>NC_084622.1:12610488-12745488 GCF_033978795.1 Nerophis ophidion
TGTTCCTGCTCCTTCTGTTTCTTCTTCTCCATCTTGCGCTCCTTGATGTTGCGTAAATTGGCCTTGCCGATGCCCCCGGCGTTGCGGATGGACTCCAGGAGGCTGGCCCGGCCGTCTGAGGGCTGAACCACCTCGCTGGGGGCGCCTGACACCGGCCCTGAAAGTCAGTAAGGTCCCCTTTTAATGTCCACCGCATTTTCCACGATGCTTTATTTTATTTTATCCTTCCAAACCTGAGTTAGCAACTCTGGAACCCTCTGTGGACATTTGTGCAGGCGCAGGTGGAGGAGGAGGAGGGGGCGGCGGAGGAGGAGGCGGCGGTCCTGCTACGAGTGTAGGTTCAGAAGCAGGAGGTGGTGGTGGCGGCGGGTGAGGAGGGGGAGGAGGAACATTCGCTTGGAAACCTGGAACAAACAGGTGAAGTCCATCAGCCAACCATTACTTACAATACTTGTTATATAAGACATGTTTCATGTACTCAAATGGTTATCAAAAACATCTTTTTTTATTATAATAATCACGTTTTGAAGTTTACGGCTTCACTATTGAAGTGATCGTTGTCAAAATAATTTTGTCTAAGTTATCACAAAACTGGGTTTCAATGAGTTCCCTGGCGACAGGACAAAAGCTGTCTTTGATCCTACCAATCAAAAGGCTTGTAAAACTCCACTGTGCAGAATGGGAAACGATATGAAGGTGTCGGTTTCTTTGATGTAGTGTAATCCACAGGAAGATTTTGTCTTTCCGAGATCTACAAAGTGGAGAGAAGGCAGGGCCGGACCTCTCTCCAGGCCCCTTTTCTTTGAACTGTTTTACGACCTTTTCTTTGAACTGTTTTGTAATCAAAGTCAAATGGCTATTTACGACCTCCCTCCCTTAGAAACAGCTGTTGCCATGTAATCAGGGAAAGTCTAAATAAAAGTACAATCTTTCGTCAGAGTATGGAGACTGTACAAGAGTACAGCCCAGACGTTTCTCCTCAATTGAGCCAAATTTAATTCTGTCTCTGTTTAATTCTTTGCTTCTTGTCTTGTATAATAGATGTCATCAGTGTTTGAACCTGACAATTGTATTGATTAATCGTTTATTTAGTTTAACAAATGAAACTTTGAATACGCAGACAGGGCTGTGTGGGTGAACTGTCAAAACTATATTTTGTTTCATTTCAATTCATGCACACCTCAAAAGTGCACTTTCAATGTTGATGATGTGCATTTATTGGGGAAAAAAACACTATTAAGGTTATGGCAAGCAACAAATATATTTGTTAATTTCAACTATTTCCCCTAAAAATAGGCATCTAGGTTGTAAAATGTGTTTCATCCAATTATTAAATTGATAAAACAAATTAATGGATAGATTACTTGATGAATACAATAGTCTAGGTACAATCGTTTGTGTATTAGTTCATAGTTATTAAGAATTATTTTGTTTTTAGTTGGGTTTTACCGGTACTTTTGTGTAGAAATAGCCCCTCTGAAGTGGCAGCTTTTGGCATCAGCTCTGTAATCCTCTAATGTCGCCTTGTTTAATACCAAGGTAGAATAGAATAGAAAGTACTTTATTGATCCCTTGGAGAAATTCAGCACCACAGTTCGCTCACAATAGACAATAAACAATTAGGTATTTTTTTTACATGTGAATAATATAAATACAGTCTATTATACAGCATTATTCACCTGTGAATAGCATAAATAGTCACTTTTACAGTATTATTCACACGTGAATAATATAAATACAGTCTATTACACAGCATTACATGTGAATAATATAAATACAGTCTATTATACAGCATTATTCACATATGAATCATATAAATACAGTCTATTATACAGAATTATTCACATGTGAGTAATATAAATACAGCATTATTTACATGTGAATAATATAAATACAGTCTATTATACAGCATTATTCAAATGTGAATAACAAAAATAGGATCTAATATACAGCATTATTCACATGTGAATAATATAAATACAGTCTATTACACAGCATTAATCACAAGTGAACAATATAAATATATTATACACATATTCTACATTTAAGTACAGTCAAGAAGGAAATATGCATTATACAGTCTGATGGCGCCGCAGATGGCCGCCACTTTACTGCACTCTATCGCCGATGCAATTTTCCTTGTTCCATGCATTGAACAAAGACAGCACAGAACCAAGTCAAATTCCTAGTGTGTTACATGCTTGGCCAACAAAGATGAGTTTGATAGCTGTGCCACACCACTTTATGTATTTATAACTTCAATCAAGCATTTTCAAGCCAAACATTGGTGAAATGAAGTAAAAATATCAAAATAAATTGGTATTGGCTGTATGACCAAACTAATCAGGCAGCATCACTATATTGGATCAAAATAGTTTCAAAGTGACTAAAAGGCGTCATTTCATGTCTAAAAGGGGTTTTATAATTTTAAAAATGTATTTAGAATGTTGAAAAGAGATTTTTAATGCTGCAGGTTTAAAAATATCAGACTTGGTCGTCCCTCGTTAAGCACTGATCATTTGTTCCAGACGTAACCGCGATAAATGAAGTTCTGCAAAGTAGGAATCATCATTTATAAATCGAAATTATTTTTCATGACATTCTAAATATGTTTTTTTAACATCTGGAGAGCCCTTTATACATGAAATAACACCGTTTACCCACCTTTACACTATTTTATTCCTATATAGTAATGCTGCCTAAGGCTAAGCCAATCAGGGGCCACGATACTGAACAGCGCACTCTGATTGGTTTGGTCTTCAAACTGTATTATTGAAGTTAAAGATAAAGTACCAATGATTGTCAAACACTCTAGGCGTGGCGAAATTATTCTCTGCATTTGAGCCATCACCCTTGATCACACCCTGGGAGGTGAGAAGAGCAGTGAGCAGTAGCGGTGGCCACGCCCGGGAATAATGTTTTGGGTGATTTAACACCCAATTCCAACCCTTGATGCTGAGTGCCAAGCAGGGAGGTAATGTCTCCCATTTTTATAGTCTTTGGTATGACTCGGCCGGGGTTTGAACTCACAACTTACCCATCTCAGGGCGGACTCTTTTAACTTATTGACAATTTTTTAGTTTATTTAGCCATTTTTATGCTTGGAAATGCTTAATTTAGGACCAAACAATAGTAGAAAATGCTTGAAAAAATATAGAAAAACATGTGCAGTGTGGTGAAGCCGCATGATTTGAAGCGCAATGTGCACGACTATTTCATGAATAATTCCTACTTTGCAAATATTCATTTACAACGATCAGGCCCGGAACCAAGGATTTGTATAAATATATGATATACATTTGTGGAGGGGGCGTGGCCTGCGGACCTGCAGCGAAGCCGGGTGTGCCAGGACCGACTGCGAGATCAGCGACAGGTGTGTAGATGGCCCACCTGGGCGTGCTTATCTAATCACCTGTCGCTCTTTTAAAAAGGCAGCAGCCAGGGACAAGAGAGGCGGTGGAGCTGGAGCAAGAGCAAGAGCGAGATACAAACAGAGAAAGACTTGCTGAAAAGCACAACGAAGAGATATTATTGATGGATAAGACAGTGTCTAAAACCCTGAAAAGGAGCTGTCATGTCGGTGATTGGTGGTCCGAGGAATCCGGAGGTAAGAAACTTCCCCAATATTCTTAACTAAGACATTTTTTTATTATTATTTGGTAGTGACTGTTAATTAAATTCAACTTTTTGAAAGGTGAAAGTAGGTATCGGTATAAAATAAGCCCAGACATTAGGGACACCTTCAATTGGACGCTCATCAAAAAATATAGTTTTCTGAAATGTTATGCGGTGACGGAGATAGATATCTACATATTTCCATATTCAAGAGTTATTCCTTTTTTCCATAGTTATATTTGAAAACAGCTAGTGTTTTTCCATTTGTGCTCTTTATGGTTGTCTGCTAGTAAACTGCATGTGTTAACCTTGAAGCTGTAGGAATGTGAGGAGTAGCCATAACTCCCTTCTTATCTCTCCCTGTCCCAGGCTTAGCAGAAGAACAGATACGTGGATTTGTTCCGGTAGGTGTGGGGGCCGGGGAGATAGTGGGGACGACAGCGCGTCCGTAGGGTTTGGCCGATCAACTGGGCGATGCGAATTGAATGTGTTGTATTTTAGGTTGGTCTCTCCAAAGCTTTGGAATAAATTGCAAAATACCTATTCTGTTTCTGGGTTATCATTTAAAATCAGCTTATGTGCCATCAAAAGATCTTGGGATTGACCAGCAACTTACATTCCCTCGGAGGAACATCTGGTCCAAACGCGACAGCGGTTAGTTAACCTTTTAATGATATTACGTATGTTAAAAATGTTTAAAATTAAAATCATGTCTTGGTAAAAATAAGTTAAGAATGTATAAATGACACTCACAGTTGGATGAACTTACTGGCTCCTATGTAACTGTTCTGTCTAAATACCTTGATGTGTGTGTGTGTGTGTGTGTGCACCTTCTGTGCCGCACTCCTCCGAGAAAGAGGGCAGCTCTGGTATGATGTGCAAGGGTCCTGATGGCGCAAAGCCGGGCCCCAGGTCGGCGCTGTAGGACAAGTCATCTGCGATGCCCGGCAGGTCTGGCAGGTACGACGGCACGTCGATCTCGGGCACCTGCCCCAAGTCTGGTACGTAGAAATAGTTCTCTGCTGTCTGATGTGAGTGGTGACAAATTGAATAAGATCAGAAGTATAAACATTTTTTATTATACGGGCAAAAGTGTTCAATAATTATTTGAATTGATCAGGAGTAAGACCACTTGAAGGGGAAGTGCACTTTTTTTAATGTTGCCTATTGATCAAAATCATTATGTAAGATAAGAAGACGGATGTATCTTTTTTCATGCATTGTAAATAAACATGAATAAAAGTTTGCTTACAATGGAGTCTTCAATTCCGCCCATAAATCCAAAGCGTCAACAATACTCCATTTACATTTTGTGACTTAAATATAAACAAGTATTAGTTACATTATTGTTATAAGTGCTAACACGGACAAACTATTTATAGCTTCGCCGGGATCAAAGGGAGCCAACTAGCTTGCGTTGCTTATATTGACATCATTAGCGCCTGAGCGGCTTTCTCGCCTCGGAGCTTGTGAAAGTTTATTTTAGATTAAAAATCATGCATCTCACCTGGATAGTAAAATGATGAGGACATAATCTGAGAAGTTTGTCAACTTTGAGAGACAATTTAGATCCAATAATGGTGAGAAAGACCCGACAAGATGCTTTAGTTGCACCCGCATTTTTTCTTTGCGAGGGTTATGACTCGATTCTTTACTTAACTAGACATATGTCAACGTCCTGTATATGTAAGTATATATATATATATATACATGCATATATATATATATATATACATACACACATGCATATATATATATATACACACATGCATATATATATATATATATATATACATATATAGTATATATACTGTATATAAATATGTGCATACATATACAGATATGGATAAATACATATATAGAATACAATAGAATGTACTTTATTGGTACCTGGGATCAATAATATATATACATATACACACATATATGCATATATATGCATACAATATGTATATATTTATATATGCATACATATATACAGTACATGCACACATATATATGCATATATATATACACATAAATATATATATATAAATGCAAAAAAATATATATAAATATATACATTTGCGAGGATTATGACTCATTCTTTACTTAAATAGACATATGTCAATGTCCTGTATATGTAAGTATATATATATATATATATATATATATATATATATGCATATATGGTATATATATGCAATTATATACAAATATTAATAAATACATATGCACATAGATATATGCATATATGAATATATATGCATAAATATATATATATGCATACATACACAAACATACATATATATGCAAAAAAATTAAATATATATACAAATACATATACACACATACATGTATGTGTGTATATATGTGTGTCTATATATGCATTTATAAATATGCATATATATAGACATACATATATATGCATACATATATATGCATATATATACACATATACATACATATATATATATATGCAAAAAATATAAATATATATATACATAAATATTCACACACACATGTGTGTATATATATATATATATATATATATGTGTGTGTGTGTATATATATATATATATATATATATATATATATATATATATATATATATGCACATAAATATACATATATACATATATATACACACACATACATATATGTGTATATATATATATATATATATGAACATAAATATATATATATATACACACACACACACATATATATATATATATATATATATATATATATTGCCTTGGTGCCCTAAAATATGAGCCCTCCTTTAAGGCAACACCTGCCTTGACCTTAAAAAGTCATAATTTAAGGCCTGTTAACATATATGTGTTTTTGTCTTACATGAAAATTGTGAATGACAGACAAAATTACCCCCCCAAAAAAGTGCAGTTCCCCTTTAAGACTTCCTGAATCTAAACTATTCACTCCACATCATTTTAGGCATGCTTTGATGAGTTCGCTGTGGAGGAGCTTGAATGTAGTCACACATTAGAAATAATCATCTGAAGGAATAAACAACAAAACAAAACCGCAAACCATGCATGTGAGGTGTTGTAGCAAATACTTGCAAAAGGTTACCAGTCTCTCCAGCTGTTCTCTCTTAGTGATGGACAGAGGAGCATCAAAAGGCTTCTCCGCCTTCTCAGTTTCTATGGTGGTGTGCGTCTTCGTCACGGCGCCCGCCAGAGGATCGAGGAAGACATACTTCTTGTACCTTCAACAAGCGAGAAGCAGCAAGGTGTTGAAGGTGATCTGGACGGACTCACGGCGTGCACTCACAGGTTCTCGGTGGTGTTGAAAAGCAGCAGCGAGCTGACGGAGGAGATGTTACGTGGCAGACTGCCCAGCCCCTCCTGTGTCTCGTCTTCAGACTTCTTCTTGTTGGCCACGCACACCGGGAAGTATACCAACTTCTCCTGTGGCCGAGGCAAACAAAACGCTCAGGGTGAAAAAAAAAAAAAAGGTCAGGACAGAATCAGACAGGGAACTCGTTGGAGATGTGGCGTTTGTGAAGTGAAGTGAATTATATTTATATAGCGCTTTTCTCTAGTGACTCAAAGCGCTTTACATAGTGAAACCCAATATCTAAGTTACATTTAAACCAGTGTGGGTGGCACTGGGAGCAGGTGGGTAAAGTGTCTTGCCCAAGGACACAACGGCAGTGACTAGGATGGCGGAAGCGGGAATCGAACCTGCAACCCTCAAGTTGCTGGCACGGCCACTCTACCAATCGAGCTATACCGCCCCGACCGAATCTATTCTTTCGAACAGCTCTTTAAAGTAAACGATGGAAACAGATTTGTTTGTGAGATGTTTTTAATGCTGTTTTGTGCGTGCAACTGGACTAGGAAATAGGGGCAATGGAAAAGTTGCAGCTTTTTGATTCACCAATGTGGATTTGTGAAGTGGTGCAAATGTAAACACACACCTAAGTAGGGTCGGATAATTTTGTATTCAATTTTTAATGTCCTCATTTTTTCCTAGTTTTATTTATAGTGTGTACACACATTTTGAGTATTTTTTTCTGTATTTTCAAGTGAAGCAAAAATCTAAATAGTGATATCACTATTTAGATTGGGACGGTGTAGTTCAGTTGGTAGAGTGGGGGTGCTAGCAACTCGAGGGTTCCAGGTTCAATACCCACTTTTGCCATCCTAGTCACTGCCGTTGTGTCCTTGGGCAAGACACTTTGCCCACCTGCTCCCAGTGCCACCCACACTGGTTTAAAAATGTAACTTAGATATTGGGTTTCACTATGTAAAGCGCTTTGAGTCACTAGAAAAAAGTGCTATATAAATATAATTCCCTTCACTGTAAAAGCATCGTACCTCTAAATGCTACCAGTGAATGTTTCCTTGATAAAAAACAAACAAACTGTTTTACAAAATGACCAATAATAACGAAAAAAATAATACAATTCTTGGTATAACAAACAAAAAAGAAAAAAACTGTGTCATCTACCACATTTGAAGAAAAATAATATCCCCAATACAATAGCAATTTGTAAAAAAAAATGTAAAGGTTATACCATTAAAAAACAATATTAAAATAAAAATTGAAAAAAGAAACATTTAGTTGTCAATTCAATCTTTAAATGTCAACCTCATCACTCAGATACAATCAACTGATTCTTAAACAACAGTTCCATGCATAAAAACTAGATATTTAACTATAAAAGTATATTTTTACAAGATACATATCATATATGGGCAGCACGGTGGAGGTAGTGCTTCTGCCTCACAATACGAAGGTCCTGGGTTTGATCCTGCGCTCGGGATCTTTCTGTGTGGAGTTTGCATGTTCTCCCCGTGACTGCATGGGTTCCCTCCGGGTACTCCAGCCTCCTCCCACCGCCAAAGACATGCACCTGGAGATAGGCCCCTCCCACCTCCAAAGACATGCACCTGGGGATAGGCCCCTCCCACCTCCAAAGACATGCACCTGGGGATAGGCCCCTCCCACCTCCAAAGACATCCACCTGGGGATAAGCTCCTTCCACCTCCAAAGACATGCACCTGGGGAAAGGCCCCTCCCACCTCCAAAGACATGCACTTGGGGAAAGGCCCCTCCCACCTCCAAAGACATGCACTTGGGTATAGGCCCCTCCCACCTCCAAAGACATGCCCCTGGGGATAGGCCCCTCTCACCTACAAAGACATGCACCTGCGGATAGGCTCCTCCCACCTCCAAAGTCGTGCACCTGGGGATAGGCCCCTCTCACCTCCAAAGACATGCACCTGGGGATAGGTGAGTTTTCCTTGCCCTTATGTGGGCCTACCGAGGATGTCGTAGTGGTTTTTGCAGCCCTTTGAGACACTAGTTATTTAGGGCTAAATAAGTAAACATTGATTGATTGATTGATTGATAGGCCCCTCTCACCTCCAAAGTCATGCACCCGGGGATAGGCTCCGCCCACCTCCAAAGACATGCACCTGGGGGTAGGCCCCGCCCACCTCCAAAGACATGCACCTGGGGATAGGCCCCTCCCACCTCCAAAGACATGCACCTGGGGATAGGCCCCGCCCACCTCCAAAGAGTGCACCTAGGGAAAGGCCCCTCCCACCTCCAAAGACATGCACCTGGGGATAGGTTCCTCCCACCTCCAAAGACATGCACCTGGGGGTAGGTTGATGGCAAACAGCGTGTATTATTCTTAGTGCCCTTTTTTTTCCCGTGCATAACTTTAGCTCCTTTTTTCTTCCACAGAAATCTAAAGATGTCCGATAAGGGCTTTTTTGCAGATAACCGATATTGTCCAACTCTTAATTACCGATTCCGATATCAACCGATACGATATACACAGTCGTGGAATGAACACATTATTATGCCTAATTTTGTTGTGATTGTAACAAGGTAACAATGTAACAGGTTTTCTAAAGTAAATAAACTGAAGTTATGGAAAAAATGCCAACATGGCACTGCCATATTTAATATTGACGTAACAAAGTGCATTTTTTTTTAACATGCCTCAAAGCAGCAGCTTGGAATTTGGGACATGCTCTCCTTGAGAGAGCATGAGGAGGTTGAGGTGGGCGGGGTTAAGGTGGGAGGGTAGCGGGGGGGTGTATATTGTAGCATCCCAGAAGTTAATGCTGCAAGGGATTCAGGGTATTTGTTCTGTTGTGTTTATGTTGTGTTACGGTGAGGATGTTCTCCACAAATGTGTTTGTCATTCTTGTTTGGTGTGGGTTCACAGTGTGGCGCATATTTGTAACAGTGGTAAAGTTGTTTATAAGGCCACCCGTAGTGTGACCTGTATTGCTGTTGAACAAGTATGCCTTGCATTCACTTGTGTGTGTGAAAAGCCGTAGATATTATCTGACTTCGCCGGCACGCAAAGGCAGTGCCTTTAAGGTTTATTGGCGCTCTGTACTTCTCCCTACGTCCGTGATCATAAATTTTACTTTTTGAAACCGATACCGATAATTTCCGATATTACATTTTAAAGCATTTATCGGCCGATAATATCGGCAGTCCGATATTATCGGACATCTCTACAGAAAACACTTGATTGCAATGCTACAGAAGGCAATAAGTGCTTTCTCAGTGCTTTCCTTCTGACGGCAGGGAAAATAAAAATCTCACCTGTAAAGTCTTCTCATCAAAAGGTCGAAGTTTGTTCTGTATCCTGGGTCGAGGGTGGGCTTGCAGCGAGGGGTCAGCGGCTCCGGTGAAAATAGAGGAGTAGTCCTGGAGTCTGTCCGGGGCTGGGTACTTGGCACTGGAAAAAACCTAAAAGCACAGCCAGCTTTTAGGAGATTGTTGCGTCTAACCAGTCTGCCTCTCAGGGAATTAAAGTCACTGGTCAATCCCAAGTTCTTTCAGTTGAGTAGAAGGACCATCAAGACAGAATAGGAATATCATCAAGTTTTACTAAAGCTTTAGGAGACCAGTCCTACAGTCCGTTACTGGCAGCATCTAGAAGCGGTCTGAAAATCAAACGGGAAGAGGCAACTTATTGAATACGAAAACAGCCACCACCCTGCCCAGAAAGGAATACAGCCGTATATTTCTAATACTGATAAAGTAAAAAGGGAGTATGCTATATTCTCACATTCAAACCTCTTAAAGCAGGGGTGTCCAAAGTGCGGCCCTGGGGTCATTTGTGGCCCTCAGCTAATTTTTTACCGGCCCCCGGCACCCTTTAAAAATACTACTGGAAAAGAAAATGAAACATAAAAATGTGGAATAAAACAGCAAACAGGTGGAACGTAAAGACAAAAAGTTGCAATTTTGTCTTTCATAACACAAAGCTGCCGTGCAGGTGTTTATTTCATTTAAAAATGTCATTGCTCAAAAAATAATGATCAAATTTAATGTTTTGAATTATTGACCTATTTAAAGCTCCAATTACTTCACATTACAAATTTAATATTTTGGGGGGAAAATATTGCTTATTTTATGGGTTTGCCGTGTAAAAAACGTTTTCTTTGACAAAAAGGGTATAAAATAAACAAACCAACCAACAGACTTCTAAAATAATGAAAACTTATAATAAATAGATAGATCTGAAGTTGATCTAGAGACTCAAGCATTGGAAACAAAATGTATGACTCATGTTAAATACTTTTATGGATCACCAAGAATTTTTGTGAGACTTTTTTTTAAATTTGTCATCGCTCAAAATCAATGTTGTTATATTGATTATATAATACTAAAAGATTGGCTATTTTGTGTTTTTGCCAAGAAAATGGATTTGACAAAAAAATATAAAATTTGAAAAAATAAATAACTTTATATCGACAGATATGCCTAAAGTTGATTTGGAGATTTAAGCATTGAAAAAAACAACTTATGACTGATTTAAAATTTTAATGACTGGGACCCTTTCTTGTCCCTGAGACCAAACTTGAGGGGAGCCCTAAAGGTAAAAAAATATATATATATATATTGTATTGGTTTTGCAAATGAAAAATATCAGATTGGCCCCCGCATGCTTTAATTTTTCAGTGTGCGGCCCTCAATCGAAATAGTTTGGACACCTCTGTCTTAAAGATAAAGCACAGAGTTTACTTGCGGACATAAGATACAAGCAAAAAGAGTACACATGGGAAGATATTAGCTGCTTTAAACATGACAATGAATAAAGAAAGAACTCTTAAAAATATATGCATTCTCCACAAGAACAATTCAAGCTTTGAGTTTCAAACCCCGAATTTGCTCAACACAATTGTTTTTTTTCTTACCGCATCCAAAATCTCTTACCTTGGTGGCTTTTTTGCTGCCCTTGATCCTGTCCACGCGCGCCTGGACAAGTCGGATGCGGTCGGTGACACTCTGCAGATTGCGGCGTTTGTTCTCGACACTGTCAGACACCCTGAAATCGACACACACCCATCTTCTTACCAAGGGAGAAAACTGCTGCCGTCAAACGATTACAATTTGTAATCAGATTACAGTACGACCTCGATTTATGAACGTCAAAAAAACGCTTTGTTGTAGGAACCTTGTCTCTCAGCCTATCAACCTTTCACTCAAGCAGGCTTCTCCATCTCCGTGCTCATTATTATGGAGAAAGTTGCTCCCAAATATCATCAATCAATGTTTATTTATATAGCCCTAAATCATGAGTGCGAGGTTTTGTATTAGTGTTCTTAAAATAGAACCCAAGCACAAATCCAGTACAGCAGCTTTTGTGTATACATACATACATGTAGATAGATGGATATACTGGCCCCCAGACACATTTTTTTCCTCTAAATTTGGTCCCCCACGTCAAAATAATTGCCCAGGCCTGGAATGTACATATTTATTAAACACCTTTAACATCATGTTTATGTTAAAAGAAAACATGTCTGTTCCTCTAATCCACCTGTCCCTCCTATTGTGATATAAATGTGCTACTTTAAGATAGACGTTATTTGGTAAAAAGATAACCTTTTTGTAGTCACATTTCCCATGGAGAAGACCATATTATTGCGTATATTCCATATTGCACAGCTGGTCACTACCGATCAACTGCTCATTAACGCACATTAAAATTACTCCGACAAATTGCCCCGGAATTCGTTGCCAAAGACGTTTCAGAGATTTTGAGTCATTCCGCAATTCAAATTCAAACAGATTAATCATGATGATATATTATTTAATCTGCAATATTTGGTTATTTTGACAACCCTGGAAATAAGTATGACGTACGGGTACTTTTAGCACCTACAATTCAAGGTGAGGAATTTAGGCAAACATTATAATTCTTTGGTTGAGCTTACCTGCTGAAAATATCCGTTGAGATGGTCTCCAGGTAGAATAATGCATCGGCGATCTGATGAACAGCTTCCTCTCGCCTCAGGTCCGGCTGGATGAGAGGCACCGAATACACCTGGCCCTCCAGGCAGTGCTTCTGGGTCATCCTGCAAAGTCACCGCCAGCTTTTCAATCAAGTCTCAATGATTGATGCATTGCAAGTGCGTGCCCTCCAAAAAGTACTGCAACAGTGAGTCCAAATCCTTTAGTTTTGTTGTAGACTGAAAACATTTGGGTTTGACATGAAAAGACGAATATGGGACGAGAGATCCACATTTCAGCTTTTATTTCCAGGTATTTACATCCGAAACTGATACGCAACTTAGAAGATAGCACCTTTAGTTTGAAGTCTTGGAACATGTGACTGACAGGTGTGTTTTGTTGCCCGGGTGTCTCCAAATTGACATTGATTATTCAAAAAATAAATAGCACTGAATGTCTGAGCTCGGTTTCAGATTGGGTAGCATAGGTTTTGCCTGTGCAGACTGCATCTCGAGGTGGAACCAACATGAAAACCAGAGAGCTGTCTATGGGTGAAAAAGAAGCAATTGTGAATCTGAGAGAAGACGGACAATCCATCAGTGCCATTGTACAACCATTTGGAATGTCCTGAAGAAAAAAGAAACCACTTGTGTAATAAGCAACAGATGTGGAACAGGTAGACTAAGGAAAACTTCCGCAGTTGATGACTGAAACATTGTGAGAGCTATAAAGAACAACTGATAGTGACTTCAGAAACAACCTCCAGAGGGCAGGAGTGAAGGTTCCACAATCTACTGTTGGCAGAAGACTTCATGAACAGAAGTACAGAGGGTACACCAGAAGATTCAAACCACTCATTAGCAAGAAGAATAGGACATTGATTATTCAAACAATAAATAGCACTGAAAGTCTGAGCTTGGTTTTCAGATTGGGTAGGATAGGTTATGCCTGTGCAGACTGCATCTCGAGGTGGAACCAACATGAAAACCAGAGAGCTGTCTATGGGTGAACAAGAAGCAATTGTGAATCTGAGAGAAGACGGACAATCCATCAGTGCCATTGTACAACCATTTGGAATGTCCTGAAGAAGAAAGAAACCACTTGTGTACTAAGCAACAGATGTGGAACAGGTAGACTAAGGAAAACTTTCGCAGTTGATGACTGAAACATTGTGAGAGCTATAAAAAACTATTGTTAGTGACTTCAGAAGCAACCTCCAGAGTGCAGGAGTGAAGGTTCCACAATCTACTGTTGGCAGAAGACTTCATGAACAGAAGTACAGAGGCTACACCAGAAGATTCAAACCACTCATTAGCAAGAAGAATAGGACATTGATTATTCAAACAATAAATAGCACTGAAAGTCTGAGCTCGGTTTTCAGATTGGGTAGGATAGGTTTTGCCTGTGCAGACTGCATCTTGAGGTGGAACCAACATGAAAACCAGAGAGCTGTCTATGGATGAAAAAGAAGCAATTGTGAATCTCAGAGAAGACGGACCAAACCACTCTTTAGCAAGAAGAATAGGAAGGCCAGGCTGGAATTTGCCAAAAGGTACAAAGAAGAGCCTCAAAAATTCTGGGAAAATGTTTATGGACTGATGAGACAAAGATGAACTTCTTTCAAAGTTTGGAGAAAGAAAGGATCTGCTCATGATCCCAAACATACAAGCTCATCTGTGAAACATCATGTCATGGCTTGGGCTTGCGTGGCTTCTTCTGGGACCACATCTTCATTGGCAGCAGCAAAATAAACTCAGAAGTCTACAGAAACATTTTGTCTGCTAATTTAAAGAAAGATGCAACCACACCGATTGGGAGATCCTTCATCATGCAGCAAGACAACCACCCAAAACCAGAAAGGAGTTGATCAGGGGCAAGAAGTGGAAGGTGTTAGCCTGACCAAGTCAGTCTCGAGACCTAAACCCAATAGAACATTCATTTGACCTGCTGAAGTGGAGACTGAAGGGAGTAACCCCCTCCCAAAAACAAAGAACTGAAAGAGGCTATGGCAGGGGTAGGGAACCTATGGCTCTAGAGCCAGATGCGGCTCTTTTGATGACTGAGTCTGGCTCTCAGATAAATCTTAGCTGACATTGCTTAACACGATAAGTAATGAATAATTCCGCCGGTAATCACAGTGTTAAAAATAACGTTCAAGTTATAAAAAATTCTCATGCATTTTTGTCCAACCATCAATTGCACCTGTTCAAGAAGTCGCTTTATTGTAAGAAGTATCATATTTATTATTTGTTAGCTTTAGAATAACAATGTTATTATCTTGGGGACTGCGGGGCGAAGTTGGAACAGTGGATGTGCCAGCAATCTGAGGGTTACTGACTGGTTCAATCCCCACCTTCTACCATTTTAGTCACGTCCGTTGTGTCCTTGAGCAAGACATTTCACCCTTGCTCCTGATGGGTCCTGGTTAGCGCCCTGAATGGCAGCTCCCGCCATCAGTGTGTGAATGTGTGTGTGAATGGGTGAATGTGGAAATAGTGTCAAAGCACTTTGGGCTCCTTAAAAAGGGGTAGAAAAGCGCTATACAAGTACAACCATTTACCAAGTTTTTTTTTTACAATTTTTAAAAAGAATAAGACACTTAATTTACTGTAAAAATGTTGGTCTTAAAAATGCACGCATTTAGTTGTATTCAGTGTTAAAAAAAAGATTATATGGCTCTCACGGAAATACATTTTGAAATATGTGGCTTTCATGGCTCTCTCAGCCAAAAAGGTTCCCGACCCCTGGGCTATAGTGAAGGCCTGGAAAAGCATCACAAAAGAATGCAAAAGTGTGGTGATGTCAATGGCTCACAGCCTTGATGCACTGATTGAAAGCAAAGGATTTGCAACTAAATATTAAGTCTTAATCACTTGAATCTATTTTAAGTTTATACAGTATATTGCCAAATTTTGGCCAACCATCCAAATTATGAGAATCAGGTGCCCTAATCACTTGGCCCGGTGTATAAAATCAAGCACTCAGGCATGGAGACTGTTTCTACAAACATTTGCGAAAGAATGGGCCTCTCTCAGTGATTTCCATCGTGGAACTGTCATAAGATGCCACCTGTGCAACAAATCCAGACGTGAAGTTTCCTCGCACCTAAATATTCCAAATTCAACTTTATCAAAGGAAAAGTGAAGAGTTTGGGAACAACAGCAAGTCAGCCACCAGGTAGTAGGCCATGAGAGGGGTCTTTCTGCACAGTCTGTTGCTACAGAGCTCAAAACATCATGTGACCTTCCAATTAGCCCACGTACAGTACGCAGGGAACTTCCAGAAATGGGTTTCTATGGCCGAGCAGCAGCATCTAAGCCAATGCAAAGCGTGGGATGCAGTGGTGTAAAGCACGTCGCCACTGGACTCTAGAGCAGTGGAGACGCCTTCTCTGGCCTGATGAATCACGCTTTTCCATCTGGCAATCTGATGGACCTGTTTGGGAGTGGAGGTTGCCAGGAGAACGCTACAATTTGGACTGCCTTGTGCTGACTATGACATTTGGTGGAAGAGGAATTATGGTGTGGGGTTGTTTTTCAGGAGTTGGGCTTGGCCAAATACTTTTGGCAATACACAGTATGTTCAAATACTCTTGCTCACCTAAAAATGTTGTGTTCCATTACAAAAGGTGCTATCGTCTAAGTTTTGTATCAGATCCAGACGTAAATACCTGGAAATAAAAGCTGAAATGTTCATCGTTTGATGTCAAACCAAAATGTTTTCAGTCTACAACACCAATTAAGGAATCGGCCTCACTGTTCCAATACTTTTGGAGGGCACAGTACACTACAGTATGCATATACAGTATACAGAATATCAAAATTAACATCTCCACTCCATTGCTTGATGTGGGGATTCTGCAATGACAGTTCCGAGAGCTCATTATGACCATTTACACATTCCTAGAACATATTCTTAATGTTTCACTCTCATATGACTCTCACATGACTGGAGATGCAACCAGTGCACACTGTTGCTTGTTTCACTTTGTACATCTCAATCCTGAATATATCACCGTTATAAAACCTGCATATAGTACTTACTAGCAAACAATGAATAAGGAATAGGTGATAAACCTGCATGCAGTACTTCCTAGCAAATAACAATGAATAAGGAATAGGTGATATCCTCTGTATGGTACTTACTAGCAAACAATGAATAAGGAATAGGTGATAAACCTGTATACAGTACTTACTAGCAAACAATGAATAAGGAATAGGTTATAAACCTGCATACAGTTAAGTACTTTCTAGCAAACAATGAATAATGAATAGGTGACAAACCTGCATACAGTACTTACTAGCAATCAAGGAATAAGAAATAGGTGATAAACCTGCGTACAGTATTTAATAGCAAACAATGAATAATAGGTGATAAACCGGCATACAGTACTTACTAGCAAACAATGAATAAGAAATAAGTGATAAACCTGCATACAGTACTTTCTAGGAAACAATGAATAGGTGACAAACCTGCATACAGTACTTACTAGCAAACAAGGAATAAGAAATAGGTGATAAACCTGCGTACAGTACTTAATAGCAAACAATGAATAAGGAATAGGTGATAAACCTGTATACAGTACTTACTGGCAAACAATAAATAAGGAATAGGTGACAAACCTGCATACAGTACTTACTAGCAAACAATGAATAAGGAATAGGTGACAAACTTGCATACAGTACTTACTAGCAAACAATGAATAAGGAATAGGTAACAAACTTGCATACAGTACTTACTAGCAAACAATGAATAAGGAATAGGTGACAAACCTGCATACAATACTTACTAGCAAACAATGAATAAGGAATAGGTGATAAACCTGCATACAGTACTTTTTAGCAAATAAGGAATAGGTGACAAACCTGCATACAGTACTTACTAGCAAACAATAAATAAGGAATAGGTGACAAACCTGCATACAGTACTCACTAGCAAACAATGAATAAGGAATAGGTGACAAACCTGCATACAACACTTACTAGCAAACAATGAATAAGGAATAGGTGATAAACATGCATACAGTACTTACTAGCAAACAATACATAAGGAATAGCTGAAAAACCTGCATACAGTACTTACTAGCAAACAATGAATAAGGAATAGGTGATAAACCTGTATACAGTACTTACTAGCAAACAATGAATAAGGAATAGGTGACAGACCTGCATACAGTACCTACTGGCAAACAATGAATAAGGAATAGGTGATATCCTCTATATGGTACTTACTAGCAAACAATGAATAAGGAATAGGTGATAAACCTGTACACAGTACTTACTAACAAACAATGAATAAGGTATAGGTGATAAACCTACATACAGTACTTACTAGCAAACAAGGAATAAGAAATAGGTGATAAACCTGCATACAGTACTTTCTAGCAATCAATGAATAAGGAATAGGTGACAAACCTGCATACAAAACTTACTAGCAAACAATGAATAAGGAATAGGTGATAAACCGGCATACAGTACTTTTTTAGCAAATAAGGAATAGGTGATAAACCTGCATACAGTCCTTACTAGCAAACAATAAATAAGGAATAGGTGACAAACCTGCATACAGTACTTACTAGCAAACAATAAATAAGGAATAGGTGACAAACCTGCATACAGTACTTACTAGCAAACAATAAATAAGGAATAGGTGACAAACCTGCATACAGTACTTACTAGCAAACAATAAATAGGAAATAGGTGATAAACATCCATGCAGTACTTACTGGCAAACAAGAAAGACAAGCTTTTGTCGGCTAATCGAATCACGTAGAAGCAGTTACATGCCAAGCGTCATTTATAGCATCGCACTTTTTAAGAGACAAACAATTTACCTGACCATCGATGTTGTTAGCCTGTCAACAACAACAACAAGAGGGCATGTATAGCTGACAGTAGAAGCTAGCTGTTAGCTTTAGCATAACAACAGCCAACAAGCACTTCCGCTTCAATGTGTCATGTGACTTATAGTTCTTCACAAGAGGGGTTCACGGCGCATGGAAATCTCACATTCGAAATTAAAAACATTTTATTCAAGGAGGATAAACGGCAAAAAATGGATGAATGGGTGGACTCGTGAGTGCTTCGAATACATGATACGATAATAGAACGCCCATTACACATTGGGACTTGGGCAAATCGAAAACGGCGACGTTGTGGGATTCTCCATGGCACTAATTCACTTCTTGTGGCTAACCAGCAGTTTTTTTACTACTTGTTTTTGGTATGTTTAACGCTTGAAATGTAACACCAAAAAAATGTGTGGATTTTTTTTCTTCTTTGTTATTTTCTTAAAAAAACAAATTAAAAAGTATGAAAGTGACCTCACAAACAACAACGTTACAACAGATAGTGTGACACGCGCACCCTCTGGCGTCTATTTTCCTAAACAGAAGTGACGTCACCATCAGGTCTCAGGTTACGTTTTCTATTGTTATTGCACCCTTACTCACTGTGTAGTTTTCCTTTATTTGTGTATAGTTAATGCAGTAGCAGATGAGACGTCGAAAACCAGCAGCGTTTGACTCTAACTACTTATTTTTGGTATGTTTGACGTTTAAAATAAAATAATAATAATAAAAAAAACATTTACCCCCACAAAATTGATTTTTTTTTTTATTTATTATTTTCTGAAAAGACCAAATGAAATGATGAAAGTGACTCAAAAACGACAACATTACAATAGACAGTGTGACAGGGGCACTCTCTGGCGTCAATTTCCCTCAACGAAAGTGACGTCACTCTCAGGGTAAACTTTCTACTTTTATTGCGCCCTTACTGTAGAGTTGTCTTTTATTTGTGTATTGTTAATGCAGAAGCGGATGTAACGTAGATAACTGGCAGCTTTTGACTCTAACACATGTTATTGGTAATTTTACGCTTGAAGAGTAAAAAAAAAAAAAAAAGTTACAAAAAAATAATGCAGATTTTTTGTTCGTTGTTATTTTCTTAAAAGACCTAATTAAATGATGAAAGTGACTCAAAAACGACTTTACAACAGACGGTGTGACACGGGCGTCCCCTGGCGTCCATTTTCATAAACGGAAGTGACGTCACCTCAGGTCTCTGGTTACGCTTTCTATTTATTTTTGTATAGTTAATGCGGAAGCGGATGTGACGAACCAGCAGCTTTTGACTGTAACAACTTGTTTTTGGTATGTTTAACGCTTAACATATAAAACAAAAAAAATAAAATAAAAACATAAAAAAATGCAGATTTTTTTATTTTTCATTATTTTCTGAAAAGACCAAATTAAATGATGAAAGTGACTCAGAAACGACAACGTTACAACAGACGGTGCGACACGGGCGCTGTCACGCCATATTTCTTCCCCCCTACAAAAACCTTCCCCCCATTTACTACCAGGGTCATGATTATTACAGACGTTTTGTTAACGCTATATTATCAATCAATCAATGTTTATTTATACAGCCCTAAATCACAAATGTCTCAAAGGACTGTACAAACCATTACGACTACGACATCCACGGAAGAACCCAGAAAAGGGCAAGGAAAACTCACACCCAGAGTGCAGGGAGAATTCACATAAAAATATAACGCTATATTATAAAAATACAGACGTTTTGTTAACGCTATATTATAAAAATCTATTAAAAACAATTTACAAACACAAGCTATGGGATGAAGCATTTACTTCCGGGTTCACGTTTCCTCTTATGTCATCCCATAGCTTGTGTTTGTAAATTGTTTTTAAAAATGTTTTTTGACAAAGCGTTAAAAAAATGTCTGTATTTTTATAATATACCGTTGTATTTTTTATAATATAGCGTTAACAAAACGTCTGTATTAATCATGACCCCGGAAGTAAAGGGGGGGGGGGGGGTTGTAGGGGGGAAGTTACGTCACTCCCAAGCCTGAAATGGCACGTAATTCGAACATTTGCCTCTCAACCAAACGGAAGTGTTTTCTTTACGAGCTGTTTGAAAAAGTCGTTTTCCCCACGCAGAATTTACTCGATAACAGTTTAATAATCATACTTAGTTTTGGTGACCTTTACTTAGCAGAAACAGACAAGTATAAACTCAAAGCGAAACGTCAATCGATGGCAGCGGACGACGACCCCCCCTCACTTGACGGACGACTATCCATCGGTATGACTGATTGTTAAGTGGTGGGGTCCCGTCATGCATTGCGACACAAAGTGAGTCGCTTAAATACATTTCAGCTGAATGTGTTGTAAACACAGACTTTGACATTAGACAATGTCGGTGTAACATGATTTAGAGAACATTATATTGTGATTCATTAATCAGTTACAATATTGACCATGATTGTGAAGGGTGTGGTGGATAATGACTATCCCTCAAATAATAACAATATGGCAGCCTTGCTCAGTGGCAGTATCGTAGCCCATGAAGTTTATCTGAGGCGCGATTATTGCTAGTTGAAAACTTTACCCAATACCCCGCCTGGACGACCTGAAATATGGTCGGCTATGGCAATTTTTGACAGTCCCTACGGGGACTAGTTTTCCGGTTGAAATCAATGACTACTACGATACAACACTTTAAAAACAGCAGTCCTACTCCCTTAAAACCAGTAGGAAACGCTTAAACTAGAATCAGAAAATACCAATATTTGTAAAATTTAGAGCTTCTTTATGGCTACCTATTGATGGGGAGGGCCGCCAGTTTGATACACACTTAATTAACATGGCAGGAATAGCCAAGTCGCCAAACTTTGATAAATAAATCTATACATATATATAAAAAATTGATATTTCTGTCTGTCATTCAGTCATACATTTTTTTTCCCTTTGACGTAAGGTTTTTTGTAGTTGAATAAATGATGAAAAAAGGAGAAAACAGGAAAAAAATTTAAATAAAATTTTGAAATTCAACCGAAAAAAAATGAAGAGGAAAACTAGCTTATTCGAATCTTTTTGAAAAAATAAAAAAAAATATTTATGGAACATCATTAGTAATTTTTCCTGATTAAAATTTATTTTGAAATTTTGATGACATGTTTTAAATAGGTTAAAATCCAATCTGCATTTTGTTAGAATATAAAACCAATCGGATCAAACTATATTTCTAACAAAGACATCATTATTTCTTCTAGATTTTCCAGAACAAAAATTTTAAAAGAAATTCAAAAGACTTTGAAATAAGATTTAATTTTGATTCTAAAAATGTTTTAGATTTGACAGAATATTATTTTGAATTTTAATCATAATGAGTTTGAAGAAATATTTCACAAATGTTCGAAAAAACAGAAGCTAAAATGAAGAATTCAATTAAAATGTATTTATTATTCTTTACAATAAAAAAAAAATTATTTACTTGGACATTGATTTAAATGGTCAAGAAAGAAGAGGAAAGAATATAAAAGGTAAAAAGGTATGTGTTTAAAAATCCTAAAATCATTTTTAAAGTTGTATTTTTTCTCTAAAATTGTCTTTCTGAAAGTTATAAGAAACAAAGTAAAAAAAAAAAAATGAATTTATCTAAACAAGTGAAGACCAAGTCTTTAAAATATTTTCTTGGATTTTCAAATTCTATTTGAGTTTTGTCTCTCTTAGAATTAAAAATGTCGAGCAAAGTGAGACCAGCGTGCTAGTAAATAAATAAAATGTCAAAAATAGAGGCAGCTCACTGGTAAGTGCTGCTATTTGAGCTATTTTTAGAACAGGCCAGAGGGCGACTCATAGTCTCCATTATTAAATTGCAAAAGATTCAGCAACACAGTGTTGCTGAATCTTTTGCAATTTAATAATGGAGACGTCAAAGAAGAATGCTGTTGGTGGAAAGCGGTGGATTGCAACTGCCTTTAGCAACCAAAACACAGCCGGTGTTTCTTTGTTTGTTGTGAAGCTTTAACACAGACCGGTCAAGCGAACATGTTTTTCTACGTCAACCAGCAATTTTTTGGATGGGAAAATTGTGATATTAAGTCGGCTCCTACCGGAGACTTCAGTGTATCAGTGTGTGGAATTAAATTATGGAATGGATTAAGCAAAGCAATCAAACTATGTACTAATACGATCCACGTCAAGAAACTCTTCAAACTGAAAGTGTTTACAAAGTACAAAAAAGAAGAACTATGATAAACATTCTGATTTTATTCACCCATTCATTCTTTCATTCTCAAAATAAGCTTACTTATCTCATCGTATGCAATAAAACTTACTTCACCAATTATTTATTTATTTATTTTTCTTGTGATTACTTATGGAGTATATTGTGAATACATTGAGAACAGGAAGTGAACAAAAGTTTTAGCAACTGTTATGTAAAAGAAAAGGGGTAGGATTAAATAAGCTCTGCTTCTTCCTACTCCTTTTCGAACATGTTGAAAAGAGAAACTGGAAATTGTGATGTATCATGTTGTATGCTTGTATGTTCCAAATAAACTCAAATTCAACTCAACTCAACTCAGTGGATTATGGGACCTCCTCCTGTAGCTGTCAAAAAGGCAGGTGTGATCTTGGCTCCTCGGCTTCTCTCAGAGACACTGGCGTTCACCACAGCCATCCGACTTTCAGGTATGACCGTATAATCTCACTGAAATACTATTAACACAATAAGCAGATAAGGGATTTTCCAGAATTATCCTAGTAAATGTGTCTAATAACATCTGAAACGCTCCCACTGCCGCCGCCTAGAGCCGTCACTTTTTTTTTTTTTAGTGCCTCACTCTAACTTTCCTCATCCACAAATCTTTCATCTTCGCTCAAATTAATGGGGAAATCGTCGCTTTCTCGGTCCGAATAGCTCTTGCTGATGGAGGCTATGATTGTAAACAAATGTTCGGATGTGAGGAGCTCCGCAACCCGTGACATCACGCGTCTGCTACTTCCGGTAAAAGCAAGGCTTTTTTATTAGCGACCAAAAGTTGATATATGAGGAGCCATCAACATGTGACGTCACCTTCTGCGACTTCCGGTATTTTTTTTTTTTTTTTTTTTTTTAGTGCCTCACTCTAACTTTCCTCATCCACAAATCTTTCATTCTTGCTCAAATTAATGGGAAAATCGTCGCTTTCTCGGTCCGAATAGCTCTTGCTGCTGGAGGCTATGATTGTAAACAAACGTTCAGATGTGAGGAGCTCCACAACCCGTGACATCACGCGCAATTCGTCTGCTACTTCCGGTAAATGCAAGGCTTTTTTATTAGCGACCAAAAGTTGCGAACTTTATCGTCGATGTTCTCTACTAAATCCTTTCAGCAAAAATACGGCAATATCGCAAAATGATCAAGTGTGACACATAGAATGGACCTGCTATCCCAGTTTAAATAAGAAAATCTCATTTCAGTAGGCCTTTAATACAAACACAAAATAAAAAACAGAACCAGTCATAACACAAACATCTCCTGGTCATTCGCTGGCAAGTGTAAGTGTCAGCTTGTCCAGGTTGTCCACTCCTCCTTTGTTTTTGTTATAGTCGAGGATGATTGTGGGCTTTTGGTCACTTCCTGATGACACAGCTGCATCTCTGTGAAGAGTAGACATAAGTATCGCAATCCGTTTTTTTTTGGGACAATATGAGACAACAGTGGTGTCTGCGAAAGCAAACTTTGAGGAAAGTGGAGCCCTGCAAGATTTCAGCAGGCAACTTAGGTTTACTCTTCTTAACTGTGCTCACCATGGTAAGTTTCCTCCTGAGGTAATAGCTGGTAAAGAAATTGTCACAAGTGATATTGTGACCCTGCAGTCAAGGACCACACCTTTTCCTTGGTTTTTCTCAGGGATGCCACTCGCAGCTTTGCCTGTGTAAATCTGTAGATTCCAGGCATAGCTGTTTTTTGCATCACAGGCTGCCCAGATTTGTACGCCGTACTTGCCCGGCTTACTGGGTATGTATTGTCGGAAGGAGCATTTTCCTCGGAAAGGGACAAGACGTTCATCCACTTTCACTATCTGGCCCTGGGTTGAACATCAGGAAGGAGCTGCACCCATCGGTCTCAGACAGATCTTGCTCTGGTATCTCTGTTGTCAAACCTGAGGATTCTTGATATCATTTGAAAGGTCTGAAGTCAAATTGTTGCCCGGAAAATATTTCTGCCTGTCGATGCGTCCCAGGGACTATCAGTGGCCTCATTGCTGAATCTGTACACTCCAGCAATAAGAACACCAATATAACATCCAGGTATTCCACATCCATGTCTTTCCACATGTCGCCATGGACTTTTTTTCCTTCAAGATTTATCATAGCAATAATGTTGAGATCCCAGGGGTCATTTTGATGACATTTGCAGCAGTTGCCCTGCCATGTAAATCATGAGATCTTTCCATTTATGGACTCGAATCTTTCAGCGGCAGTAGTGACCTCCTCATCAGACTCATCAGATGTGTCTGTATCTTCTGGATGATATTCCACATTGTCTTCTTCCTCAGAAAGCTGATCATCTGTATCACCATGCTGCTCTGTGTCCTCTCCCTCATTTTCATCAAAATGTGATGAGGTGGCGACTTGTCCAGAGTGTACGACACCTTCCGCCCGAATGCAGCTGAGATTGATTCCAGCCATGCCAAAAAGGGACTAACAGTAGAAAATGGATGAATACATTAAGTATCAGTTGAATACATGTTTTGTACTGAAGAGATTATCCCTGTTAGAACTGTCAAGAATTACCATAGTCAACCAAAGTTCAGGTCATTCAGCAAGGTATTGGGTAAAGTTTTCAACTAGCCATAATCGCACCTCAGATAGACTTCATGGGCTATAAAACTAACACTGAGCCAGGCTACTCTTCCCATGTTACTTTGAGGGTGGTCTTTATCCACCACACCCTTTCACAATCATGGTCAATATAAGAACTGATTAATGAATCACAATATAATGTTCTATAAATCATATTACACCGACATTGTGTCAAAGTCTTTGTTCACAACAGATTCAGCTATATATATATATATATATATATATATTTATAGCTAAGATAGGCTCCAGCACCCCCCGTGACCCCGAAAGGGACAAGCAGTAGAAAATGGATGGATAGATATATATATTTTATCTGTTTACAGAATGTTAAAAAAAAATGTCCCACACATTCTTGACTTTCAGTATGTGGTGCTTGGTGGCCAAAGTTTAGACACCCCTCATCTAAAATATACTTCAAATATAAACAAAGTTTTGTCAGTTGATTGAAGGCTAAAATAATAATAACTAGTGAATTAGTTCACTTGAAAAAGTACAACAACCAATATAAACACGTGATTGCATGTGTGACTGAACATTAATAGTTTGGCACAGGCAGAATTTTGGACACACAACAGTAAAATGTGAGAAAAAAAGAGAGCAAAAAAATGTAATGAGAACAAGCTCAAATATTCTGGCTAATAATTAATTATAGTGTACTTAGTCACCAATTTCATGTATATATGTATATATATATATATATATATATATACATATATATATATATATATATATATATATATATATACAGGCACTGTTTTTGTTCTTTCAAGACTGGTCTTAGGATTTTTTTTTGTTTTCATTAAATCAAACAACCTGATTTCCTTAGATTTTCCATGAGCTAAAGAAGGCCAATCAAAGTTCTCCGTTTTATCCAGGTAGAACCAACACCGCTGATATTGTGTATGTATATTCACACACCAACATAATAGTAAGTTCCTGTTCTGTAACCCTGTACACCAGTGGTCCCCAACCACCGGGCCGCAGAAGAATTTTTTATTCATTTTTATTTAGAAAAAAAAAAGAAAAGGTTTTGTTATTATTATTTTTTAATCAAATCAACATAAAAAACACAATATACACTTAGTGCACCAACCACAAAAACCTCCCTTTTTCATGATAAAGAAAAAAAAAAAAAAGGACCCACCCCCCAGGCCGCGGGACAAATTGTTAAGCGTTGACCTGTCCGCGGGTACAAAAAGGTTGGGGACTACTGCTGTACACAGTTTGTTAGTCTAATCTTGAACGAGGTTTGATTGTTTGATTGCAAATTGTGTTAGTACATTGCATAGTTCATTACTTATTCATTAGCTTCGATCACTAAAAGGTAAAACTTTAATACGTTTTTCAAATTGTTTTAGTCGGGGTCCACGTTAATTAATTAATGGGTTTGTGCTGAAAACAAAGTTTTCTTGTACTTGCTGCAATGACAATAACGATCTATCCATATCCCATCCTATTTAGAGCTAAGGTTGTTTATATTTATTTTGCTATAATCGGTAAACAGCAGTTAGATTACGTCACTCCTGCTAAATGACTTCCTGTTGGTTTCACTTCCGGTGTCCGTTAGAAAATAAATTGTACATGTCGCGGTCTTCTGTAGTCATTTCTGTTGCCACCCTACACACAGCAATGCTGTAAGTTGTCTTTAACAAGTTAACAACATGTCAGACACGTTAAAAAAACTGTAATATTTCCGACATGTTGGATAGAATTGTCAAACTAGATACAATGTGTTCATGTCAGGCTTCACGGTGGAAGAGGGGTTAGTGCGTCTGCCTCACAATACGAAGGTCCTGCAGTCCTGGGTTCAAATCCAGGCTCGGGATCTTTCTGTGTGGAGTTTGCATGTTCTCCCCGTGAATGCGTGGGTTCCCTCCGGGTACTCCGGCTTCCTCCCACTTCCAAAGACATGCACCTGGGGATAGGTTGATTGGCAACAATAAATTGGCCCTAGTGTGTGAATGTGAGTGTGAATGTAGTCTGTCTATCTGTGTTGGCCCTGCGATGAGGTGGCGACTTGTCCAGGGTGTAACCCGCCTTCCGCCCAATTGTAGCTGAGATAGGCGCCAGCGCCCCCCGCGACCCCAAAAGGGAATAAGATGGATGGATGGGTGTTCACGTCATTCAGGCAGATACGGGAGTCTCCCTCTGCTGGACATGTTGGGACATTACAGTTCCATTTTGTATGTCATTGCAGACAAATATGAATATTATATGAATATAATAATTTGTGTCTCTTTGTTCTTTTCAGTTTTTCTCCATCTTGTCTCTGAAGAAATGTCCAAAGTAAAAGGTGAAGCCTCCAACAAAGTTCTCTTCATTGACCTGGTGTTGAGTCGGCACTTCTACACGTCTCAGGAGAACACTTCAAATGAACCTTCAGGAGTGAAAGACTTGAATAGTTAAAGAAGTGAGTGTTTATTAACATTGTTATCATTGTTAATCAGTCCTGTTGTCAACAAGATGAGGAAGCTTTTTGGGAGTAAAAATAAGATACAAAAGGCTTCCTTAGAAAGCAGACAATGAAAGTGGGTGGTATCCCGCCGCGTGTTAAAGGCACAGTACAGTAAGTACAGTAACTGGTCAGCCCCCAAACGTCGCCTTGAGGTATTGCATTTGACCTCCCCGTTGGCAAGTCTAGCAGTGGGACTCCTTGTCGTCCACGCGCAAGTAGCCGTCCTTGGCCTTCAGCTGGAGGTGGTCGTAGGCTGTGTTTAAAAAAAAAAAAATCATTTTAAATGCATATTTCTGTGTGGAGTCTGCATGTTCTCCCCGTGAATGCGTGGGTTCCCTCCGGGTATTCCGGCTTCCTCCCACCTCCAAAGACATGCACCTGGGGATAGGTTGATTGGAAACACTAAATTGGCCTAGTGTGTGAATGTGAGTGTGAATGTTGTCTGTCTATCTCTGTTGGCCCTGTGATGAGGTGGCGACTTGTCCAGGGTGTACACCGCCTCCCGCCGGATTATAGCTGAGATAGGCACCAGCGCCCCTTGCAACCCTAAAGGGAATAAGCAGTAAAAAATGGATGAATGGATGGATTTCTGTGTGGAGTTTGCATGTTCTCCCCGTGACTGCGTGGGTTCCCTCCGGATACTTTGGCTTCCTCCCACCTCCAAAGACATGCACCTGGGGATAGGCCCCTCCCACCTCCAAAGACATGCACCTGGGGATAGGCCCCTCCCACCTCCAAAGACATGCACCTGGGGATAGGCCCCTCCCACACCCAAAGACATGCACTTGGGGATTGGTTGATTGGCAACACTAAATGGTCCCTAGTGTGCAAATGTCGTCTGTCTATCTGTGTTGGCCCTGCGATGAGGTGGCAACTTGTCCAGAACGTACTCCGTCTTCCGCTCAAATGCAGCTCAGATAGGCGATCAATGACAGTAATTGGATGATTGGATTTTTATTGTAGTGTAAACATAAGACAGATACTTGTTTTGTACAGACAAGGTAGTGCCCGTAGGAAACTGTCAAAAATTGCCATGGTTAACCATATTTCAGGTCGCCCAGGCAGGTTATTGGGTAAAGTTTTCAACTAGCAATAATCACGCCTCAGATAGACTTCATGAGTTACAATACTGCCTCTAAGCAAGGATACCATTGCCATGTTACTTTGAGGGTGGTCATTATCCACCACACCCTTCACAATCATGGTCAATACACGAACTGATTAATGAATCACACTATAATGTTCTCTATATCAGTGGTTCTCAACCTTTTGTCAGTGATGTACCCCCTGTGAACATTTTTTTAATTCAAGTACCCCTAATCAGAGCAAAGCATTTTTGGTTGAAAAAAAAGATAAAGAAGTAAAATACAGCACTATGTCATCAGTTTCTGATTTATTAAATTGTATAACAGTGCAAAATATTGTTCATTTGTAGTGGTCTTTCTTGAACTCCATCCATCCATTTTCTACCGCTTATTCCCTTTTTGGGGTCGCTGGCGCCTATCTCAGCTACAATCGGGCGGAAGGCGGGGTACACCCTGGACAAGTCGCCCCCTCATCACAGGGCCAACACAGATAGACAGACAACATTCACACTCACATTCACACACTAGGGCCAATTTAGTGTTGCCAATCAATCTATCCCCAGTTGCATGTTTTTGGAAGTGGGAGGAAGCCGGAGTACCCGGTGGGAACCCACGCATTCACGGGGAGAACATGCAAACTCCACACAGAAAGATCCCGAGCCTGGATTTGAACCCAGGACTGCAGGGCCTTCGTATTGTGAGGCAGACGCACTAACCCCTCTGACACCCTATTTGGAAAAAAAGATATAAAAATAACTAAAAACCTGTTGAAAAATAAACAAGTGATTCAATTATAAATAAAAAATTCCACACATGGAAGTACTCTTCGACTTAAAGTGCAATCTTTGGGGATTGTAATAGATATCCATCTGGATTCATTAACTTAATTCTAAACATTTCTTCACAAAAAATGAAATCTTTAACATCAATATTTATGGAACATGTCCACAAAAGATCTAGCTGTCAACACTGAATATTGCATTGTTGCATTTTTTCCCCACAGTTTATGAACTAACATTCATATTTGGTCGAAGTATTATTCAATGAATATATTTATAAATTATTTTAAATTGTTGCTATTTTTAGAATATTTTTTAAAAATCTCACGTACCCCTTGGTATACCTTCAAATACCCTCAGGGGTACACGCACCCCCATTTGAGAACCACTGCTTCAAATCATATTTCACCGACACTGTGTCAAAGTCTTTGTTCGCCACACATTCAGCTATATATATAAATATATATATATATATATATATATATAGCTGTGACAGGCTCCAGCATGACCTGTGACTCTAAGGTGGGACATATGGTATGAAATGGATTGCTATGTTATTGTAAGGTAAGATTTGGTTGAATTCTTTTTTTGTACAGAAGAAATAGTCCCCAGAGGAACTGTCAAAAATTGCCATAGCTGACCATATTTCGGGTCACCAAGGCAGGGTATTGGGTAAAGTTTTCAACTAGCAATAATCACGCCTCAGTTAGACTTCATGGGCTATGATACTGCCCCTAAGCAAGAATACCATTCTCATGTTACTTTGAGGGCTGTCATTATCCACCACACCCTTCACAATCATGGTCAATATAAGAACTGATTAATGAGTCACAAGCGGTAGGAAATGGATGGATGGGCGGATATATATATTTTATGTGTTTACAGAATGTTAAAAAAAATGTCCCATACATTCTTGACTTTCAGTATGTGGTCCTTGGTGGCAAAAGTTTAGACACCCCTCATCTAAAATATACTTCAAATACAAACAAAGTTTTGTTAGTTGATTAAAGGCTTAAATAATACTAACTGGTGAATTAGTTCATTTGAAAAAGTACAAAAAACAAAATAAACACCTGATTGCATGTGAGACTGAACATTTATACTTTTGCACAGGCGGAATTTTGGACACACAACAGTAAAATGTAAGAAAAAAGAGAGCAAAAAAAAAAAAAGGTTATGTAGTGAGAACAAGCTGAAATATTCTGGCTAATAATTAATTATAGTATACTTTGTCACCAATATATATATATATATATATATATATATATACATATATGTATATATATATATATATATATATATATATATATATATATATATATATATATATATATATATATTGTGTGTATATATATATGTGTGTATGTATGTATGTATGTATGTATACATATATGTACATATATATAATATATACATATGTATATAATATATATATATATATATATATGTATATATATATACATATATATATATATATATATATATATATATATATATATACATATAAAAAAGGTTCCTGCATACATTTTTCAGTATGCGGGCCTCGTTGGAAAAACTCTGGACACCCCTGAACTAAAGTATCAAATGTATCGATATTTTGATTTGAGAATCGATATTACAGCATAAGGATCTGGTATCGATATTTCCAGAATCAATCCGCACATCATTACACAATATTTAAACATAATATAACGTAATTTAATAATTACAATCCACACGATTGAAATATTGAAAACAAACAACCAACAAATATTGCTCTGGGAGGGAAAAACGTGGATTACCAGTTTAATGAACAAGAAAGAATATCACAAAAACAAACATGTCTACATATTAACAGTAAAATGATCAACACTTGCAGCCAATGACTGGCTAAGAGTTGCCTCACTTTGACATTTGCAGTAATTTACTTCATGCCAATAAAGTTACAACAGTATATTGTGTGAAAGTACAGTTATTGTACAGGTGTAGCCCACAATATTTTCCATAAATTGAGGTGAACACAACAAAGGAAGAAATTTTGGAAGTTTTGAACGTTTGGATGAAAGAAGATTACGAAAAATGTGTGAAATGTCTCCATGCAACAATTTTAGTTTCGAAAAAAAAACAACGTTGTTAATAATATGCAAAATGAAATATGCATATGAACTGTGTTGTCCTGAAGTCAATTGTTAATATTCTTTACATGATTACTTGATAGTACTTTTGTATTAGTGACTGCAATGCTTTATTTTGGATTAAACTTGATCTTCCGTCTTGCCTCTGGTGAGGGCGGTCGCATTTTTTTCCGCTCCCTTCTTCTCCCCGCTTGCTCTCTTTGTTTTGTCCTGTCTACACTTTTTTTGAAGCCTCTTTCCTCCAAATCTAAACATTAGACATGGAAATGATCAGCTGGACTCTCGACTCCATCCATCCATCCATCCATCTTCTTCCGCTTATCCGAGGTCGAGTCGCGGGGGCAGCAGCCCAAGCAGGGAAGCCCAGACTTCCCTGCTTCGGTATGACTGATTGTTAAGTGGTGGGGTCCCATCATGCATTGCGACACAAAGCGAGCCGTATAAATACATTTTAGCTGAATGTGTTGTAAACACAGACTTTGACATTAGACAATGTCGGTGTAACATGATTTAGAGAACATTATATTGTGATTCATTAATCAGTTAGAATATTGACCATGATTGTGAAGGGTGTGGTGGATAATGACGACCCTCAAAGTAACTTGACCACAGTATTCTTGCTCAGAGGCAGTATCGTAGCCCATGAAGTTTATCTGAGGCGTGATTATTGCTAGTTGAAAACTTTACCCAATACCCTGCCTGGACGACCTGAAATAAGATCGGTCATGGCAATTTTTGACAGTTCCTACAGGGACCATCTCTTTTGTACAAAACAAGCATAATTCTAATCTATATCTTCATTTTAAGATTAGACATACAGTATCACCTCTGGTATTGATGGATTAGTTAGATATCAAGCTAGCTGAAAAACACCTTTAAAGGCCTACTGAAACCCACTGTTACCCACCATGCAATCTGATAGTTTATATATCAATGATGAAATATTGACATTTTAACACATGCCAATACGGCCTTTTTAGTTTACTAAATTGCAGTTTTATATTTCCCGGGACTTTTTTTCTTGAAAACGTCACGTAATGATGACGTGTACGCGTGATGTTACGGGCTGTTATGAATATGAGCGCTGCACACACACACAGCTAAAAGTCGTGTGCTTTAATGGCATAATTACACAGTATTTTTGACATCTGTGTTGCTGAATCTTTTGCAATTTGTTAAATTAATATTGGAGAAGTCAAAGTAGTAAGATGGAGTTGGGAAGCTTTAGCCTTTAGCCACACAAACACACGGTGATTCCTTGTTTAAAATTCACGGAGTTGAAACTTTCCTACGGATCACAGCGGACATGGATCCCGACCACTTTTCAACCAGCAAGTTTTGGTAAGAAAATTGTGGTTAAAAAGTCGCCACTTACCGGATATGAGCTGAGCTTGCGCCTCCCGTACAGCTGCCGTCGACTTCCCCGAGACACTGCACGTCAACACCCGGGCGTGGACGTACACTTCCGACTATCAGGTACTGTTAAACTCACTAAAACACTAGCAACACAATAGAAAGATAAGGGATTTCCCAGAATTATCCTAGTGAATGTCTCTAAAAACATATGAATCCGTCTCAATGCAACGCGATTGCAATCGCGTTTTTTTTTTAATATTTTTTTTTTTCTAGTCCGTCGCTATCAATATCCTCAAACACAAATCTTTCATCCTCGCTCAAATTAATAGGGAAATTGTCGTTTTCTCGGTCCCAATAGCTGTTTTTGTTGGAGGCTCCCATTAAAATCAATGTGAATATATGAGGAGCCATCAACATGTGACGTCATCTTCTGCGACTTCCTGTAGAGGCAGGGCTTTTCTCCAGTTGCGAACTTTATCGTGGATGTTCTCTACTAAATCCTTTCAGCAAAAATATGGCAATATCGCAAAATGATCAAGTATGACACATAGAATAGACCTGCTAGCCCCGTTTGAATAAGAAAATCTAATTTTAGTAGGCCTTTAAAGTGAATACTTCTCACCTAAATTGTTTCTCATTTCTTGGTTACTTCGTTAGGTTTCCTTATCCATGAATTTATTGGCTTTAATATTTTTGGTGTGGGCCATTGGGACGTTTTTTTTTGTCAGTATACCCCTCGATTTCAATTTAAAAAATGGTAAAAGGAACCTCAGGATAGTGATATGTACCCCGGGATAGGCCCCTCCCACCTCCAAAGACATGCACCTGGGGATAGGTTGATTGGCAAAACTAAATGGTCCCTAGTGTGTGAATGCTGTCCGTCTATCTGTGTTGGCCCTGCGACGAGGTGGAAACTTGTCCAGAACATACTCCGTCTCCCGCTTAAATACAGCTAGAATTGACCATTAACAACAGTAAATGTGTGGATGGATATATTATCATTAGGTAAGTAGAAGTTAAATACTTGTTTTGTACAGACAAGATAGTCCCCTTAGGAACTGTCAAAAATTGCTACGGATGACCATACTCCAGGTCGTTCAGGCAGGGTATTGGGTAAAGTTTTCAACTAGCAATACTCGCGCCTCAGATAGACTTCATGGGCTACGATACTGCCTCTGAGCAAGGATACCAGAGGTGGGACCAAGTCATTGTTTTGCAAGTCACAAGTAAGTCTCAAGTCTTTGCCCTCGAGTCTCGAGTCAAGTCCCAAGTCAAGACAGGCAAGTCCCGAGTCAAGTCCAAAGTCAAGACTGGAAAGTCTCAAGTCAAGTCCCAAGTCCTGCATTTTGAGTTTCAAGTCATTTCAAGTCCTTTAAACCCCAGACTAAAATATTTACACAGATTGTGTATGCTTTTAAAACACTGTATGTATTTATTATTTAAAAAAAAAATTGTGCTGACATTGCACTTCATAATAGCACTATTAACCAGTTATTTTAAACATTTAACTCATTCCTTTACAGAATGAACACATTTGAAAAAAACAAGTGCAACTGTAATTATTTGCACAAAGGTGTTAACATTGTATTTCCATGGCATATTGCATTGTAACTAGTTCCATAGCAGTCTCTATCCTGTTCTTACCTTATCTCATTGATCTCATCTCATACTGTATGTGTGTTGTGTGCGTACACATGAAAAACATAACTACATGAAAATAACAAGGAACAGAGTTGTAGTTTTTAGATTTCACGGCCCTATGGAATATGTACACATATTCTTTATATAGTATACATTTTAACTGACCTTTATTTGACTATGTTTGTCTTTTTGTAGGTGGCTAAAATATGCGGTGATGCTGACCACCGTATAACGTTACGTTACCGTGTGTGATACATTGACTATAACATTTTGAGTGGGTACCTCATGCAACCCTGCTTAAAAAAAAACACTTGACAAAAAGTATGAATACGGTAGCGAACTGCAGTGGACGCAACAGATTGTCGTGTTTGCAATGACGTTATAACCATAGACATTTTATAAGTAGACGCAGCATTGGCTGCTGTGACGTGAGCAATTTGGCCGCCATCTTGAGGTGGTGATGAGGAGCCGGCAAGCAGCCTAAACTGACAGTTGACAGGTAGCAAACAAAGATGCTGGGCTGGTGTTTAGCGTTTTCCTGCTTTAATGAGTGGACTGTTGAAAATAGGAATCGGGGGATTACTTTTCACAAGTAAGATTGAACATTAACATGGTTTTATTTTGTGAAAATAATATTACCACAGAGTTGAAAGGAACAAAGATCTTCAATTTGTACGTGAAAATCACAAAGAAATCTTCTGGGGGAGGATGACGCCCCTACAAGTATTTGGTTTACAAACTTTCAGCCCCACCTAAAACAAAATTCACCAGCCGCCACTGATTATGATGCATTCTCATTTTAGGCAAAGTATGAGACAATACTTTCTTAACAGTATAATTGTAACCAGAAATAAGTCTTCAAGTAACAATATTCAAATACTAACTTTGTTGGGTAAGACAGAATTTGCTTTTATTCTGAATCCAGTGAAACAGATTTGTGGTTTTAGCTGATATAAAAACTTTCAGGTGTTTATATATGTTTATGTTTAAGTATTTTGCAGACGCTTTTATCCGAAGCAACATACATGAAAAATACATATAAAACAATCACTGTAACCACGATCATTTAAGGGAAGAATGTAATACAAAATATTAATACAAAGTGTCAAGACAGAATAAACTCTCTGCTGTTGCAGCAACAGATATACAGTCTATAAGATATATAGATATCTTATGTATTTATACATTGTTTATGTAGGATATACGCATGTATATATAACCTAATCATATTGTTTCTTCGCCTTAAAAATAGCTGACTGTTTTTTTCCCCCCTTTTGGGATTATTATTCCCAGTTTTGATCTTGGACATCTGCTCACTTATAGCATATAAGAATATTCCACTACTGTTAAGCAAACAATGAACACGCCAAAAAATGTGTCTTTTATCATAGTTACACGTATGGAAAAAAAAACGCGTGAATATCAGTGGTATTCAGTGAGGTAAAATGAATGAAATGCACTGACAGTTCATTGCTCCTGCCAAATGAATTGCACTGAGTGGAGGGGATCACCACTCCAAGATGGCGGCCCCGCGTCACGTCAGCGCCAGTAGGCAGTAGCGCTCGATGTTGCGTACCCTTATACGATGTCTATTTTCATAACGTTAGCAGTGAGTTTGGAGCCTCACTGATTTAACTAAACAGCAAATAAAAGTTACATTACTCAGCCAATAAATGTTAACTTACATTCAAAACTTAACCTTCTTTTTGCATCTTCAAATGTCGAACGGAGTTGGAAGTTGTTGCGTCTCGGTCTGTAATCTTCGAACGAACCGTATGCTTTGCATACTGGAATTTGTTTTTTGTTGACCAAGTCGTAGTTTTAATACCCGAACGAAACAATTTTTGGCATCATTTTTCCTCATTGGCGTGTTGTATGAGAGCTCTTCTTCGTTGGTTTTCATGCAATTTGATTGGCTGAATGCTGTGTGACAAATTAATGTGGATTTAATTTGATTGGCTGTTGTTCTGACAGGTAGCGCACAGGCTGTCATCGCACACACGCTGACAGACACAGACAGATATGGAACGCTCCTGAATATCTTTTTAATCATTGGGATTTGGGGAAAGTAGCAAGTCATGTCAATCCAAAAGGCTCGAATCAAGGTCAATTCACAAGTCATTGATGTTGATGTTAAAGTCTAAGTCAAGTTGCAAGTCTTTTTACATTTTGTCAAGTCGAGACTAAAGTCATCAATTTCATGAATTGAGTCTGACACCAGTTGAAGTCATGTGACTCAAGTCCACACCCCTGAAGGATACCATTCACTTGTTACCTTGAGGGTGGTCATTATCCAACACATCCTTCACAATCATGGTCAATATAAGAACTGATTAATGAGTCACAATATAATGTTCTCTATATCAGTGGTTCTCAACCTTTTTTCAGTGATGTACCCCCTGTGAAAATTTTTTTTAATTCAAGTACCCCTAATCAGAGCAAAGCATTTTTGGTTGAAAAAAAGAGATAAAGAAGTAAAATACAGCACTATGTCATCAGTTACTGATTTATTAAATTGTATAACAGTGCAAAATATTGCTAATTTGTAGTGGTCTTTCTTGAACAATTTGGAAAAAAAGATATAAAAATAACTAAAAACTTGTTGAAAAATAAACAAGTGATTCAATTATGAATAAAGATTTTCACACATAGAAGTAATTATTGACTTAAAGTGAAATCTTTGGGGATTGTAATAGAGGTCCATCTGGATTCATGAACTTAATTCTAAACATTTCTTCCCCAAAAAAAGAAATCTTTAACATCAATATTTATGGAACAAAAAATCTAGCTGTCAACACTGAAAATTGCATTGTTGCATTTTTCCCCCACAGTTTATGAACTTAGATTCATATTTTGTTGAAGGATTATTCAATAAATATATTTATAAATTATTTTTAAATTGTTGCTATTTTTAGAATATTTTTAAAAATCTCACGTACCCCTTGGCATACCTTCAAATACCCCCAGGGGTACACGCACCCCCATTTGAGAACCACTGCTTCGAATCATATTTCACCGACACTGAGTCAAAGTCTTTGTTTAGCACACATTCAGCTATATATATATATATATATATATACAGTATATATATATATATATATATATATATATATATATATATACATAGCTGTGACAGGTTCCAGCATGCCCTGTGACCCTAAAATGGGACAAATGGTGTAAAATAGATTGCTATGTTATTGTTAGGTAGAATTTGGTTGAATTATTTTTTTTTTACAGAAGAAATAGTCCCCACGGGAACTGTCAAAAATTGCCATAGCTGACGATATTCCAGGTCATCCAGACAGGGTATTGGGTAAAGTTTTCAACTAGCAATTATCACGCCTCAGGTAGACTTCATGGGCTATGATACTGCCACTGAGCAAGGATACCATTCACATGTTACTTTGAGGGTAGTCATTATCCACCACACCCTTCACAATCATGGTCAATATAAGAACTGATTAATGAGTCACAAGCGGTAGGAAATGGATGGATGGGTGGATATATATATTTTATGTGTTTACAGAATGTTAAAAAAAATGTCCCATACATTCTTGACTTTCAGTATGTGGTCCTTGGTGGCAAAAGTTTAGACACCCCTCATCTAAAATATACTTCAAATACAAAGTTTTGTTAGTTGATTAAAGGCTTAAATAATACTAAGTAGTGAATTAGTTCATTTGAAAAAGTACAAAAAACAAAATAAACACCTGATTGCATGTGTGACTGAAACTTTATACTTTTGCACAGGCGGAATTTTGGACACACAACAGTAAAATGTAAGAAAAAAAGACAGCAAAAAATTAAAAAGGTTATGTAATGAGAACAAGCTCAAATATTCTGGCTAATAATTAATTATAGTATAATTTGTCACCAATATATATATATATATATATATATATATATATATATATATATATATATATATATATATATATGTATATATGTATATATATGTATATATATATATGTATTTATATTTACATACATATATATATATATTTATATACATACATATACATATATATATTGTGTATATATATATATGTGTGTATGTATGTATGTATGTATACATATATGTACATATATATATAATATGTACATATGTATATAATATATAATATATATATATATATAAATATATATATATATAAATATATATATATATATATATATATGTATATATATATGTATATATATATATATATATATATATATATATATATATATATATATATATATATATATATATATATATATATATATATATATACATATATATTTTTTTGGATTTTTTGATTTTTTCATAAAAAAGGTTCCTGCATACATTTTTCAGTATGCGGGCCTCGTTGGAAAAACTGTGGACACCCCTGAACTAAAGTATCAAATGTATCGATATTTTGATTTGAGAATCGATATAACAGCATAAGGATCTGGTATCGATATTTCCAGAATCAATCCACACATCACTACACAATAATTAAACATAATATAACGTAATTTAATAATTACAATCCACACGATTGAAATATTGAAAACAAACAACCAACAAATATTGCTCTGGGAGGGAAAAAAAGTGGATTACCAGTTTAATGAACAATAAAGAATATCACAAAAACAAACATGTCTACATATTAACAGTAAAATGATCAACACTTGCAGCCAATGACTGGCTAAGAGTTGCCTCACTTTGACATTTGCAGTAATTTACTTCATGCCAATAAAGTTACAACAGTATATTGTGTGAATGTACAGTTATTGTACAGGTGTAGCCCACAATATTTTCCATAAATTGAGGTGAACACAACAACATCGGAAGACATTTTGAAAGTTTTGAACGTTTGGATGAAAGAAGATTATGAAAAATGTGTGAAATGTCTCCATGCAACCATTTTAGTTTAGAAAAACAATAACCTCGTTAATCATATGCAAAATGAAATATGCATATGAACTGTGTTGTCCTGAAGTCAATTGTTAATATTCTTTACATGATTACTTGATAGTACTTTTGTATTAGTGACCGCAATGCTTTATTTTGGATTAAACTTGATCTTCCGTCTTGCCTCTGGTGAGGGCGGTCGCATTTTTTTCCGCTCCCTTCTTCTCCCCGCTTGCTCTCTTTGTTTTGTCCTGTCTACACTTTTTTTGAAGCCTCTTTCCTCCAAATCTAAACATTAGACATGGAAATGATCAGCTGGACTCTCGACTCCATCCATCCATCTTCTTCCGCTTATCCGAGGTCGAGTCGCGGGGACAGCAGCCCAAGCAGGGAAGCCCAGACTTCCCTGCTTCGGTATGACTGATTGTTAAGTGGTGGGGTCCCATCATGCATTGCGACACAAAGCGAGTCGTATAAATACATTTTAGCTGAATGTGTTGTAAACACAGACTTTGACATTAGACAATGTCGGTGTAACATGATTTAGAGAACATTATATTGTGATTCATTAATCAGTTACAATATTGACCATGATTGTGAAGGGTGTGGTGGATAATGACGACCCTCAAAGTAACTTGACCACAGTATTCTTGCTCAGAGGCAGTATCGTAGCCCATGAAGTCTGTCTGAGGCGCAATTATTGCTAGTTGAAAACTTTACCCAAAACCCCGCCCGGATGACCTGAAACATGATTGGTCATGGCAATATTTGACAGTTCCTACGGGGACTAACTCTTCTGTACAAAACAATCATAATTCAAATATATATCTTCATTTTAAGGTTAGATTCACGGTATCACCTCTGGTGTCGATGGATTAGTTAGATATCAAGCTAGTTGAAAAACACCTTTAAAGGCCTACTGAAACCCACTGTTACCCACCATGCAATCTGTTAGTTTATATATCAATGATGAAATATTGACATTGCAACACATGCCAATACGGCCTTTTTAGTTTACTAAATTGCAGTTTTATATTTCCCGGGACTTTTTTCTTGAAAACGTCACATAATGATGACGTCTACGCGTGATGTTACGGGCTGTTATGAATATGAGCGCTGCACACACACACTTTAATGTCATAATTACACAGTATTTTTGACATCTGTGTTGCTGAATCTTTTGCAATTTGTTCAATTAATATTGGAGAAGTCAAAGTAGTAAGATGGAGTTGGGAAGCTTTAGCCTTTAGCCACACAAACACACGGTGATTCCTTGTTTAAAATTCACGGAGTTGAAACTTTCCTACGGATCACAGCGGACATGGATCCCGACCACTTTTCAACCAGCAAGTTTTGGTAAGAAAATTGTGGTTAAAAAGTCGCCACTTACCGGATATGAGCTGAGCTCGCGCCTCCCGTACAGCTGCCGTCGACTTCCCCGAGACACTGCGCGTCAACACCCGGGCGTGGACGTACACTTCCGACTATCAGGTACTGTTAAACTCACTACAACACTAGCAACACAATAGAAAGATAAGGGATTTCCCAGAATTATCCTAGTGAATGTCTCTAAAAACATATGAATCCGTCTCAATGCAACGCGATTGCAATCGCGTTTTTTTTTTTAATATTTTTTTTTTTTCTAGTCCGTCGCTATCAATATCCTCAAACACGAATCTTTCATCCTCGCTCAAATTAATGGGGAAATTGTCGTTTTCTCGGTCCCAATAGCTGTTTTTGTTGGAGGCTCCCATTAAAATCAATGTAAATATATGAGGAGCCATCAACATGTGACGTCATCTTCTGCGACTTCCTCTAGAGGCAGGGCTTTTCTCCAGTTGTGAACTTTATCGTGGATGTTCTCTACTAAATCCTTTCAGCAAAAATATGTCAATATCGCGAAATGATCAAGTATGACACATAGAATAGACCTGCTAGCCCCGTTTGAATAAGAAAATCTAATTTTAGTAGGCTTTTAAAGTGAATACTTCTCACCTAAATTGTTTCTCATTTCTTGGTTACTTTGTTAGGTTTCCTTATCCATGAATTTATTGGCTTTAATATTTTTGGTGTGGGCCATTGGGCCGTTGCTATTTGTCAGTATACCCCTCGATTTCAATTAAAAAAAGGGTAAAAGGAACCTCAGGATAGGCCCCTCCCACCTCCAAAGACATGCACCTGGGGATCGGTTGATTGGCAACACTAAATGGTCCCTAGTGTGTGAATGTTGTCTGTCTATCTGTGTTGCCCCTGCGACGAGGTGGAAACTTGTCCAGAACATACTCCGTCTCCCGCTTAAATACAGGTAGAATTGACCATTAACAACAGTAAATGTGTGGATGGATATATTATCATTAGGTAAGTAGAAGTTAAATACTTGTTTTGTACAGACAAGATAGTCCCCGTAGGAACTGTCAAAAATTGCTACGGATGACCATATTCCGGGTCATTCAGGCAGGGTATTGGGTAAAGTTTTCAACTAGCAATACTCGCGCCTCAGATAGACTTCATGGGCTACGATACTGCCTCTGAGCAAGGATCCCAGAGGTGGGACCAAGTCATTGTTTTGCAAGTCACAAGTAAGTCTCAAGTCTTTGCCCTCGAGTCTCGAGTCAAGTCCCAAGTCAAGACAGGCAAGTCCCGAGTCAAGACTGGAAAGTCTCAAGTCAAGTCCCAAGTCCTGCATTTTGAGTTTCAAGTCATTTCAAGTCCTTCTAACCCCAGACTAAAATATTTACACAGATTGTGTATGCTTTTAAAACACTGTATGTATTTATTATTAAAAAAAAAATTGTGCTGACATTGCACTTCATAATAGCACTATTAACCAGTTATTTTAAACATTTAACTCATTCCTTTACAGAATGAACACATTTGAAAAAAACAAGTGCAACTGTAATTATTTGCACAAAGGTGTTAACATTGTATTTCCATGGCATATTGCATTGTAACTAGTTCCATAGCAGTCTCTATCCTGTTCTTACCTTATCTCATTGATCTCATCTCATACTGTATGTGTATGGATGTGTGCGTACACATGAAAAACATAACTACATGAAAATAACAAGGAACAGAGTTGTAGTTTTTAGATTTCACTGCCCTATGGAATATTTACACATATTCTCTATATAGTATACATTTTAACTGACCTTTATTTGACTATGTTTGTCTTTTTGTAGGTGGCTAAAATATGCGGTGCTGCTGACCACCGTATAACGTTACATTACCGTGTGTGATACATTGACTAACGTAACATTCTGAGTGGGTACCTCATGCAACCCTGCTTAAAAAAAACCACTTCACAAAAAGTATGAATAAGGTAGCGAACTGCAGTGGACGCAACAGATTGTCGTGTTTGCAATGACGTTATAACCATAGACATTTTATAAGTAGACGCAGCATTGGCTGCTATGACGTGAGCAATTTGGCTGCCATCTTGAGGTGGTGATGAGGAGCCGGCAAGCAGCCTAAACTGACAGTTAACAGGTAGCAAACAAAGATGCTGGGCTGGTGTTTAGCGTTTTCCTGCTTTAATGAGTGGACTGTTGAAAATAGGAATCGGGGGATTACTTTTCACAAGTAAGATTGAACATTAACATGGTTTTATTTTGTGAAAAGAGTATTACCACAGAGTTGAAAGGAACAAAGATCTTCAATTTGTACGTGAAAATCACAAAGAAATCTTCTGGGGGAGGATGACGCCCCTACAAGTATTTGGTTTACAAACTTTCAGCCCCACCTAAAACAAAATTCACCAGCCGCCACTGATTATGATGCATTCTCATTTTAGGCAAAGTATGAGACAATACTTTCTTAACAGTATAATTGTAACCAGAAATAAGTCTTCAAGTAACAATATTCAAATACTCACTTTGTTGGGTAAGACAGAATTTGCTTTTATTCTGAATCCAGTGAAACAGATTTGTGGTTTTAGCTGATATAAAAACTTTCAGGTGTTTATATATGTTTATGTTTAAGTATTTTGCAGACGCTTTTATCCGAAGCAACATACATGAAAAATACATATAAAACAATCACTGTAAACATGATCATTTAAGGGAAGAATGTAATACAAAATATTAATACAAAGTGTCAAGACAGAATAAACTCTCTGCTGTTGCAGCAACAGATATACAGTCTATAAGATATATAGATATCTTATGTATTTATACATTGTTTATGTAGGATATACGCATGTATATATAACCTAATCATATTGTTTCTTCGCCTTAAAAATAGCTGACTGTTTTTTTCCCCCCTTTTGGGATTATTATTCCCAGTTTTGATCTTGGACGTCTGCTCACTTATAGCATATAAGAATATTCCACTACTGTTAAGCAAACAATGAACACGCCAAAAAATGTGTCTTTTATCATAGTTTCACGTATGAAAAAAAAAAACGCGTGAATATCAGTGGTATTCAGTGAGGTAAAATGAATTAAATGCACTGACAGTTCATTGCTCCTGCCAAATGAATTGCACTGAGTGGAGGGGATCACCACTCCAAGATGGCGGCCCCGCTTCACGTCAGCGCCAGTAGGCAGTAGCGCTCGATGTTGCGTACCCTTATACGATGTCTATTTTCATAACGTTAGCAGTGAGTTTGGAACCTCACTGATTTAACTAAACAGCAAATAAAAGTTACATTACTCAGCCAATAAATGTTAACTTACATTCAAAACTTAACCTTCTTCAAATGTCGAACGAAGTTGGAAGTTGTTGCGTCTCTGTCTGTAATCTTCGAACGAACCGTATGCTTTGCATACTGGAATTCGTTTTTTGTTGACCAAGTCGTAGTTTTAATACCCGAACGAAACAATTTCTGGCATCATTTTTCCTCATTGGCGTGTTGTATGAGAGCTCTTCTTCGTTGGTTTTCATGCAATTTGATTGGCTGAATGCTGTGTGACGAAAATAATGTGGATTTAATTTGATTGGCTGTTGTTCTGACAGGTAGCGCACAGGCTGTCATCGCACACACGCTGACAGACACGGAACGCTCCTGAATAACTTTTTAATCATTGGGTTTTGGGGGAAGTAGCAAGTCATGTCAAGCCAAAAGGCTCAAGTCCAAGTCAAGTCACAAGTAATTGATGTTAAAGTCTAAGTCGAGTTGCAAGTCTTTTTACATTTTGTCAAGTCGAGACTAAAGTGATCAATTTCATGAATAAAGTCTGAGTTGAGTCAAAGTCATGTGACTTAAGTCCACACCCCTGAAGGATACCATTCCCATGTTACCTTGAGGGTGGTCATTATCCACCACATCTTTCACAATCATGGTCAATATAAGAACTGATTAATGAGTCACAATATAATGTTCTCTAAATCAGTGGTTCTTAACCTTTTTTCAGTGATGTACCCCCTGTGAAATTTTTTTTTAATTCAAGTACCCCTAATCGGAGCAAAGCATTTTTGGTTGAAAAAAAGAGATAAAGAAGTAAAATACAGCACTATGTCATCAGTTTCTGATTTATTAAATTGTATAACAGTGCAAAATATTGCTCATTTGTAGTGGTCTTTCTTGAACTATTTGGAAAAAAAAGATATAAAAATAACTAAAAACTTATGGAAAAATAAACAAGTGATTCAATTATGAATAAAGATTTTCACACATAGAAGTAATTATCGACTTAAAGTGAAATCTTTGGGGATTGTAATAGAGGTCAATCTAGATTCATGAACTTAATTCTAAACATTTCTTCACAAAAAAAAAAAATCTTTAACATCAATATTTATGGAACAAAAAATCTAGCTGTCAACACTGAATATTGCATTGTTGCATTTTTTCCCCACAGTTTATGAACTTAGATTCATATTTTGTTGAAGGATTATTCAATAAATATATTTATAAATTATTTTTAATTGCTGCTATTTTTAGAATATTTTTAAAAATCTCACGTACCCCTTGGCATACCTTCAAATACCCCCAGGGGTACACGCACCCCCATTTGAGAACCACTGCTTCAAATCATATTTCACCGACACTGTGTCAAAGTTTTTGTTCACCACACATTCAGCTATATATATATATATATATATATAGCTGTGACAGGCTCCAGCATGCCCTGTGACCCTAAAATGGGACATATGGTATAAAATAGATTGCTACATTATTGTAAGGTAAGATTTGGTTGAATTCTTTTTTTGTACAGAAGAAATAGTCCCCATAGGAACTGTCAAAAATTGCCATAGCTGACCATATTTCAGGTCATCCAGACAGGGTATTGGGTAAAGTTTTCAACTAGCAATAATCACGCCTCAGATAGACTTCATGGGCCATGATACTGCCACTGAGCAAGGATACCATTCACATGTTACTTTGAGGGTGGTCATTATCCACCACACCCTTCACAATCATGGTCAATATAAGAACTGATTAATGAGTCACAAGCGGTAGGAAATGGATGGATGGGTGGATATATATATTTTATGTGTTTACAGAATGTTAAAAAAAATGTCCCATACATTCTTGCCTTTCAGTATGTGGTCCTTGGTGTATATATATATATGTATTTATATTTACATACATATATATATATATATATATTTATATACATACATATACATATATATATTGTGTATATATATATATGTGTGTATGTATGTATGTATGTATACATATATGTACATATATATATAATATATACATATTTATATAATATATATATATATATATATATATATATATATATATATATATATATATATATATATATATATATACATACATATAATTTTTTTTTGATTTTTTGATTTTTTTATAAAAAAGGTTCCTACATACATTTTTCAGTATGCGGGCCTCGTTGGAAAAACTGTGGACACCCCTGAACTAAAGTATCAAATGTATCGATATTTTGATTTGAGAATCGATATAACAGCATAAGGATCTGGTATCGATATTTCCAGAATCAATCCGCACATCATTACACAATAATTAAACATAATATAACGTAATTTAATAATTACAATCCACACGATTGAAATATTGAAAACAAACAACCAACAAATATTGCTCTGGGAGGGAAAAAAAGTGGATTACCAGTTTAATGAACAATAAAGAATATCACAAAAACAAACATGTCTACATATTAACAGTAAAATGATCAACACTTGCAGCCAATGACTGGCTAAGAGTTGCCTAACTTTGACATTTGCAGTAATTTACTTCATGCCAATAAAGTTACAACAGTATATTGTGTGAATGTACAGTTATTGTACAGGTGTAGCCCACAATATTTTCCATAAATTGTGGTGAACACAACAACATCGGAAGACATTTTGAAAGTTTTGAACGTTTGGATGAAAGAAGATTATGAAAAATGTGTGAAATGTCTCCATGCAACCATTTTAGTTTAGAAAAACAATAACCTCGTTAATCATATGCAAAATGAAATATGCATATGAACTGTGTTGTCCTGAAGTCAATTGTTAATATTCTTTACATGATTACTTGATAGTACTTTTGTATTAGTGACCGCAATGTTTTATTTTGGATTAAACTTGATCTTCCGTCTTGCCTCTGGTGAGGGCGGTCGCATTTTTTTCCGCTCCCTTCTTCTCCCCGCTTGCTCTCTTTGTTTTGTCCTGTCTACACTTTTTTTGAAGCCTCTTTCCTCCAAATCTAAACATTAGACATGGAAATGATCAGCTGGACTCTCGACTCCATCCATCCATCTTCTTCCGCTTATCCGAGGTCGAGTCGCGGGGGCAGCAGCCCAAGCAGGGAAGCCCAGACTTCCCTGCTTTGGTATGACTGATTGTTAAGTGGTGGGGTCCCATCATGCATTGCGACACAAAGCGAGTCGTATAAATACATTTTAGCTGAATGTGTTGTAAACACAGACTTTGACATTAGAAAATGTCGGTGTAATATGATTTAGAGAACATTATATTGTGATTCATTAATCAGTTACAATATTGACCATGATTGTGAAGGGTGTGGTGGATAATGACGACCCTCAAAGTAACTTGACCATGGTATTCTTGCTCAGAGGCAGTATCGTAGCTCATGAAGTCTATCTGAGGCGCGATTATTGCTAGTTGAAAACTTTACCCAATACCCCGCCTGGACGACCTGAAATATGGTTGGTCATGGCAACTTTTGACAGTTCCTATGGGGACTAACTCTTCTGTACAAAACAAGTATACTTCTAATCTATATCTTCGTTTTAAGATTAAACGTACAGTATCACCTCTGGTATCAATGGATTAGTTTGATATCAAGCTAGCTGAAAAATACCTTTAAAGGCCTACTGAAACCCACTGTTACCCACCATGCAATCTGTTAGTTTATATATCAATGATGAAATATTGACATTGCAACACATGCCAATACGGCCTTTTTAGTTTACTAAATTGCAGTTTTATATTTCCCGGGACTTTTTTCTTGAAAACGTCGCATAATGACGTGTACGCGTGACGTTACGGGCTGTTATGAATATGAGCGCTGCACACACACACAGCTAAAAGTTGTCTGCTTTAACGGCATAATTACTCAGTATTTTGGACATCTGCGTTGCTGAATCTTTTGCAATTTGTTCAATTAATATTGGAGAAGTCAAAGTAGCAAGATGGAGTTGGGAAGCTTTAGCTTTTAGCCACACAAAAACACAGTGATTCCTTGTTTAAAATTCACGGAGTTGAAACTTTACTATGGATCACAGCGGACATGGATCCCGACCACTTGTCAACCAGTAAGTTTCGGTGAGAAAATTGTGGTTAAAAAGTCGCCACTTACCGGATATCAGCTTCCCCGAGACACTGCACGTCAATACCCGGCCGTGGACGTACACTTCCGACTATCAGGTACTGTTAAACTCACTAAAACACTAGCAACACAATAGAAAGATAAGGGATTTCCCAGAATTATCCTAGTGAATGTCTCTAAAAACATATGAATCCGTCTCAATGCAACGCGATTGCAATCGCGGTTTTTTTTTCTAGTCCGTCGCTATCAATATCCTCAAACACAAATCTTTCATCCTCGCTCAAATTAATGGGGAAATTGTCGTTTTCTCGGTCCGAATAGCTGTTTTTGTTGGAGGCTCCCATTAAAATCAATGTGAATATATGAGGAGCCATCAACATGTGACGTCATCTTCTGCGACTTCCTGTAGAGGCAGGGCTTTTCTCCAGTTGCGAACTTTATCGTGGATGTTCTCTACTAAATCCTTTCAGCAAAAATATGGCAATATCGCGAAATGATCAAGTATGACACATAGAATAGACCTGCTAGCCCCGTTTGAATAAGAAAATCTAATTTTAGTAGACCTTTAAAGTGAATACTTCTCACCTAAATTGTTTCTCATTTCTTGGTTACTTCGTAAGGTTTCCTTATCCATGAAAATATTGGCTTTAATATTTTTGGTGTGGGCCATTGGGCCGTTTTTTTTTGTCAGTATACCCCTCGATTTCAATTAAAACATTGGTAAAAGGAACCTCAGGATAGTGATATGCACCCCGGGATAGGCCCCTCCCACCTCCAAAGACGTGCACCTGGGGATAGGTTGATTGGCAACACTAAATGGTCCCTAGCGTGTGAATGTTGTCTGTCTATCTGTGTTGGCCCTGCGACGAGGTGGCAACTTGTCCAGAAAATACTCCGTCTCTCGCTTATATAAAGCTAGAATTGACCATTAACAACAGTAAATGTGTGGATGGATATATTATCATTAGGTAAGTAGAAGTTAAATACTTGTTTTGTACAGACAAGATAGTCCCCTTAGAAACTGTCAAAAATTGCTACGGATGACCATACTCCAGATCGTTGAAGCAGGGTATTGGGTAAAGTTTTCAACTAGCAATACTCACGCCTCAGATAGACTTCATAGGTTATGATACTGCCTCTGAGGAAAGATACTATTCCCATGTTACCTTGAGGGTGGTCATTACCCACCACATCCTTCACAATCATGGTCAATATAAGAACTGATTAATGAGTCACAATATAATGTTCTCTAAATCAGTGGTTCTCAAACTTTTTTCAGTGATGTACCCCCTGTGAACATTTTTTTTAATTCAAGTACCCCTAATCAGAGCAAAGCATTTTTGGTTGAAAAAAAGAAATAAAGAAGTAAAATACAGCACTATGTCATCAGTTTTTGATTTATTAAATTATATAACAGTGTAAAATATTACTAATTCGTAGTGGTCTTTCTTGAACTATTTGGAAAAAAAGATATAAAAATAACTAAAAACTTGTTGAAAAATAAACAAGTGATTCAATTATGAATAAAGATTTTCACACATAGAAGTAATTATCGACTTAAAGTGAAATCTTTGGGGATTTTAATAGAGGTCCATCTAGATTCATGAACTTAATTCTAAACATTTCTTCACAAAAAAAAAAAATCTTTAACATCAATATTTATGGAACAAAAAATCTAGCTGTCAACACTGAATATTGCATTGTTGCATTTTTTCCCCACAGTTTATGAACTTAGATTCATATTTTGTTGAAGGATTATTCAATAAATATATTTATAAATTATTTTTAAATTGTTGCTATTTTTAGAATATTTTTAAAAATCTCACGTACCCCTTGGCATACCTTCAAATACCCCCAGGGGTACACGCACCCCCATTTGAGAACCACTGCTTCAAATAATATTTCACCGACACTGTGTCAAAGTTTTTGTTCACCACACATTCAGCTCTATATATATATATATATATATATATATATATATATATATAGCTGTGACAGGCTCCAACATGCCCTGTGACCCTAAAATGGGACATATGGGTTGCTATGTTTTTGTGAGGTAAGATTTGATTGAATCCTTTTTTTGTACAGAAGAAATAGTCCCCACAGGAACTGTCAAAAATTGCCATAGCTGACCATATTTCAGGTCATCCAGGCGGGGTATTGGGTAAAGTTTTCAACTAGCAATTATCACGCCTCAGGTAGACTTCATAGGCTATGATACTGCCACTGAGCAAGGATATCATTCACATGTTACTTTGAGGGTGGTCTTTATCCACCACACCCTTCACAATCATGGTCAATATAAGAACTGATTAATGAGTCACAATATAATGTTCTCTAAGTCATATTATACAGACATTGTGTCAAAGTCTTTGTTCACAACACATTCAGCTATATATATATATATATATATATATATATATATATATATATATATATATATATATATATATATATAACCCCGAAAGGGACAAGCGGTAGGAAATGGATGGATGGGTAGATATATATATTTTATGTGTTTACAGAATGTTATAAAAAATGTCCCACACATTCTTGACTTTCAGTATGTGGTCCTTGGTGGCAAAAGTTTAGACACCCCTCATCTAAAATATACTTCAAATATAAAGAAAGTTTTGTTAGTTGATTAAAGGCTTAAATAATACTAACTAGTGAATTAGTTAATTTGAAAAAGTACAAAAAACAAAATAAACACCTGATTGCATGTGTGACTGAACATTTATACTTTTGCACAGGCGGAATTTTGGACGCACAACAGTAAAATGTAAGAAAAAAAGAGAGCAAAAAAAAAAGGTTATGCAATGAGAACGAGCTGAAATATTCTTGCTAATAATTAATTATAGTATACTTTGTCACCAATATATATATATATATATATATATATATATATATATATACACACACACATATATATATATATAAAACTTGTTGAAAAATAAACAAGTGATTCAATTATGAATTAAGATTTTCACACATAGAAGTAATTATCGACTTAAAGTGAAATCTTTGGGGATTTTAATAGAGGTCCATCTAGATTCATGAACTTAATTCTAAACATTTCTTCACAAAAAAAAAAAATCTTTAACATCAATATTTATGGAACAAAAAATCTAGCTGTCAACACTGAATATTGCATTGTTGCATTTTTTCCCCACAGTTTATGAACTTAGATTCATATTTTGTTGAAGGATTATTCAATAAATATATTTATAAATTATTTTTAAATTGTTGCTATTTTTAGAATATTTTTAAAAATCTCACGTACCCCTTGGCATACCTTCAAATACCCCCAGGGGTACACGCACCCCCATTTGAGAACCACTGCTTCAAATCATATTTCACCGACACTGTGTCAAAGTTTTTGTTCACCACACATTCAGCTATATATATATATATATATATATATATATATATATATATATATATATATATATATAGCTGTGACAGGCTCCAGCATGCCCTGTGACCCTAAAATGGGACATATGGTATAAAATAGATTGCTACGTTATTGTAAGGTAAGATTTGGTTGAATTCTTTTTTTGTACAGAAGAAATAGTCCCCACGGGAACTGTCAAAAATTGCCATAGCTGACCATTTTTCAGGTCATCCAGACAGGGTATTGGGTAAAGTTTTCAACTAGCAATAATCACGCCTCAGGTAGACTTCATGGGCCATGATACTGCCACTGAGCAAGAATACCATTCACATGTTACTTTGAGGGTGGTCATTATCCACCACACCCTTCACAATCATGGTCAATATAAGAACTGATTAATGAGTCACAAGCGGTAGGAAATGGATGGATGGGTGGATATATATATTTTATGTGTTTACAGAATGTTAAAAAAAATGTCCCATACATTCTTGACTTTCAGTATGTGGTCCTTGGTGTATATATATATATATATATATATACATATATGCATATATATGTATATATATATATGTATTTATATTTACATACATATATATATATATATATATATTTATATACATACATATACATATATATATTGTGTATATATATATATGTGTGTATGTATGTATGTATGTATACATATATGTACATATATATATAATATATACATATTTATATAATATATATATATATATATATATATATATATATATATATATATATATATATATATATATATATATATATATACATACACTTTTTTTTTTTTTTTTTTTTTTTTTTATAAAAAAGGTTCCTACATACATTTTTCAGTATGCGGGCCTCGTTGGAAAAACTGTGGACACCCCTGAACTAAAGTATCAAATGTATCGATATTTTGATTTGAGAATCGATATAACAGCATAAGGATCTGGTATCGATATTTCCAGAATCAATCCGCACATCATTACACAATAATTAAACATAATATAACGTAATTTAATAATTACAATCCACACGATTGAAATATTGAAAACAAACAACCAACAAATATTGCTCTGGGAGGGAAAAAAAGTGGATTACCAGTTTAATGAACAATAAAGAATATCACAAAAACAAACATGTCTACATATTAACAGTAAAATGATCAACACTTGCAGCCAATGACTGGCTAAGAGTTGCCTAACTTTGACATTTGCAGTAATTTACTTCATGCCAATAAAGTTACAACAGTATATTGTGTGAATGTACAGTTATTGTACAGGTGTAGCCCACAATATTTTCCATAAATTGAGGTGAACACAACAACATCGGAAGACATTTTGAAAGTTTTGAACGTTTGGATGAAAGAAGATTATGAAAAATGTGTGAAATGTCTCCATGCAACCATTTTAGTTTAGAAAAACAATAACCTCGTTAATCATATGCAAAATGAAATATGCATATGAACTGTGTTGTCCTGAAGTCAATTGTTAATATTCTTTACATGATTACTTGATAGTACTTTTGTATTAGTGACCGCAATGTTTTATTTTGGATTAAACTTGATCTTCCGTCTTGCCTCTGGTGAGGGCGGTCGCATTTTTTTCCGCTCCCTTCTTCTCCCCGCTTGCTCTCTTTGTTTTGTCCTGTCTACACTTTTTTTGAAGCCTCTTTCCTCCAAATCTAAACATTAGACATGGAAATGATCAGCTGGACTCTCGACTCCATCCATCCATCTTCTTCCGCTTATCCGAGGTCGAGTCGCGGGGGCAGCAGCCCAAGCAGGGAAGCCCAGACTTCCCTGCTTTGGTATGACTGATTGTTAAGTGGTGGGGTCCCATCATGCATTGCGACACAAAGCGAGTCGTATAAATACATTTTAGCTGAATGTGTTGTAAACACAGACTTTGACATTAGACAATGTCGGTGTAATATGATTTAGAGAACATTATATTGTGATTCATTAATCAGTTACAATATTGACCATGATTGTGAAGGGTGTGGTGGATAATGACGACCCTCAAAGTAACTTGACCATGGTATTCTTGCTCAGAGTCAGTATCGTAGCTCATGAAGTCTATCTGAGGCGCGATTATTGCTAGTTGAAAACTTTACCCAATACCCCGCCTGGACGACCTGAAATATGGTTGGTCATGGCAATTTTTGACAGTTCCTACGGGGACTAACTCTTCTGTACAAAACAAGTATAATTCTAATCTATATCTTCGTTTTAAGATTAAACGTACAGTATCACCTCTGGTATCAATGGATTAGTTTGATATCAAGCTAGCTGAAAAATACCTTTAAAGGCCTACTGAAACCTACTGTTACCCACCATGCAATCTGTTAGTTTATATATCAATGATGAAATATTGACATTGCAACACATGCCAATACGGCCTTTTTAGTTTACTAAATTGCAGTTTTATATTTCCCGGGACTTTTTTCTTGAAAACGTCGCGTAATGACGTGTACGCGTGACGTTACGGGCTGTTATGAATATGAGCGCTGCACACACACACAGCTAAAAGTTGTCTGCTTTAACGGCATAATTACTCAGTATTTTGGACATCTGCGTTGCTGAATCTTTTGCAATTTGTTCAATTAATATTGGAGAAGTCAAAGTAGCAAGATGGAGTTGGGAAGCTTTAGCTTTTAGCCACACAAAAACACAGTGATTCCTTGTTTAAAATTCACGGAGTTGAAACTTTACTATGGATCACAGCGGACATGGATCCCGACCACTTGTCAACCAGTAAGTTTCGGTGAGAAAATTGTGGTTAAAAAGTCGCCACTTACCGGATATCAGCTTCCCCGAGACACTGCACGTCAATACCCGGCCGTGGACGTACACTTCCGACTATCAGGTACTGTTAAACTCACTAAAACACTAGCAACACAATAGAAAGATAAGGGATTTCCCAGAATTATCCTAGTGAATGTCTCTAAAAACATATGAATCCGTCTCAATGCAACGCGATTGCAATCGCGTTTTTTTTTTTCTAGTCCGTCGCTATCAATATCCTCAAACACAAATCTTTCATCCTCGCTCAAATTAATGGGGAAATTGTCGTTTTCTCGGTCCGAATAGCTGTTTTTGTTGGAGGCTCCCATTAAAATCAATGTGAATATATGCGGAGCCATCAACATGTGACGTCATCTTCTGCGACTTCCTGTAGAGGCAGGGCTTTTCTCCAGTTGCGAACTTTATCGTGGATGTTCTCTACTAAATCCTTTCAGCAAAAATATGGCAATATCGCGAAATGATCAAGTATGACACATAGAATAGACCTGCTAGCCCCGTTTGAATAAGAAAATCTAATTTTAGTAGACCTTTAAAGTGAATACTTCTCACCTAAATTGTTTCTCATTTCTTGGTTACTTTGTAAGGTTTCCTTATCCATGAAAATATTGGCTTTAATATTTTTGGTGTGGGCCATTGGGCCGTTTTTTTTTGTCAGTATACCCCTCGATTTCAATTAAAACATTGGTAAAAGGAACCTCAGGATAGTGATATGCACCCCGGGATAGGCCCCTCCCACCTCCAATGACGTGCACCTGGGGATAGGTTGATTGGCAACACTAAATGGTCCCTAGCGTGTGAATGTTGTCTGTCTATCTGTGTTGGCCCTGCGACGAGGTGGCAACTTGTCCAGAAAATACTCCGTCTCTCGCTTATATAAAGCTAGAATTGACCATTAACAACAGTAAATGTGTGGATGGATATATTATCATTAGGTAAGTAGAAGTTAAATACTTGTTTTGTACAGACAAGATAGTCCCCTTAGAAACTGTCAAAAATTGCTACGGATGACCATACTCCAGATCGTTGAGGCAGGGTATTGGGTAAAGTTTTCAACTAGCAATACTCACGCCTCAGATAGACTTCATAGGTTATGATACTGCCTCTGAGGAAAGATACTATTCCCATGTTACCTTGAGGGTGGTCATTACCCACCACATCCTTCACAATCATGGTCAATATAAGAACTGATTAATGAGTCACAATATAATGTTCTCTAAATCAGTGGTTCTCAAACTTTTTTCAGTGATGTACCCCCTGTGAACATTTTTTTTAATTCAAGTACCCCTAATCAGAGCAAAGCATTTTTGGTTGAAAAAAAGAAATAAAGAAGTAAAATACAGCACTATGTCATCAGTTTCTGATTTATTAAATTGTATAACAGTGTAAAATATTACTAATTCGTAGTGGTCTTTCTTGAACTATTTGGAAAAAAAGATATAAAAATAACTAAAAACTTGTTGAAAAATAAACAAGTGATTCAATTATGAATAAAGATTTTCACACATAGAAGTAATTATCGACTTAAAGTGAAATCTTTGGGGATTTTAATAGAGGTCCATCTAGATTCATGAACTTAATTCTAAACATTTCTTCACAAAAAAAAGAAATTTTTAACATCAATATTTATGGAACAAAAAATCTAGCTGTCAAAACTGAATATTGCATTGTTGCATTTTTCCCCCACAGTTTATGAACTTAGATTCATATTTTGTTGAAGGATTATTCAATAAATATATTTATAAATTATTTTTAAATTGTTGCTATTTTTAGAATATTTTTAAAAATCTCACGTACCCCTTGGCATACCTTCAAATACCTCCAGGGGTACACGCACCCCCATTTGAGAACCACTGCTTCAAATCATATTTCACCGACACTGTGTCAAAGTCTTTGTTCACCACACATTCAGCTATATATATATACAGTATATATATATATATACAGTATATATATATATATATATATATATAGCTGTGACAGGCTCCAACATGCCCTGTGACCCTAAAATGGGACATATGGATTGCTATGTTTTTGTGAGGTAAGATTTGATTGAATCCTTTTTTTGTACAGAAGAAATAGTCCCCACAGGAACTGTCAAAAATTGCCATAGCTGACCATATTTCAGGTCATCCAGGCGGGGTATTGGGTAAAGTTTTCAACTAGCAATTATCACGCCTCAGGTAGACTTCATAGGCTATGATACTGCCACTGAGCAAGGATATCATTCACATGTTACTTTGAGGGTGCTCATTATCCACCACACCCTTCACAATCATGGTCAATATAAGAACTGATTAATGAGTCACAATATAATGTTCTCTAAGTCATATTATACAGACATTGTGTCAAAGTCTTTGTTCACAACACATTCAGCTATATATATATATATATATATATATATATATATATATATATATATATATATATATATAACCCCGAAAGGGACAAGCGGTAGGAAATGGATGGATGGGTGGATATATATATTTTATGTGTTTACAGAATGTTAAAAAAAATGTCCCACACATTCTTGACTTTCAGTATGTGGTCCTTGGTGGCAAAAGTTTAGACACCCCTCATCTAAAATATACTTCAAATATAAAGAAAGTTTTGTTAGTTGATTAAAGGCTTAAATAATACTAACTAGTGAATTAGTTAATTTGAAAAAGTACAAAAAACAAAATAAACACCTGATTGCATGTGTGACTGAACATTTATACTTTTGCACAGGCGGAATTTTGGACGCACAACAGTAAAATGTAAGAAAAAAAGAGAGCAAAAAAAAAAGGTTATGTAATGAGAACGAGCTCAAATATTCTTGCTAATAATTAATTATAGTATACTTTGTCACCAATATATATATATATATATATATATATATATATATACACACACACACATATATATATATACATATATATATATATATATATATATATACACACACATATATATATCTATATATATATGTATGTATGTATACATATATGTACATATATATAATAAATATACATACATATGTATGTAATATATATATGTATATATACATATTTATATATATATATACATATAATTTTTTTTAGGTATTTATTTTTTTATAAAAAAGGCCCCTGCATACATTTTTCAGTATGCGGGCCTCGTTGGAAAAACTGTTGACACCCCTTAACTAAAGTATCAAATCTATCGATATTTTGATTTGAGAATCGATATTACAGCATAAGGATCTGGTATCGATATTTCCAGAATCAATCCGCACATCACTACACAATAATTATACATAATATAACGTAATGTAATGGTTACAATCCACACGATTGAAATATTGAAAACAAACAACCAACAAATATTGCTCTGGGAGGGAAAAAAAGTGGATTACCAGTTTAATGAACAATAAAGAATATCACAAAACCAAACATGTCTACATATAAACAGTAAAATGATCAACACTTGCAGCAAATGACTGGCTAAGAGTTGCCTAACTTTGACATTTGCAGTAATTTACTTCATGCCAATAAAGTTACAACAGTATATTGTGTGAATGTACAGTTATTGTACAGGTGTAGCCCACAATATTTTCCATAAATTGAGGTGAACACAACAACATCGGAAGACATTTTGGAAGTTTTGAACGTTTGTATGAAAGAAGATTATGAAAAATGTGTGAAATGTCTCCATGCAACAATTTTAGTTTAGAAAAAAAACAATGTCGTTAATAATATGCAAAATGAAATATGCATATGAACTGTGTTGTCCTGAAGTCAATTGTTAATATTCTTTACATGATTACTTGATAGTACTTTTGTATTAGTGACCGCAATGCTTTATTTAGGATTAAACTTGATCTTCCGTCTTGCCTCTGGTGAGGGCGGTCGCATTTTTTTCCGCTCCCTTCTTCTCCCCGCTTGCTCTCTTTGTTTTGTCCTGTCTACACTTTTTTTGAAGCCTCTTTCTTTGCGCTGTCCTCCAAATCTAAACATTAGACATGGAAATGATCAGCTGGACTCTCGACTCCATCCATCTTCTTCCGCTTGTCTGAGGTCTGGTCGCGGGGGCAGCAGCCCAAGCAGAGAAGCCCAGACTTCCCTCTCCCCAGCCACTTCATCCAGCTCTTCCCGGGGGATCCCGAGGCGCTCCCATGCCAGCCGGGAGACATAGTCTTCCCAACGTGTCCTGGGTCTTCCCCATGGCCTCCTACCGGTCAGACGTGCCCAAAACACCTCCATAGGGAGGCGCTCGATTGGCATCCTGACCCGATGCCCGAACCACCTCATCTGGCTCCTCTCCATGTGGAGGAGCAGCGGCTTTACTTTGAGTTCCTTCCCGGATGGCAGAGCTTCTCATCCTATCTCTAAGGGAGAGCCCGGCCACACGGCGGAGGAAACTCATTTCGGCCGCTTGTACCCTTGATCTTATCCTTTTGGTCGTAACCCAAAGCTCATAACCATAGGTGAGGATGGGAACGTAGATCAACCGGTAAATTGAGAGTATTGCCTTCAGGCTCAGCTCCTTCTTCACCACAACGGATCAATACAGCGTCTGCCCGTCGACTTCATGATCCACTTTTCCCTCACTCGTGAACAAGACTCCGAGGTACTTGAATTCCTCCACTTGGGGAAGGGTCTCCTCCACAACCCGGAGATGCCACTCCACCCTTTTCTGTGCGAGAACCATGGACTGTCGCTTCATACTCGACTGCGAACCGATCCAGTGAGAGCTGAAGATCTTGGCCGGATGAAGCCATCAGGACTACATCCTCTGCAAAAAGCAGAGACCTAGTCTTGCAGCCACCAAACCAGATCCCCTCATTTTTTTTATTATTATTTTTTTCCATGAAAAAGGGAGTTTTTTTGTGGGTTGGTGCGCTAATTGTAAGTGTATCTTGTGTTTTTTATGTTGATTTAAAAAAAAAAAAAAAAATATATATATATAAAATTATTCTGAGGCCCAGTGGTTGGGGATCACTCTTGTACAGTGTTAGTTTGTCTCATCTTGAACGGGTTTGAATGATTAAATGAAACTTTTATTAGTAGATTGCGCAGCACAGGACATATTCCGTACAATTGACCACTAAATGGTAAAACCCAAATAAGTTTTTCAAATTGTTTAACAAAGTTTTGTTGTACTTGCTGCAATGACAATAACGATCCATCCCTATCATATCCCATTTGGAGCTAAAGTTGTTTATATTTATTTTGCTATAAACGGTAAACAGCAGTTAGATAACGTCACTTCCGCTAAATGACTTCCTGTTGGTTTCACTTCCGGTGTTCGTCCGAAAGCAAGTTGTACATGTCGCGGTCTTCTGTAGTCATTTTTGTTGCCACCCTACACAAAGCAATGCCGTAAGTTGTCTTTAACAAGTTAAAAAATGTCAGACACGTTAAAAAAGTGTAATATTTCCGATATGTTGAATAGAATTGTCAAATTAGATACAATGTGTTCACGTCATTCAGGCAGATACGGGAGTCTCCCTCTGCTGGACATGTTGGGACATTACAGTTCCATTTTGTATGTCATTGCAGACAAATATGTACAGAGGCTATAATAATTTGTGTCTCTTTGTTCTTTTCAGTTTTTCTCCATCTTGTCTCTGAAGAAATGTCCAAAGTAAAAGGTGAAGCCTCCAACAAAGTTCTCTTCATTGACCTGGTGTTGAGTCGGCACTTCTACACGTCTCAGGAGAACACTTCAAATGAACCTTCAGGAGTGAAAGACTTGAATAGTTAAAGAAGTGAGTGTTTATTAACATTGTTATCATTGTTAATCAGTCCTGTTGTCAACAAGATGAGGAAGCTTTTTGGGAGTAAAAATAAGATACAAAATGCTTCCTTAGAAAGCAGACAATGAAAGTGGGTGGTATCCCGCCGCGTGTTAAAGGCACAGTACAGTAAGTACAGTAACTGGTCAGCCCCCAAAAGTCTGTGGCCCCCTTGAGGTATTGCATTTGACCTCCCCGTTGGCAAGTCTAGCAGTGGGACTCCTTGTCGTCCACGCGCAGGTAGCCGTCCTTGGCCTTCAGCTGGAGGTGATCATGGCCGCAGTCCAACAACTTCTCCTGCTCCTGCCGGGACTGGCGTGTAGGGACGGCGGGCGTGGTCAGGACAGCGAGGCGCTGGTAGGAAGGAGTCAAGTCAAACCTTCAGACTATGTTCCGAAAGATGTGCAGTGAGTGCATTTTTTTTAATTCAATTTACAAACCCCGTTTCCATATGAGTTGGGAAATTGTGTTAGATGTAAATATAAACAGAATACAATGATTCGCAAATCATTTTCAACCCATATTCAGTTGAATATGCTACAAAGACAACATATTTGATGTTCAAACTGATAAACATTTTTATTTCCGCAACTAATCATTAACTTTAGAATTTGATGCCATCAACACGTGACAAAGAAGTTGGGAACGGTGGCAATAAATACTGACAAAGTTGAGGAATGCTCATCAAACACTTATTTTGAACATCCCACAGATGTGCAGGATAATTGGGAACAGCTGAGTGCCATGATTGGGTCTAAAAACAGCTTCCCAAAAAATGCTCAGTCTTTCACAAGACAGGATGGGGCGAGGTACACCCCTTTGTCCACAACTGCGTGAGCAAATAGTCAAACAGTTTAAGAACAACATTTCTCAAAGTGCAATTGCAAGAAATTTAGGGATTTCAACATCTACGGTCCATAAAATTATCAAAAGGTTCAGAGAATATGGAGAAATCACTCCACGTAAGCGGCATGGCCGGAAACCAACATTGAATGACCGTGAAATTCGATCCCTCAGACGGAACTGTATCAAAAAACGACATTAATCTCTAAAGGATATCACCACATGGGCTCAGGAACACATTAGAAAACCACTGTAACTAAATACAGTTTGTCGCTACATCTTTAAGTGAAAGTTAAAGCTCTACTATGCAAAGCAAAAGCCATTTATCAACAACATCCAGAAACGCCGCCGGCTTCTCTGGGCTCAAGATCATTTAAGATGGACTGATGCAAAGTGGAAAAGTGTTCTGTGGTCTGACGAGTCCACATTTCAAATTGTTTTTGGAAATATTCGACATCGTGTCATCCGGACCAAAGGGGAAGCGAACCATCCAGACTGTTATCGACGCAAAGTTCAAAAGCCAGCATCTGTGATGGTAAGTTACCCAAGGCATGGGTAACTTACACATCTGTGAAGGCACCATTAATGCTGAAAGGTACATACAGGTTTTGGAACAACATATGCTGCCATCTAAGCGCCGTCTTTTTCATAGACGCTTATATGGACCCTGCTTATCTTGTCTTTGTAGCATATTCAACTGAATATGGGTTGAAAAGGATTTACAAATCATTGTATTCCGTTTTTATTTACATCTAACACAATTTCCCAACTCATATGGAAACGGGGTTTCTATGGATATATATATATATATATATATATATATATATATATATATATATATATATATATATATATATATATATATATATATATATACAGAGGTGGGTAGTAACGCGCTACATTTACTCTGTTACATTTACTTGAGTAACTTTTGGGATAAATTTTAATTTTACGAGTAGTTTTTATGCAACATACTTTTACTTTTACTTGAGTATATTTATAGAGAAGAAACGCTACTTTTACTCCGTTCCATTTATCTACATTCAGCTCGCTACTCGCTACTTTTTTTTAATCGATCTATTAATGTTTGTTTTGGTTAATGACAGAGCTTCAAAGTAGAATCTACGCATGCCTGCGTTTCACCAATCACATGTAGTCACTGGTGACGTCGGACCAATCAAACAGAGCCAGGCGGTCACATGACCCGATTTTTACAAGTTGAAAAAAGTATTGGGGTGTTACCATTTAGTGGTCAATTGTGCAGAATATGTACTGTACTGTGCAATCTAATAATAAAAGTTTCAATCAATCAATCAAAAGTGTAAAGGAAAAAAGGCACTTTTTATTTCAACCGTACTTCCCGTCAAAAGCCTAAAGACTGATCGCACAGTTCCTGTCTTCACAATAAAAGTGCCGCTCCATCGCGCCTGCGCTAACAAAATAAGAGTCTCCGAAAGCCAGCGCAAACAAGCTGACAAGCTACGGAGTTTGCCGCCAATGTATTTCTTGTAAAGTGTTTAAAAACGAATATGGAAGCTGGGCAGATAAGATGCCCAAAACCAACTACTTTCATGTGGTATAAGACAGAAAAGAGGAACTTTTTTTTCCTCCATTTGAAAACGTGGATGTCTGAGTCCAATCATTGCAAGTCATCAGAATCAGGTAATACACCAATTTATATTCTTGTATTCATGAAAGATAGGAATCTATAAGTTAAACATGCTTGTATATTCATTAAAACACCTTCAACATGTGAACAAAAACGGCAAAATAAATAAATATAAATGATATACTGTATATATAAATGTATATATGTATATATATACATATATATATATATGCATATATATATATATATATATATATATATATATATATATATATATATATATATATATATATATATATATATATATATATATATATATATATATGTATGACTTGTGTGTGTATGTATGATGTGTGTGTGTATAAATGATGTGTGTGTGTGTGTGTATGTATATGAGGTAGATCACCTCGACTTGGTCATTTACTAAGTAATTGATAAACGTTGAAAAACTTATTGGGGTGTAACCATTTAGTGGTCAATTGTACGGAATATGTACTGTACTGTACAATCTACTAATACAAGTTTTAATCAATCAATCAAATCAATGAATGCCTACTGAGGCTATGGTGCTGTTAAGTTATTGTGGCTCAATGTGCCATTTTTTAAATTTTATTTTAATGTACTATTATTTAATATATATTATTGTTTTAGTTGCTTAAGAGATATTCCTGGCTCTGAATTTGCTCATTGCTATTTTTATGTTTTTGTGCATTATTTGTTGCCGTAATCAGGTTACTCATCAGTTACTCAGTACTTGAGTAGTTTTTTTACAACATACTTTTTACTTTTACTCAAGTAAATATTTGGCTGACTATTCCTTACTTTTACTTGAGTAATAAATCTCGAAAGTAACAGTACTCTTACTTGAGTACAATTTCTGGCTACTCTACCCACCTCTGTATATATATATATATATATATATATATATATATATATATATATATATATATATATATATATCTGAATGTGTTGTGAACAAAGACTTTGACACAATGTCTGTATAATATTATTTAGAGAACATTATATTGTGACTCATTAATCAGTTCTTATCTTGACCATGATTGTGAAGGGTGTGGTGGATAATGACAACCCTCAAAGTAACATGGGAAAAGTAGCCTTGCTCAGTGGCAGTATTGTAGCCTATGAAGTCTATCTGAGGCGCGATTATTGCTAGTTGAAAACTTTACCCAATACCCCGCCTGGAAGTTCTGAAATATAGTTGACAATGGCAATTTTTGACAGTTTCTAAGGGGACTATCTCTTCTGTACAAAACAAGTATTCAACTAATATTTACCTTATAATTATACGTTTTCTGATCTATTTTCTATTACTAGTCCAATTATGGGGGTGCTGGAGCCTATCTCAGCTGTATTTGGGCACTCTGGACGTTTTGCCATCTCATTTGCCGGGCCAACACAGACAACATTCACACACTCGGGACCATTTAGTGTTGCCAATCAACCTATCCGCAGGTGCATGTTTTTGGAGGTGGGAGGAAGCCTGAGTACCCGGAGGGAACCCACGCAGTCACGGGGAGAACATGCAAACTCTACACAGAAAGATCCCGAGCCCGGGATTGAACCCAGGACTACTCAGGACATTCGTAGCGACTTGTCCAGGGTGTACCCCGTCTTCTGCCCGAATGCAGCTGAGATAGGCTCCAGCACCCCCTGCGACCCTAAAAGGGACAACTGTAGAAAATGGATGGATGGTTTTATATATATATATATATATATATATATATATCCATCCATCCATCCATCCATCCATCATCTTCCGCTTATCCGAGGTCGGGTCGCGGGGGCAGCAGCCTAAGCAGGGAAGCCCAGACTTCCCTCTCTCCAGCCACTTCGTCTAGCTCTTCCCGGGGGATCCCGAGGCGTTCCCAGGCCAGCCGGGAGACATAGTCTTCCCAACGTGTCCTGGGTCTTCCCCGTGGCCTCCTACCAGCTGGACGTGCCCTAAACACCTCCCTAGGGAGGCGTTCGGGTGGCATCCTGACCAGATGCCCAAACCACCTCATCTGGCTCCTCTCGATATATATATATATATATATATATATATATATATATATATATATATATATATATATATATATATATATATATTTATTTTTTTATTTTTTTCACCCATTTTCTACCGCTCGTCCCTTTTGGGGTCGCGGTATATTAGTACATTCCAATTTGTTGCTCTTTTTTCACACATGTTGTTCTTTAGATGCTATGTCCTTACTTGCAAACACACAACTGTTTTCATTTCAACAGACACATCAGGCATATTTGCACTAAGCATCAATATCTGATCAGAAAGTTAACACTGTACAGTACAATTAGGTGTGATCATTTCCTTTGAGCTCCACTAAAATGTAGTTTAGTGTAATAAAGTAATTGAAGAGTTACCAAACAATCTGATGGTTGCAAGTGATTGTAACTGTGTCAATTCAATATCTACTAATCAAACTTCTGATACTTGTAGACGAGTCTGGTACTCCTGCATCTGCACAAACAGTTGTTAGGGAGTGCATGTGTGTAAAACACTATGACATGGTGAGGCAGTATTCTTTCTTGGTTTGAACAGTACTTATACTATTGTTAGATTATATTCACTTTTGTCTTGAACAGTAAGATAGTCCCCCGTAGGAACTGTCAAAAATTGCCATCGCTAACCATATTTCAGGTCATCCAGGCGGGGTATTGGGTAAAGTTTTCAACTAGCAATTATCACACCTCAGATAAACTTCATGGGCTACGATACTGCCACTGAGCAAGGCTGCCATAGTAAAGTTACTTTGAGGGTGGTGATTATCCACCACACCCTTCACAATCATGGCCAATATTGGAACTGATTAGTGAATCACAATATAATGTTCTCTAAATCATATTACACCGACATTGTCTAATGTCAAAGTCTGTGTTTACAACACATTCAGCTAAAATGTATTTATACGACTCGCTTTGTGTCGCAATGCCTGATGGGACCCCACCACTTAACAATCAGTCATACCGATGGATAGTCGTCCGTCAAGTGAGGGGGGGTCGTCGTCCGCTGCCATCGATTGACGTTTCGCTTTGAGTTTATACTTGTCTGTTTCTGCTAAGTAAAGGTCACCAAAACTAAGTATAATTATTAAGCTGTTATAGAGTAAATTCGGCGAGGGGAAAACGACTTTTTCAAACAGCTCGTAAAGAAGACACTTCCGTTTGGTCGAGAGGCAAACGTTCGAAATACGTGCCATTTCAGACCTGGGAGTGACGTCACTTCCGTGGAGGAAAATGGTCGCCAGATGGCGCTCGTGTCGCACCGTTTGTTGTAACGTTGTCGTTTTTGAGTCACTTTCATCACTTAGTTTGGTCTTTTCAGAAAATAATAAAGAACAAAAAAAATCTGCATTTTTTTGTAATTTTTATTTTATTTTATTCTTTTTAACATTTTAAGCGTTAAACATACCGAAAAAAAAGTAGTTAGAGTCAAATGCTGCTGGTTAGCCAAGTCACATCCGCTTCCGCATTAACTATACAAAAATAAATAGAAAACGTAACCAGAGACCTGAGAGTGACGTCACTTCTGTTTATAAAAATGGACGCCAGAGGGCGCCCGTGTCACACCGTCTGTTGTAATGTCGTTTTTAAGTCACTTTTATCATTTAATTTGGTCTTTTAAGAAAATAACAACGAACAAAAAATCCGTATTTTTTGTAAGTGTTTTTTTTTCTTTTTTACTTTTTAAGCGTTAATGGGGAACATTATCACAATTTCAAAAGGGCTAAAAACAATAAAAATCAGTTCCCAGTGGCTTGTTTTATTTTTCGAAGTTTTTTTCAAAATTTTACACCTCCCGGAATATCCCCAAACAAAGCTTTAAAGTTCTTGATTTTCGCTATTTGCGATGCGACTATCCATTTCCCTGTGACGTCATACAGTGCTGCCAATACAAACAACATGGCGGTTACCACAGCAAGATATAGCGACATTAGCTCGAATTCAGACTCGGATTTCAGCGGCTTAAGCGATTCAACAGATTACGCATGTATTGAAACAGATGGTCGGAGTATGGAGGCAGATAGCGAAAACGAAATTGAAGAAGAAATTGAAGCTATTGAGCGAATAGCTATTGACGCCATTCGCCCATAGCACCGGTGTACCTAATGAAGTGGCCCATATATGGCTGCCTTATTAGCATCGCCGGGAAAATGTGCAGACCAAACGATCAGGACTTTGGCATCTTGTGACACTGGAGCAACTTAAATCCGTCGATTGGTAAGTGTTTGTTTTGCATTATATGTGGGTATCTAGTTTCAAATGTACATACAGCTAGCGTAAATAGCATGTTAGCATCGATTAGCTGGCAGTCATGCCGTGACCAAATATGTCTGATTAGCACATAAGTCAACAACATCAACAAAACTCACCTTTGTGATTTCGTTGACTTAATCGTTGCAAATGCATCTGCAGTTTATCCATACATCTCTGTGCCACGTCTGTCTTAGCATCGCCGGTCAAATGTGAAGACACTTTGGTACATTCAATGGGGGTCTGGCGGCAGATTTCTTGCCAGTGGTGCAACTTGAATCCCTCCCTGTTAGTGTTGTTACACCCTCCGACAACACACCGACGAGGCATGATGTCTCCAAGGTTCCAAAAAATTGTCGAAAAAACGGAAAATAACAGAGCTGAGACCCGGTGTTTGTAATGTGAAAATGAAAATGACGGGTGTGTTACCTCGGTGACGTCACGTTCTGACGTCATCGCTAAAAGACCGATAAACAGAAAGGCGTTTGATTTGCCAAAATTCACCCATTTACATGGTCTTTTTTCTGCAACATCAAGGTATATATTGACGCTTGCATAGGTTTGGTGATAATGTCCCCCTTTAAACATATAAATAACATGTGTAAGAGTCAAAAGCTGCTAGTTATCGACGTTACATCCGCTTTTCCATTAACAATACACAAATAAAAGACAACTACACAGTGAGTAAGGGCGCAATAAAAATAGTAAGTGTAACCCGAGAGTGACGTCACTTCCGTTTAGGAAAATGGACGCCAGAGGACGCCCGTGTCACACCGTCTGTTGTAACGTTGTCGTTTTTGAGTCACTTTCATCATTTATTTTGGTCTTTTAAGAAAATAATAAAGAAGAAAAAAAATCTGAATTTTTTGTGTGTGTTTTGTTTTTTTGTTTGTTTTACATTTTAAGCGTTTAACATACCAAAAACAAGTAGTTAGAGTAAAAAAATCTGCTGGTTAGCCAAAAGAAGTGAATTAGTGCCATGGAGAATCCCACAACGTCGCCGTTTTCGATTTGCCCAAGTCCCAATGTGTAATGGGCGGTCTATTATCGTATTATGTATTCGGAGTACTCGCGAGTCCACCCATTCATCCATTTTTTTTTGCCGTTTATTCCCCCTCGAATAAAAATGTTAATTTCTAATTTGAGATTTCCATGCGCCGTGAACGCCTCTTGTGAAGAACTGTAGGTCACATGACTCATTGAAGCGGAAGTGCTTGTTGGCTGTTGTTATGCTAAAGCTAACAGCTAGCTTCTACTGTCTGCTATACATGCCCTCTTGTTGTTGTTGTTGACAGGCTAACAACATCGATGGTCAGGTAAATCGTTCGATTTTTAAAAGCGCAATGCTATAAATGACGCTTGGCATGTAACTGCTTTTTATTTGCGTAAACTAACTTTTTATTGGTAAATCTACGTGCTTCGATTAGCCTACAAAAGCTTGTCTTTCTTGTTTGCTAGTAAGTACTGTATGCAGGTTTATCACTTATTCCTTATTCATTGTTTGCTAGTAAGTACTGTATACAGGTTTATCACCTATTCCTTATTTATTTTTTGCTAGTAAGTACTGTATGCAGGTTTATCACTTATTCCTTATTCATTGTTTGCTAGTAAGCACTGTATACAGGTTTATCACCTATTCGTTATTCATTGTTTGCTAGTAAGTACCGTATAGAGCACGGGTCGGCAGCCTTTACCACTCAAAGAGCCATTTTGACCCGTTTCACAAAATAAAGAAAACAATGGGAGCCACAAATCTATTTTGAAATTTAAAATGAAATAATACTGCAAACAGAGTTTTATTACTATGTGCAATGTTCAAATCAGGGGTCTCAGACATGCGGTCCGCACCTAATATGCAAACTTAATGATAGCGGGCCCCACGAGTTGCAGCTTGACAGCCAACCCACCCGAATATTCTGAGATACTACCAAATGTTTGCAGAATTTCCCTCTATTATTAATAAAAAGGGCATCCTATGAAGGTGCTGCCTTTGGCGCCCTCTACAACACGTTCAAACAGCTTGCCAGCCCAGACACATGTCATATGAGGCTTCTGCAGACACACGCCAACGATTGCAAGGCATACTTGTTCAACAGCCATACAGGTTACACTGAGGGTTGTGACATAAACAACTTTAGCACTCTTACTAATATGCGCCACACTTTGAACCCACACCAAACAAGAATGAAACCACGTTTTGGGAGAACATCGGCATTGTAACACAAAATAAACACAAAAGAACAAATACACAGAATCCCATGTATCCCTACTCTCCCGGGCTACATTATGCACCCCCGCTAGCACCAAATCCCCCAACCCCCTCCGTGTGTCGGTTGAAGTGGGCGGGGGTGGGGTTTGGTGCTAGCGGGGGTGTATAATGTAGCCCAGAAGAGTAGGGATGCATGGGATTCTGGGTTTGTTCTTTTGTGTTTATGTTGTGTTACAGTGCCAAAGTTCTCCCAAAATGTGTTTGTCATTCTTGTTTGGTGTGGGTTCACAGTGTGACGCATATTAGTAAGAGTGTTAAAGTTGTTTATATCACAACCCTCAGTGTAACCTGTATGGCTGTTGACCAAGTATGCGTTGCAGTCCCTTACGTGTGTTAACAGAGGCTGAAGTTTAAAGTGTGACTAGTAGCACGTTGATTTCGTGATGTAAATGCTGGTGTGACAACTTGTTTTAGAGGAGGTTAAAGGCTTCGCTATCACTGCACACCCTCAGTATTGAAGTCCAGGTGTAAATTGGAGAATGTCATCCCCGGGTGATTTCTGAGAGAGAAACTAAAATCCGAAAACCTCACAGAATAATCGTTAGGGTCGGCAATTTAACAGCTGAGCCACATCAGAGTGATCAAAGAGCCATGGGTTGCCGACACCTGATATATATGTATATATATATATATATATATATATATATATATATAATCATTAAAAAAAATTAGATTTTAATTGTGTTTGTTAGTCGCACCTGTCGCAGTGTCCCAGGTGTGTAATAGAGTTGAAAGACCATCCATAAAGGAATGCACAACATGGAGGACAAAGCGAGCATCCAGCCGATGGCGTTGCCCCACCAGGGGTAGACGTATTCATTGTTGTATTTCAGAGGGGAGTACTTGATCAAAGCGAAGGCAAAAGTTCCCTTCAATGAACAAGAACACACTTTTAGTTTGATGAAAACATCGGTCCTCTAAATGCAGTAATGTGAAGACGTGATGAAGTAATGCACAATGACCAACAGAGGGTGCTAAAGAGAGTAGAACCAACAAAGCAGGTCACAAGGGTGGATAAGACAAGATGTAGTAATGCATAAAGACCACCAGAGGGTGGTAAAGAAAGAGTAGAACCAACAAAGCAGGTCGCAGGGGTGAATAAGACAAGATGTAGGAATGCATAATGACCACCAGAGGGTGCTAAAGAGAATAGAACCAACAAAGCAGGTCGCAGGTGTGAACAAGAAAATATGTAGTAATGCAAAATGACCACCAGAGGGTGCTAAAGAAATAACCATCAAAGCAGGCCACATGGGGTGAATAAGACACAATGTAGTAATGCATAATGACCACCAGAGGGTGGTAAAGAAAGAGTAGAACCAACAAAGCAGGTCGCAGGGGTGAATAAGACAAGATGTAGTAATGCACAATGACCACCAGAGGGTGCTAAAGAGAGTAGAACCAACAAAGCAGGTCGCGGGGTGAATAAAACAAGGTGTAGTAATGCATAATGACCACCAGAGGGTGCTAAAGAAAGAGTGAAACCAACAAAGCAGGTCGCAAGGGTGAATAAAACAAGATGCAGTAATGCATAATGACCACCAGAGGGTGCTAAAGAGAGTAGAACCAACAAAGCAGGTCGCAGGGGTGAATAAGACAAGGTGTAGTAATGCATAATGACCACCAGAGGGTGCTAAGGAAAGTAGAACTAACAAAGCAAGTCGCAGGGGTGAATAAGACAAGGTGTAGTAATGCATAATGACCACCAGAGGGTGCTAAAGAGAGTAGAACCAACAAAGCAGGTCGCAGGAGTGAAGAACATCCAGCAGTATTTGATGACAGGCCCCGGCCTGCTGCCTATCATGTCCTCGATGTTGTCGTAGAACTTGTCCGCGCCTGCAACCTCAAACGTCCATCACGGACAGGTGAGAAACAACAATACAACTAGACAATAATAACAATATTGACAATAACAAGATGATAATAACGATATTGACAATAACTAGACAGTAATAATAACAATATTGACAATAACTAGACAGTAATAACAACAATATTGACAATAACTAGACAGTGATAACAAAAACATTTACAATAACTAGACAATAACTTTTCCCGCTCACCATAAACCCACGCGATGCAAACCGTCTCGAAAATGGCCACAAAGAGCAGACACATGCCGCTGGCTGCGTAGTAGTCAAAGAGTTGGAAGATGTACATTCCTCCCTGGACACACACACACACACACACACACACACACACACACACACACACACACACACACACACACACACACACACACACACACACACACACACAATCAATCAATCAATGTTTATTTATATTGCAACGGCAAATGTTAATCATTTTCATCAGTGCAAGGAAACACCTTTTAATAAGATAGTTGTCATTTGCTGGCGCACAGAATGTTTCAAAGAATAATAATAATAATAACGGTAATATAATAATATTAATAATAATATAAAAATGATAATATAATTGTTGATAATGATAATGATAATAATAATAATGTTTATATCAATCAATCAATCAATGTTTACTTATATAGCCCTAAATCACTAGTGTCTCAACGCCCGATTGTAGCTGAGATAGGCGCCAGCGCCCCCCGCGACCCCGAAAGGGAATAAGCGGTAGGAAATGGATGGATAATGATGATAATAATAACAATAATTATAATATTAATAATAATACACATATTAATGATAATACAATTAATAATGATGATAATAATAATAATTAAAATGATTAAAATAATAATAATATTAATAATAATAATTGCAATTCTAATAATTAATGTTTAAAATAATAAATGTAATAATATTAATGATACAATAATAATAATAATAATAATGATACAATAATAATAATGATAACAGAATAAAACTAATAACATAATAATAACATAATGATAATAATATTAAGAACAATGTAATAATTATAATTATTACATTGTTACAATAATAATAATTCTTCTCTCTGGCCATAAGACTCTTGAACGCATCATAATAATCCCCTCAACTCCCCCCAAAATGGATTGATTCGCTGGAATATAAAGACAATATAACACACATCCATAAACGTGGATGCATATGCAAAAGTGCAATATATTTATCTGTACAGTAATCAATTTATTTATATCTGCACCTTATTGCGTTTTTGTCCTGCATTACCATGAGCCAATGCAACAAAATGTTGTTCTTATCTGTACTGTAAAGTTCAAATTTGAATGACAATAAAAAGGAAGTCTAAGTCTAAAATAATAATAATGATGATAATAAAAATAATAAAAATGTCAATAATAACAACAACAATAATAATACGAATGATAATGATAGCAATAATAATTATATTAATTATAATGATGGTAACAATCACAATAACATGATAATAGTAATGGTATTATTAATAACAATGTAATAATAACGAAAGTAATAAAAATGCCTCTAATAATAACAATACTACTAATTTTAATGATAATAATAATAATGATCATATCAATACTAATGATGATAATAATAACAATAATGATAATACTAATATTGATATAATAATACTAATAATCATCCTTCCATTTTCTACCGCTTTTTCCCTTTTTGGGGTTGCGGGGGGCGCTGGCGCCTATCTCAGCTACAATCAGGCGGAAGGCGGGGTACACCCTGGACAAGTCGCTACGTCATCGCAGGGCCAAACTAATAATCATACTACCACTGATTATACTAATAATACTATTAATAATAATGACAATAATATTAACAATAATAATAATGGTAGTAATATTAATGTTAATAATATTGATAATGATAATAGTAATAATGATAATAATAACATCCATCCATTCTTTTTCTACAGTTTGTCCCTCTTGGTGTGGTAGGGGGTGCTGGAGCCTATCCCAGCTGCACATGGGCGTAAGTCGCCACCTCATCGCAGATGGACAACATTCACACGACAATAATAACAATATTTAAAATTGTATTTATAATACAAATAATAATGATGATAATAATTATAGTAATGATAATATTGATAATAAAAATGATAATAATAAAAGTAAAAATAATGTTTATAATAATAATAATAATAATAACAGTAATAATTATAATGATAATAATAATATATTATTATGAATTGTAAATTAATAATAATAATTAAGTATTAATAATAACATAATGATAATGATGATAATATTAATAAAAATATAATAGTAATAATAATAATACAAATACAATAATAATAATTACAATGATGAAAATAATAAAAAGGCTAATTATAATAACAAAAAAATAATATTAATGATAATGATAATAATAAGGATCGTAGTAATAGTAATGATTAGAATAACAATAATAATGATAATAATAATAATACAAATAAAATAATAATAATGCTTATAATGATTAAAATAATAAAAATGTTAATATTGATAACAAAAATAATAATACTATTAATACAGGATCATAGTAATACTAATAAGAATAATAAAGATAATAATAATATTGATAATAATACAACTAATAATACTACTTATAATACTACTACTAATAATACTAATGATAATAATAGTGATGTTAAAAGTTAAAGTACCAATGATTGATACACTACGCATGGTGAAAATATTATTATTAATAATAATAATAATAATAATAATAGCATTAATAATAATACATTTTAAAACATGAACAATTCTGGTTATGTATAATAAACCAATTTATGTGCAATTCTGGAGTTTATTCCTGTAAATTATTCCTGAATATTCTGATCATTCCCTGTTGATTCCACCATTAGAGTTAGCAACTTGAAATTGAAAAAAAAAAAACATACTCAGAATTTTGCTGGCCTGCCTAGAGTCATACAGATGACATATACCATAATATTCATAACCCCGTGTTATTGTTTTATTTTGATCCCCAGACGTTGAACATTGTATATAATCATCAAAGTGATATTGGAGTACAGTAAATAGAGATGGTTACCTTTCTCATCTAAACCGATACGGGCCCAAGTCCCAGGACCTGGGAATCGATGCTAGTACTGTATGGTATCAATTTATAATAATTTTGTGTTTGTTAATAAACGTTAATTGTTTAATAGTAAAATCAAAATCATCTGATTATAACTCTTCTGTCAAGTAGTTATATTTTGTTTTCTTATTACATTTGCGAGTATTATTTTGTAGTATTTCCATGCATTTGCAATTTTCAAGACATATGGCGTGTTGCCTTGCCAGGAAGTAGTCTTTGCCATGATGCTGAATGTGCCAGTCTAGTCCCTACAAAGTGTTTAAACTGTAAGCATTGTACTTCTTAAGTACTGTTTGACTATATTGTGCATTTTAGTTTTAGTTATCATTACCAGATTTGAGGGTGTTGAAATCGCCATGTAAAATCGCTAATGCTAATCAGTAGCATCTCTATGTCAAATCCAAGGTAAATTAGCATGGGGAAATGGTGCATCGAGGAGGCCTACTTCCCTCCTCCGCGGCATGCAAAATTGCGGTAAAACCTAAAGACGGTTTGGCTGAGTCCGCTCTGATTGCTGCTTTTGTGCCTGTTTCCTCGCCAAGTGTTTGTTTAATCCGCGACGTCACACGCAACAAAGTTATTGAAACATGTCCCCGTTTTTTTTTTTTTTTTACGTGAACGGATGTAATTCGGCCGGCGCCTGCAATAGTACCCCGTTCCCCCTTACCTCGGTTAGCATAATGAGGCCCATGAGGAAGGAGACCACAGCAACGGCAAGGATGAAGAGCTCCCTGCGGTGTTTACGTCGGAAAGTGGAAGGGTACATGTCCACCATGGCCGTCACCAGGCTTTCCACGCACACAAACTATTACAGACAGGAACCCATGAATGCATCTCATACACACATTGGTGTGTGTGTGTGTTTGTGTTCTTGTATTTCTACCCTTCTTGAGACATCTCCAAGAAAACGTAGCTTCGGAAAACCATTGCAAATAATAGAGAATGTGATGAAATACATAAAAATTAGGGTGGTCGCAAAAAGGAGGGATTTTTCAAATTTGCTTTTAAAAGTGCTACGCCTCCGGACAACATATGAAATAACAAGTGTGTGCAAAAATGTAAGTGCTCCACCTCTGGCCAACATATGAAATAACAAGTGTGTGTAAGAAATTGAAATGCGCACCCTTTGGCCAAAATGTATTTTAAAAAACAAAATACATATGTATATAGATACGTACTGTAATAACTTTAAGTAAATAATGCAGATTAAAAAACATTTACAAAAAAAAAATATATTTTTTTATTTAAAAGCTTACCGTTTTTATATTTGCATATTATGTATGTAGTATTACTGTTATAAATACAAGTCTTTATATATCTAGAAAGGGTGGTCCTAAAGAGGTAGGCATTTTTCTCAGGTCTCAAGAAGGTAAGAAATACAAGAATGTGTGTGTTTGTATTTTTACCCTTCTTGAGACATCACCAAGGGAACGTAGCTTCCATATAAGGACCGGTGAACAAGTTGGGACATAAATTATGGTCCCAATACAGAAAACCATTGCATTTAATAAAGATTGTCTCATTTGCACCCCTGCTGGTGAATTACATCAAATTTAGGGTGGTCCCAAAAAGGAGGGATTTTTCAAATTCGCTTTTAAATGTGCTCCGCCTCTGGACAACATGAAATAACAAGTGTGTGCAAAAATGTAAGTGCTCCCCCTCTGGCCAACATATGAAATAACAAGTGTGTGTAAGAAATTGAAATGCGCCCCCTTTGGCCAAAAGGTATTTTAAAAAACAAAATACATATGTATATAGATACGTACTGTAATAACTTTAAGTAAATAATGCAGATTAAAAAACATTTACAAAAAAATAAATAATTTTTTTTATTTAAAAGCTTACCGTTTTTATATTTGCATATTATGTATGTAGTACAGGGGCGCTCACACTTTTTCTGCAGGTGAGCTACTTTTCAATTGACCAAGTCGAGGGGAGATCTACCTCATTCCTATTTATAATTTATATTTATTTATTTATGAAAGAGACATTTTTGTTAACAAGTTAATGGTGTTTAATGATAATACAAGCATGTTTAACACAAATAGATTCCTTTCTTTCATGAAGACAATGTGCAATGTTCAAATCAGGGGTCTCAGACATGCGGCCCGCACCTAATATGCAAACTTAATGATAGCGGGCCCCACGAGTTGCAGCTTGACAGCCAACCCACCCGAATATTCTGAGATACTACCAAATGTTTGCAGAATTTCCCTCTATTATTAATAAAAAGGGCATCCTATGAAGGTGCTGCCTTTGGCGCCCTCTACAACACGTTCAAACAGCTTGCCAGCCCAGACACATGTCATATGAGGCTTCTGCAGACACACGCCAACGATTGCAAGGCATACTTGTTCAACAGCCATACAGGTTACACTGAGGGTTGTGACATAAACAACTTTAGCACTCTTACTAATATGCGCCACACTTTGAACCCACACCAAACAAGAATGAAACCACGTTTTGGGAGAACATCGGCATTGTAACACAAAATAAACACAAAAGAACAAATACACAGAATCCCATGTATCCCTACTCTCCCGGGCTACATTATGCACCCCCGCTAGCACCAAATCCCCCAACCCCCTCCGTGTGTCGGTTGAAGTGGGCGGGGGTGGGGTTTGGTGCTAGCGGGGGTGTATAATGTAGCCCAGAAGAGTAGGGATGCATGGGATTCTGGGTTTGTTCTTTTGTGTTTATGTTGTGTTACAGTGCCAAAGTTCTCCCAAAATGTGTTTTGGGAGAACTTTCCATTAAGGAAATTAAAAGTACAAATTTAAGTATGGCTTTACCACATTAGTCATAATTTTTGCGCATACATAAAACATCTCTATGACCGTAAAACCAGATTTCTGATGAAAAATATAATTCTATTACTTGCATTGATTGGAATTAGACAGTGGTGCTGATAACGTCCGCATTTTCAAATGGAGGAAAAAAAAAGTCCTCCTTTCTGTCCAATTCCACATGAAAGTGGTTGGATTTGGCATCTCATTTGTCCAACTTGCATACTCGTTTTTAAACACTTTGTTATGAGAGTTGCATATGTGTGTGGCCCTTTAATGTCTGGCAGCAGGTGAGTGACGATAGTGAGTGTGCGGGTGGGCAAGCAAGTGAGAAAGCGGTCGCTGAGGGCGGGGGAGAAATACATTGGCATCAAACTCCGTAGCTTGCTAGCTTGTGCACGCTAGCTTTCTGAGACTCTTATTTTGTTAGCACAGGCAGGATGAAACAGGTCTTTTATGGTGAAGACAGGAACTGTGCAGTCGGTCTTTAGAGTTTTGACAGTAGGTACGGAGTCTCTAGAAATAAAATGTGTTTCTCTGCGTCCGCCCTGTTAGAGATTTTTTTCTTAAATATGAGCTCGCAGCAGCCAGCGTCATCTCACAAGATCCTCGGGTGCCGAGAATGTCAAACAACTGACGAAAGTGAAGTCTTGGTATGATTGAGGATTGCTCATTTTTATGTATATTTTTTAATGCCTGGCTTGAGATCGACTGACACACCCTCCGAGATCGACCAGTCGATCGCGATCGACGTAATGCCCACCCCTGATGTAGTATTACTGTTATAAATACAAGTCTTTATATATCTAGAAAGGGTGGTCCTAAAGAGGTAGGCATTTTTCTCAGGTCTCAAGAAGGTAAGAAATACAAGAATGTGTTTGTGCGTGTGTGTTTGTATTTCTACCCTTCTTGAGACATCTCCAAGGATACGTAGCTTCCATATAAGAACCGGTGAACAAGTTGGGACACAAATCATGGTGCCAATACGGAAAACCATTGCAACTAATAGAGAATGTGATGAAATACATAAAAATTAGGGTGGTCCCAAAAAGGCGGGATTTTTCCAATTTGCTTTTAAAAGTGCTACGCATCTGGTCAACATATGAAATAACAAGTGTGTGAAAAACTGTAAGTGCTCCCCCACTGGCCAACATATGAAATAACGAGTGTGTGTAAGAAATTGAAATGCGCCCCCTTTGGCCAAAATGTATTTTAAAAAACAAAATACATATGTATATAGATACATACTGTAATAACTTTAAGTAAATATTGCAGATTAAAAAACATTTACAAAAAAATATATATATTTTTTTATTTAAAAGCTTACCATTTTTATATTTGCATATTATGTATGTAGTATTAATGTTATAAATACACATCTTTATATATCTAGAAAGGGTGGTCCTAAAGAGGTAGGCATTTTTCTCAGGTCTCAAGAAGGTAAGAAATACAAGAATGTGTGTGTTTGTATTTCTACCCTTCTTGAGACATCACCAAGGGAACGTAGCTTCCATATAAGGTCCGGTGAACAAGTTGGGACATAAATCATGGTCCCAATATGGAAAACCATTGCATCTAATAAAGATTGTCTCATTTGCACCCCTGCTGGTAAATCACATCAAAATTAGGGTGGTCCCAAAAAGGAGGGATTTTTCAAATTCGCTTCTAAGAGTGTTCCGCCACTGGTCACCATATGAAATAACAAGTGTGTGTAAGAAATTGAAATGTGCCCCCTATGGCTAAAATGTATTAAAAAAAATGCATATGTATATGGAGACATACTGTAATAAATTGATATAAATAATGCAGATTAAAAAAACTTTTACAATTTTTTTAAATTTATTTTTCTTTTATTTAAAAGCTTCCTTTTTTTATATTTGCATAGTGTGCATTTACTATTAATGTTGTGAAAACAAATCTATATACATCTAGAAAGGGTGGTCCTAAAGAGGTAGGCATTTTTTTTGAAGGTCTTAAAAAGGTAAGAAATACAAGAATGTGTGTGTGTTCTTGTATCTCTACACTTCTTGAGACATCACCAAGTAAAAGTACCTTCCATATAAGGACCGGTGAACAAGTTGGGACATAAATCATGGTCCTAATAACGTTACATCTAGTAGACAATGTCTCATCTGCACCCCTGCTGGTGAAATCTATCAAAATGAGGGTGGTCCCGAAAAGGAGGGATTTTTCAAATTTGCTTTTAAAAATGCTCCGCTTCTGGCCAACATATGAAATAACAAGTGTGTGTAAAACATTGAAAAGCGCCCCCCTAGGCCAAAATGTATTTAAAAAAATAAAATAAAATGCATATGTATATAGAGACATACTGTAATAACTTGAAGTAAATAATGCAGATTAAAAACATTTACAAAAAAATCAAAACATGTTTTATTTAAAAGCTTGCCTTTTTTATATTTGAATAGTATGGATGTAGTATTATTGTTGTAAATACAAGTCTATATATCTAGAAAGGGTTGTACTAAAGAGGTAGGCATTTTTTTTGGAGGTCCTAAGAAGGTAAGAAATACAATAATTCGTGTGTTCTTGTATCTCTACACTTCTTGGGGCATCACCAAGTAAAAGTACCTTCCATATAAGGACCGGTGAACAAGTTGGGACATAAATCATGGTCCCAATAACGTTGCATCTAGTAGACAATGTCTCATTTGCAGCCCTGCTGGTGACATCTATCAAAATGAGGGTGATTCCAAAAAGGAGGGATTTTTCAAATTGACTGTGTGGCGCTTTTAAAAATGTTCTGCCTCTGGTCAACATATGAAATAACAAGTGTGTGTAAGAAATTTAAATGCGCCCCCCATGGCCAAAATGTAGTTAAAAAAAAAAAAATGCATATTTATATAGGGACCCACTGTAATAACTTGAAGAAACATAACTAAAAAATAAAAACAAATATTTAAAAGTTTACCTGTTTTATATTTGCACAGTATGTATATATTATTAATGTTGTAAATACAAGTCTTTATACATTTATAAAGAGTGGTCCTAATGAGGTAGACATTTTTTTTAGGTCTCAAGATGGTTAGAAATACAATAATGTGTGTGTGTGTGTTTTGTGTGTTTTGTGTGGGTGTGTGTGGTCTCACCTGACTATCCAGGCCCAAAAAGACAATCATGATGAAGAAGCAGCAGGCCCACAAAGTAGAGAAAGGCATCATGGACACGGCACGTGGATAGGCAATAAAAGCCAAACCTGGCCCTGGATTTGGCACAAATCTTAACCTTAACTTAACTTATGAACTGGTCTTCTAGAAGTTGCATGGACAGCGCGTGCGTGTGTGTGTTGTTGTTGTGTTGTTGTTTTCTCCAACCACTCACCGGATTCCGCCACCTCAGATATGGGCACGTTCTGTTCGTACGACATGAAGCCCAGAATGGAGAAAATGGCGAAGCCGGCGATAAAACTGGTGCCGCTGTTGAGGAAGCACAGCGACAGACAGTCCCTGCAAACGAATGACAAATGTCAATTAAAGCTGCAAGCGGCGATGGACGGGACTGCTTTGGCTGCTGCCCCCGCGGTTGAAGCCCGGATAAGCGTTAGCTAGCCGGCAGCCATCTTAACAAATATTTCACACGAGGGCGAAGCACAACTAATGTTAGAAATTATTCAAATACACTACTTGGTCTAGCTCCATCCTATCTTGCCGATTGTATTGTACCATATGTCCCGGCAAGAAATCTGCGTTCAAAGGACTCCGGCTTATTAGTGATTCCTAAAGCCCAAAAAAAGTCTGCGGGTTATAGAGCGTTTTCCGTTCGGGCTCCAGTACTCTGGAATGCCCTCCCGGTAACAGTTCGAGATGCTACCTCAGCAGAAGCATTTAAGGCTCACCTTAAAACTCATTTGTTTACTGTAGCCTTTAAATAGACCTCCTTTTTAGACCAGTTGATCTGCCGCTTCTTTTATTTTTCTCCTCTGTCCCCCCCTCCCTTGTGGAGGGGGTTCGGTCCGATGGCCATGGATGAAGTTCTGGCTGTCCAGAGTCGGGACCCAGGATGGACCGCTTGTCTGGACCCAGGATGGACCGCTCGCCCGTGTATCGGTTGGGGACATCTCTACGCTGCTGATCCGAGTCCGCTTGGGATGATTTCCTGTGGACGGGACTCTAGCTGCTGTCTTGGATCCGTTTTGAACTGAACTCTCGCGGCTGTTTTGGATCCACTATGGATTGAACTTTCACAGTGTCATGTTAGACCCGCTAGACATCCATTGCTTTCGGTCCCCTGGTCCTGTCCAAGGTTCTCATAGTCATCATTGTCACCGACGTCCCACTGGGTGTGAGTTTTCCTTGCCCTTATGTGGGTTTTTCCGAGGATGTCGTAGTCGTAGTGGTTTGTGAAGTCCTTTGAGACATTTGTGATTTAGGGCGATATAAATAAACATTGATTGATTGATTAAAATATTGTGTCACTGGCGCATTTATGCCATTTATAAGAATACATACTGGGAGCGGTAGGCATACTTGCCAACCCTCCCGGATTTTCCGGGAGACTCCCGAAATTCAGCGCCTCTCCCGAAAACCTCCCGGAAGAAATTTTCTCCCGAAAATCTCCCGAGATTTAGCGGAGCTGGAGGACACGCCCCCCTCCAGCTCCATGCGGACCTGAGTAGGGACAGCCTGTTTTCAAGTCCACTTTCCCAGACAGCCTGTTTTCAAGTCCACTTTCCCATTATATAAACAGCTTGCCTGCCCAATCACGTTACAACATGTACAGATTTTAATAAAAAACTGCACACACAAGGACACGAAGCAGAAGAACGAAAAAGTTACAGCCATGGCGACGCCATCTGTAATAGAGTGATTCTATGTTGTCTGTCGCCATCTCCTTGTGAATGTTGGCTATAGCGTTATGGGGTTGCTTTTTGATTGGCCAACGATTTATGTGGTGTTGTGCACCTGACGGCAAGTGACTCTCGCCAGTACGCAAATGGCAGAACAAAGGTTACTCAAATAGTGAAAGGTAAGTGTTTTTTTTTTAAGTAACCAGCAAGCACAGTACACTTAGTAGAACAACTGTGTTTTTATTACTGTGTATTTGATAGGTGCCGTCTGAAATTCAACAATTTATTTTATTTATATATGTAATAAAATAAATATATATAGCTAGAATTCACTGAAAGCCAAGTATTATATACATGTATATATATATATATATATATATATATATATATATATATATATATATATATATATATATATATATATATATATTTATATATTTATTTATGTATATATATAAATATATATATGAAATATATATGAAATACTCGAGTTGGTGATTTGTAGATGTAAATATACTCGTCCCCTCTTAACCACTGCTCGCCCCAACCACGCCCCTGACCACGCCCCCAACCACGCTTCGGCTCCACCCCCGACTAATAATGTAATAATAACAAAAAACACTCCTGTAGTCGCTGAGGTGTGTGCTAAAGCAAAAATAACCATAGTTCCTGAGCAGCACCTTTATTTATTCCACTAGATGGCAGTAACTGCCTTTGCAGGATAATAATCAACTCTATCATCTTCATCTTCCTCTGCAAGGCTTGAAAAAGTTGTCAAAACTATTGTTTGCAATGTTCAGTCGTGGTCAAAAGTGTACGTACAAGTGTAAAGAACATGATGTCATGGCTGTCTTCAGTTTCCAATAATTTGTGCAGCCCTTTGAGACACTAGTGATTTAGGGCTATATAAGTAAACATTGATTGAAGATTTTTTTGTGATGTAGTGATCGGAGCTCATACATCGACGTCCCACTGAGGTGAGTTTTTCCTTGCCCTTCTGCGGGCTCTGTACCGCGGATGTCGTTATGGCTTGTGCAGCCCTCTGAGACACTTGTGATTTAGGGCTATATAAATAAACATTGATTGATTGATACTTGTCGGTCGCAAAAAAAGTTCATGAAGTTTGGTTCTTTTATGAATTTATTGCAATAAGGCGTTTTTGGTAGCCATTCACAAGCTTCTGCCTGAATTTTTGACCACTCTTGACAAAATTGGCGCAGATCAGCTAAATGTGTTGGTTTTCCTGACATGGAATTGTTTCTTCAGCATTGTCCACACGTTTAAGTCAGGACTTTGGGAAGGCCATTCTAAAACCTTCATTCTAGTCCGATTTAGCCATTCCTTTACCACTTTTGATGTGTGTTTGTGGTCCTGTTGGAACACCCAATGTGTTCCCCCGGGATGCAAACGGACCACTCCGGACATGACTTGCAGGTAGGAACATGATTTAATCTTGAACATTAAAGAAACACCAAAAAACAGAAAAACCAGACGGAAAAAAAAAAGTGCCGATGGCACTGGATGCTAGCTTAGCACTTAGCAAGGACTAGAGACGGGAATACCCACGTATCAGCAGCGTGAAGCAAACAAAGAAGCCAGGACGAGTGACCGGCAAAGGCAGGCTTAAATAATGTCTCTTGATTACAAACAGTTGAGCTTCCCGAACAACAGAGGCAGGTGAAAATCAAAAGTAGCCATGGTAGCAAACTCAGGAGGTGCACAAACAGGAACTAAAGGAGTGCAAAACTAACCGAAAACACAAAACCTGATCCGGACCACGGATTCTGACACTTAACTTTGACCCAACCTCTGGGCTGATGATTTTAGCTTGTCCTGAAGAATTTGGGGCTAATCCTCCTTTTTCATTGTCCCATTTACTCTGTAAAGAAGCAGTTCCATTACCAGCAAAACAGGCCCAGAGCATAATACTACCACCACCATGCTTGACAGTAGGAATGGTGTTCCTGGGATTAAAGGCCTCACCTTTTCTCCTCCAAACATATTGCTGGGTATTGTGGCCAAACAGCTTCATTTTTGTTTCAACAGTGGAGGATGAATGTCCCGTAACAAGACGATAGAGAAAAAAAAAGAAGCTTATCGACTACGGAAGACAAAGGCGGACACGCGCACCTTTTCAGGACTTATGCAGATCCCAAATACAGATCAGCAGGTACCAGAAGGTAAGAACATTTTCTTTTGCATAATATTGTGAAACAAAAAGCCAGATAATATGTGTTACCTTATACACACACATAATATTCTTATGTTGAAGCACATCAAACAGTGAAACCTACACGTATCTCTTATGTGTGACTGCCATCTACTGGTCACACTTATCATTACACCATGTACCAAATTAAATTGCTTTGAGGTGGGTAAGCTCAACCAAACTTATTCCGTACATTATAAGGCGCACTGTCGAGTTTTGAGAAAATAAATGATTTTAAGTGCCCGTTAGTTCGGAAAATACAGTATATCAATTTTCATCACTAAGATTCTATATTTATATTATTATACATCCGTCCATCCATCCATTTTCTACAACTTGTCCCTTTCGGGGTTGCTATTTAGTGTTGGGTCCACTATATCAGGGCTTCTTAACTTTTCCACTACAGACGGTCCGGGGACCTACTCAAATATTGACACTGAATTAGTGATCTTACACTCGATTTTAATCGTATTCGATAATTATATCTAACCTAATTATAGTTTAAAACCTTTTAAAAAATGTGTGAAGCCATGTGTTAATCACAAAGATTGTTATTCATTTAACACATACACCTTAGGCTTAGGTCAGGCTGATGAGAAAAATAAGTACTAATCATAAGAAGTGCATGAGAAGTGACTCATAAGTAACTGAGGAAAAATGTAATACTAGTACATAATAATAATATTTCCTATCTAATCCATTAAGGAAATTAAAAGTACAAATTTAAGTATGGCTTTATCACTTTAGTCATCATTTTTGCGCTTATAAAGCGTCTCTATGACCATAACACCAGACTTCTGATAAAAAATGTAATTCTAGTACATCATAATAATATTTCCTATCTAATCCATTAAGGAAATTAAAAGTACAAATTTAAGTCTGGCTTTACCACTTCAGTCATCATTTTTGCGCTTATAGAGCGTCTCTATGACCTTAACACCAGACTTCTGATAAAAAATATAATTCTAGTACATCATAATAATATTTCCTATCTAATCCATTAAGGAAATTAAAAGTACAAATTTAAGTATGGCTTTACCACATTAGTCATAATTTTTGCGCATACATAAAACATCTCTATGACCGTAAAACCAGATTTCTGATGAAAAATATAATTCTATTACATAATAATAATATTTCCTATCTAATCCATTAAGGAAATTAAAAGTACAAATTTAAGTATGGCTTTCACTTTAGTCATAATTATTGCGCTTATAAAGCATCTCTATGACCTTAACACCAGACTTCTGATGAAAAATGTAATACTCGTTCATAATATTAATATTTTCTATCTAATCTGTTAAGAAAATTAAAAGTACAAATTTAAGTATGGCTTTACCACTTAAGTCATAATTTTTGCGCTTATACAGCGTCTATGTGGCCTTAACGCCAGACTTCTTCTGTTTGTTTGATATTGTCATTACTGCCACATGTGGTATAAAAGTGTATTACATCTGTTTATTACAAACACAGTACTATATAATACATGCAAATGAGACACTGCAGTGTATGCAATGAAGATATAATAACTGGACAGCATTTAGATGTTACATTTAAAAAATGACGTTATAAAACAATAAACATTTGTTAACGTTTCCAATCTAATCGCTTGACAAAAATAAAAGTATAAATTTTAGTACGGCTTTACCACTTTAGTCTTAATTTTTGCGCTTGAAAACAGCGACTATGACCTTAACGCCAGACTTCTTCTGTTTGTTTGATATTGTCATTACTGCCACATGTGGTATAAAAGTGTATTACATCGGAGTATTACATACAGACCATAGCTGACAAACAGATGATTTAGTACTGTTTAGTACCGGTCTTGATTACCAGGTACTGTATCGATTTAAATGTGAAAGGTGCCCATCTTTTATTAATAATACATTTTTCAGAGGCCTTTTTGGGGACTCTGAAATCAAGAGTTTCTTCCTGTATAATTCCATGAGTTTAAAAGTGGTAAAATAGGAAACATTCAAATGGAGAGGAGTGTGAGTACCTGTAGCAGTTGTTGTTATACTTGTTATAACTTCCCAGTGCGGTGAGGCAGCCCAGACAGATGGCATAAGAGAAGAAAATTTGAGTCCCGGCATCCATCCACACCTTTGGACGCACAAGAAGAGTGTACCAAGTCAGTTTAGGGCCGGGGGTGTCAAATGTATAAACAGGTTTAATCCAACCCAAGGCCCACAAGATGAGTTTGCCAAGTATAAAAAATGAGCTGCAATGTTTCATTGAAGGAAACTGCCGTTGTAAATGTGTCCACTGGGTGTCGCAAAAGCAATTCAAGTGCAACCCACGTCACAAAAAATGACGTGTCAGCTGATTTTAAGCGCTTTCTGGATTGGCTGGCAGTAGATGGCGGCAGACTGATGCAGCAGCGACGCACAATACTTTCCTTAATTGTAAATTCTCCACTCAACGGATAAAATTAGAAAGCGGTAAGATGCATAGACTTAAGTCAACATGACCATCATCTTTGTAGTCGGCGCGATGTGCACCCTGAACTTCATTGTAAAAATGTTTGTGTCTACATTGGTTGTTTGTTCTATTTTATTTTATGCTTAAATCTACCACGTTTTTGATTGATTGAAACTTTCTTTAGTAGATTGCACAGTACAGTACATATTCCGTACAATTGACCACTAAATGGTAACATCTGAATAAGTTTTTCTTTAAGTCGGGTCCACGTTAATCAATTCATGGTAATTGACGCATTGGGTAAGTTTGTAGTTATGTTTCCTTGATTTCGGCTATGGCGTCATTTGGATAATCGTTGTGTTTCTATCATCATTTTGATATTTAAATGATGATAAACGAATGTGTTGTGGCAGTTGCGGATGTCACCGATGCGGCAGTTTGAGACAACACCTGTTTGCTTTTTCCAAACACGTCTTTAATGGTGAACTGCCAACATGAGAACGCTTAACAGGAAGTGCTTAAAGTTTAATGGCTTTGTAAAAACATCGAGACAACTTCTAAGTTTATGGTGTTTTTGAAACTGCGCCATTTCCACCCCCAGAATTTTCAACTCATTTGAATTGTTAGAATCATTATACGTAAGTTATCACACAACTCTTATGCTTAAAGGCCGTTGCTATAGTTAGTATCAATTTCTATCTGTGCAAAGGCACAACTTGTAAAATTGCTCTGCGAGTTGTCTCGTGTCAGCAGTTTGGTTCCCGACGCTGTCCGCTGACAGCCAAGGACGGACATCGAGTACCTCAACGCAGACAAAACAGAGACAGGGCTAAATCACGAGTGTCAGCACCTTTCCATTCTAAATAATCACGTATTGTGTCTACTGGGGCTGCTTGCATTACCCCTCCCTTCAATAGCAGCCTCAGGGATGTTAACTAGGGACCTCCCAAATAAATAGAGGAGCACATGGACTGTACCTTAGAACATAGGGTGGAACTGTAACTGGGTGTACAGCGCCATACGTTTCTCCTCATGAGAAAAATTGAACTCTGTCTCTGCCTGATTCCTTCGTCTAGTCTTGTGTAATAGATAGTTCGGTGTTTGAACCTGACATGAAGTGTTTTGTCAGGGGGATTATTTGTAATATGTACATTTTTTAGAATGCGTTCGTTTTATTTTTGGCCAAAGTAAAACAAAGAAAACAATTTGAAGTTGTCTTTTTTTTAAAGTTATTATGCCATGATTTTACCAGTAATAGATTTTTCCCCACGCGGCCCCTGAGCTAAAATTAATTTGACACCCTTGGTTTAAGGTCTTCGACTCACACCATATACCCAAGCCCACCTACCTGTGGGTCAGCAAGGCGGCCCACATCAGGGTAGAGGTAGAAGTGGATTCCCCGGAAGGCCCCTGGCAGGGTGACCCCTCTCACCAGCAGGATCAGTAGCATCGCATATGGAAAGGTGGCTGTGAAATAAACCACCTGTGGGGGATAAAGCAACATGTTCCAAGCGGTCTGTGGATCCGATGTTTCAAAAGAACCAAGCGCTCACCTTGCCAGTGGACTTGACTCCCTTCCAAATGCAGAAGTAGCAGATGACCCAAGCAACGGCCAGACAGATCACCAAGTCCCAGTTTAGAGAACCAATGTGATGGATTCCTGAGGATATTCTTAACACCCTGCGCCTAGAGCAAATATTGAAAGATATTGTTTTTTTTTTTAAAAACTGCCACTGTGTATCAGAAAGGCTCAAAATAATCCACAAAGTCAAAATCACTCACGCAAAATTACAAATACCAAACGAGTCCGACAATTAATGCTGATGTTCCTCCCACCAGTTATTGATAATTACCACCTTGCATAAAATAAACAATTGGAAAGCCTTAAAAAATAATCCACAAAGTCAAAATCGCTTATGCACAAGTACAAGCACAAAGCGAGTCTTACAATTCCTCTCACCAGTTATTGATGATTACCACCTTGCATAAAATATATAACTGGAAAGCCTTAAAAAATTATCCACAAATTCAAAGTCACTCATGCACGAGTACAAGCACCAAACGAGTCTTACAATTCCTCCCACCAGTTATTGATGATTACCACTTTGCATAAAATAAAAAATTGGAAAGCCTTAAAAATAATCCTCAAAGTCTAAATCACTCAGGACAAGTGCGAGGACAAAATGAGTCTTACAATTAATGCGGACGTTCCTCCCACCAGTTATTGATGATTACCACCTTGCATAAAATAAACAATTGGAAAGCCTTGAAAATATTCCACAAAGTCAAAATCGCTCATGCACGAGTACAAGCACAAAACGAATCTTAACAATTCCTCCCACCAGTTATTGATGACCACCACGTTGCATAAAATAAACAATTGGAAAGCCTTAAAAATAATCCACAAAGTCAAAATCGCTCATGCACAAATACAAGCACAAAACGAGTCTGACAATTATTGTTGACGTTCCTCCCACCAGTTATTGATGATTACCACCTTGCATAAAATAAACAATTGGAAAGCCTTAAAAATAATCCATAAAGTCAAAATCGCTCATGCACAAGTGTATGCACAAAAAAGTAATAAAAAAAATGCTATCAGTCTTCTCACTGGTTATTGATAACTACCACCTAGCATAATGGAAATAGACGCAAAGCCTCAAAATAATCCGTAACGTCAAAATCCCTCATGCAAAAGTACAAGCACCAAAAGAGTCTTACAATAAATGTGGATGTTCCTCCCCCCAGTTATTGATGACCACCACCTTGCATAAAATAAATTATTAGAAAGCCTTAAAAAAATCAATCCACAAAGTCAAAATCGCTCATGTACAAGCGCATGCACAAAACAAATAATAAAAAAAAAATGTTGTCAGTCTTCTCACCAGTTAATAGCAAAGCCTCAAAATAATACACAACGTCAAAATTGATCATGCAAAAGCACATGCACGAAACGAGTCGTACAATTAATTCTCCCACCAGTTATTGATAATAACTTGCATGACGGAAAAAAAGCCTTAAAATAATTCACCAAGGTACACTCACTCATGCACCCAACAATGCACAAAACGAGTCTTACAATTAATGCGGACGTTCCTCCACCCAGTTATTGATGACCACCACCTTGCATAAAATATATAATTGGAAAGCCTTAAAAATAGTCCAAATTCAAAATCGCTCATGCACAAGTACAAGCACAAAGCAAGTCTCAAAATAATCCACAAAGTCAAAAACAAGTCGTAAAATTTATGCCGTCATTGCCCCACTAGTTATTGATAACAACTAAATAACTTGCATGACGGAAATAAACGGAAAGCCTAAAAATAATTCACAAAGTCAAAACCCAAGCTACACTCACTCATGCACCCAACAATACCATTACTGTCATTACTCTTCTCACCACTTATTTATGAAAAATGCCACGTCAGACCATAGCAGAGAGAAAAAAAAATCCAAAATAATGCACACAATCAAAACCGAAGGTGTACTCAACCATTCATGAACACATGCTCAAGGTTCACAAGTCATATGATCAACATCATTGATCCTCCCACCAGTTATTGACAACTACCACTTTAGACAAAGGAAATAAACTAAAAGCCTTAAAATAATCTACAAAGTCAAAACCCAAGGTACGCTCACTCATGCACTCAATGAGTTAAACGAATACTGCCGTCATTCCTCTCACGAGTTATTCATGATAAACACCACTTCACATGATTGAAGGGGAAAAAAAAACTAAACCAGAAAAATGCAGACAATCAAAAACAAGGTTAAACTCAGTCATTCATAAGCACATGCTGGCAATGTAGATGAGTAACATGATCAAAGTCATTGTTCCATTCAACAGTTTATTGATAACCACCACTTTAGAGGAAGGAAATCAACGGAAAGACTCATAATAATCAACAAAGTCAAAAAAACAAGCTACGCCCAGTCATGCACTCAACGAGCCATACAATTGCTGCCATCCCTCCTCTCACCGGTAATTAATGATAAATGCCACGTCACTGATACAAGAGAACAAAAACAAATCCAAAAAAAGGCAGAAAACAAAAAAAACAAGGTTAAACTCAATCATTCATAAGCACATGCTGACAATGTAGATGAGTAACATAATCAAAGTCAATGTTCCATTCACCAGTTTATTGATAACCACCACTTTAGATAAAGGAAATCAACGGAAAGATTCATAATATTCAACAAAGTCAAAAAAACAAGCTATGCTCAGTCATGCACTCAACGAGTCATACAATTGCTGCCATCCTTCCTCTCACCAGTAATTATTGATAAATGCCACTTCACACGATTGAAGTGAACAAAAAATAATCAAAAAAAAGGCAGAAAATCAAAACCAAGGTTAAACTCAATCATTCGTAAGCACAAATGTAGATGAGTAACATGATCAAAGTCCTTGTTCCTTTCACCAGTTTATTGATAACCACCACTTTTGATAAAGGAAATCAACGGGAAAACGTATAATCATCAACAAAGTCAAAGAAACAAGCTCAGTAATGCACTCAACGGGTCATACAATTGCTGCCATCCCTCCTCTCACCAGTAATTAATGATACATGCCACTTCACACGATTAAAGTGAACAAAAACAATCCAAAAAAAGGCAGAAAATCAAAACCAAGGTAAAAGTTAATCATTCATAAGCACATGCTGGCAATGTAGATGAGTAACATGATCAAAGCCATTGTTCCTTTCACCAGTTATTGATAACCACCTCTTTAGATAAAGGAAATCAACAGCAAGACTCATAATATTCAACAAAGTAAAAAAAAAAAGCTACGCTCAGTCATGCACTCAACGAGTCATACAATTGCTGCCATCCCTCCTCTCACCGGTAATTAATGATAAATGCCACTTCACATGACACAGGAGAACAAGAACAAATCCAAAAAAAAGTCAGAAAATCAAAACCAAGGTTAAACTCAATCATTCGTAAGCACAAATGTAGATGAGTAACATAATCAGTCATTGTTCCTTTCACCAGTTATTGATAACCACCACTTTAGATAAAGGAAATCAACGGCAAGACTCCTAATATTCAACAAAGTCAAAAAAACAAGCTATGGTCAGTCATGCACTCAACAAGTCTTACAATTGCTGCCATTCCTCCTCTCACCAGTAATTACTGATAAATGCCACTTCACACGATTAAAGAGAACAAAAACAAATCCAAAAAAAAAGTCAGAAAATCAAAACCAAGGTTAAACTCAATCATTTGTAAGCACAAATGTAGATGAGTAACATGATCAAAGTCATTGTTCTTTTCACCAGTTATTGATAACCACCTCTTTAGATAAAGGAAATTGACGGAAAGACTCATAATGAAAAAGGAAAAAAGGCAGAAAATCAAAACCAAGGTTAAACTCAATCATTTGTAAGCACAAATGTAGATGAGTAACATGATCAAAGTCATTGTTCTTTTCACCAGTTATTGATAACCACCTCTTTAGGTAAAGGAAATTGACGGAAAAACTCATAATGAAAAAAGGCAGAAAATTAAAACCAAGGTTAAACTCAATAATTTGTAAGCACAAATGTAGATGAGTAACATGATCAAAGTCATTGTTCTTTTCACCAGTTATTGATAACCACCTCTTTACATAAAGGAAATTGACGGAAAGACTCATAATGAAAAAAGAAAAAAGGCATAAAATCAAAACCAAGGTTAAACTCAATCATTTGTAAGCACAAATGTAGATGAGTAACATGATCAAAGTCATTGTTCTTTTCACCAGTTATTGATAACCACCTCTTTAGATAAAGGAAATTGACGGAAAGACTCATAATGAAAAAAGAAAAAAGGCAGAAAATCCAAACCAAGGTTAAACTCAATCACTCATAAGCACATGCTGGCAATGTAGATGAGTAACATGATCAAAGTAATTGTTCCTTTCACCAGTTATTGATAACCACCTCTTTAGATAAAGGAAATAAGAATAATAGGCGCAATAAGTGTTCAACTTCTACCGTAAACCCTTTCGGTCTGCAACATTTTCAATTCATGAATACACAACTGTTTGTTTATTTTGTTGACCACTGAGCGAAGAAGTAACAAACTAAAACTAAACTAAATGTGCGTGCACCGCTCGGACAAGAAACGCTTGATTAAGTGAGGAATCGAAGGGGACTTACTCCCAGAACTCAATGACCGGCGAGGTGGCGTTCTGGTCGGGAACCACGGAGCCGTTGCCCCTCTGAAACGTCACGCAGGAAGCTTGAAAAGTGGAAGCATGCAAGAGGTCACCGCAGAGTCCAAAGTGGACCTTAGGGGGGAAAAAGCCTCTGACCTGTGTTCCAGCTGTTGTTGCAGGAGGCCCACGGCAAGTCCCAGGTGAAGGAGTTGGACAGGTAGAAGAGGGCCCAGGCTAACACGACGATGTAGTAGACGTTCAGCAGGGCCACGATCACCTGGGTGGCATAACCCACACCTGCCACAAGTACACACCTTTCATTACAATACAAGACCGACCTGAATATGCACAACCTCTCTATTTGCAAAAATATTAAAATAAGACTGTTTTTTGCTGAATTTTTTATTTATATCATTTTTCAATCCCTCCCCCCAATTGTATTTTCTTTTTTTGTTGCTTTTTTAATTTCATTTTAAGGCAGGGGTGTTTATTAGTGTCCGCTATAAAACGTGAACATTTTTGATGCTTTCAGTAAAGCAGGGGTGTCCAAACTTTTTCCACTGAGGGCCACACACGGAAAAATTTGATATTTTTCATTTTCAAACCATAACAAAATATATGGATTCTTTTTTGTTTACCTTTAGGACTCCCAGGGACCATAGAGCAGTGGTCCCCAACCACCGGGCCGTGGCCCGATTGGTACCGTGCCGCATACATTTTTTTTATTCATTTTTATTAAAAAAATAAATAAATAAAAAAATAAAAAATATATATATATTAAATCAACATACACTTACAATTAGTGCACCAACCACAAAAACCTCTCTTTTTAATGACAAAAACGTCCCTTTTTCATGACAAAGAAAAAAAAAAAAAAAAAAGGTCCCCCATTCATAAAGTAATACATTTTTATTATTATTTATTTTACTTTCATTACTTTCGTATGAACTATTATTTTGTTGGTTTTTATGTTCTTTTGTGTTTTTATATGGCAACCACACAATATATGCACATAATATTCTCCACATAAAACATTATAAAGTGAAATATTTGAAGTAATTGGAGACTTAAATAGGTCAATAATTCATTATAAAAAAAAAAGAAGCTTTTTTTTATTCGAGCATTGGCAATAAGAGCAAAATAAGGAAAGACGAAAGAAAAACAAACAGCCTGCATGGCAGCTTTGTGTCAACATTGCAACTTTTCCCTGTTAGATTTCACCTCATTCTACTTTTTTTTAGTGTTTTTTTAATTTTTGCAATAGCATTTCCAGACTGTGGCGGGCCACTAAACAATTAGCTGTGGGCCGCGCTTTGGAAACCCCTGCAGTAAAACATATTATATTAAAAAGTGGTAGTATAGATAATTATACATATTTCTAGACTGCTTGAAATTTTAAAAAAGTTTACTTTCTTGTTACTGTTTCTAGTAAAACGTTAACGAGTGTACCTAAAATACACCAATAAAAAACCACAAACTACACATGCACTATATTGCCAAAAGTATTTGGCCACCTGCCTTGACTCACATATGAACTTGAAGTGCCATCCCATTCCTAACCCATAGGGTTCAATGTGACCTTTTGCAGCTATCACAGCTTCAAATCTTCTGGGAAGGCTGTCCACAAGGTTGCAGAGTGTGGTGATCGGAATTTTCCACCATTCTTCCGAAAGTGCATTGGTGAGATTCAGGTCAGGACTCTGTGCAGGCCAGTCAAGTTCATCGACACCGGACTCTCATTCATGTCTTTCTGGACCTTGTCATGTTGGAAGAGGAAGAGGCCCGCTCCAAACTGTTCCCACAAGGTTGGGAGCATGGAATTGTCCAAAAATGTTTTGGTATCCTGGAGCATTCAAAGTTCTGCGATGTGGTGGCGACTTGTCCAGGGTGTACGCCGCCTTCCGCCCGATTGTAGCTGAGATATTCACCAGCATCCCCCGCCACCCCAAAGGGAATAAGCGGCAGGAAATGGATGGATGGATGGAACATTCAAAGTTCTTTTCACTAGAACTAAGGGGCCAAGCCCAACTCCTGAAAAACAACCCCACACTATAATTCCTCCTCCACCAAATTTCACACTTTGAACATTAGCGTTCTCCTGGCAACCTCCAAACCCACACTGGTCTATCCGATTGCCAGATGGAAAAGTGTGATTCATCACTCCTGAGAAAGCGTCTCCACTGCTCTAGAGTCCAGTGGCGACGTGTTTTACACCACTGCATCCCACGCTTTGCATTGGACTTGGTGATGTATGGCTTAGATGCAGCTGCCCGGCCATGGAAACCCATTCCATGAAGCTCTCTGCGTACTGTACGTGGGCTAATTGGAAGGTCACATGAAGTTTGGAGCTCTGTAGCAACTGACTGTGCAGAAAGTATTTGCACTATACTCACCCATCTCTGTCAAGTTTACGTGGCCTACCACTTGGTGGATAAGTTGCTGTTGTTCCCAAACTCTTCCATTTTTCTTCTAACAAAGCCCACAGTGGACTTTGGAATAATTAGGAGGGATGCAATTTCACGACTGGATTTGTTGCACAGGTGGCCTCCTATGACAGTTCCACGCTGGAAATCACTGAGAGCGGCCCATTCTTTCACAAATGTTTGTAGAAACAGTCTCCACGCCTAAGTGCTTAATTTGATACACCGGGCCAAGTGATTAGAACACCTGTTTCTCATCATTTGGATGGGTGGCCAAAGACTTTTTGGCAATATAGTGTAGGTATGATCAATAACTCTGCTTTACTGATTGTGAGTATCTCAGAATGAGCTGGCTGGTGTGAGTGACAGGAAGAAAAACCCGCTCTAATCTGTATTTTTCTGGTTTCCTAAAAAAGATGTCATGGTTTTGATCTTAGTAAGACTTCAAAATGATTTAAAGACCTACTGAAATGAGATTTTCTTATTTAAACGGGGATAGCAGGTCCATTCTATGTGTCATACTTGATCATTTCGTGATATTGCCATATTTTTTCTGAAAGGATTTAGTAGAGAACATCGACGATAAAGTTCGCAACTTTTGGTCGCTAATAAAAAAGCCTTGCCTGTACCGGAAGTAGCAGACGACGTGCGCGTGACGTCACAGGCTGTGGAACTTCTCACATCTGAACATTGTTTACAATTATGGCCACCAGCAGAGAGAGCGATTCGGACCGAGAAAACGACGATTTCCCCATTAATTTGAGCGAGGATGAAATATTTGTGGATGAGGATAGTGAGAGTGAAGGACTAGGAAAAAAAACTAAACAAAACAAAAAAAAAAGGCGAGGGCAGTGGGAGCGATTCAGATGTTATTAGACACATTTACTAGGATAATTCTGGAAAATCCCTTTTCGGCTTATAGTGTTACTAGTGATTTAGTGAGATTATATGGTCGTACCTGAAAGTCAGAGGGGTGTGGCCACGGGTGTGGTGACCGCCAGTGTCTCCGGTGGGAGGAGGTAAGAGAGTCCGCAGCTGCCCGCTCATGTCTACGGTAAGAGCCGACTTATTGCCACCATTTTCTCACCGAAACCTGCCGGTTGACATGTGGTAGAGAACCATGTTCGCTTGACCACTCTGTTCCATAGTAAAGCTTCACCTTCAGGAATGTAAACAAGGAAACACCGGCTGTGTTTGTGTTGCTAAAGGCAGCCGCAATACACCGCTTCCCACCTACATCATTCTTCTTTGACGTCTCCATTATTAGTTGATAAAATTGCAAAAGATTCATTAACACAGATGTCCAGAATACTGTGTAATTATGCGATTAAAGCAGACGACTTTTAGCCGTGAGCGGTGCTGGAAGAACATGTTCGCTACAACCAGAGACGTCACGAGCACGCATCATCATACCGCAACGTTTTTAGCGTTGAAATTTAAAATTGCAATTTAGTAAACTAAACCGGCCGTGTTGGCATGCACTGCAATGTTAATATTTCATCATTGATATATAAACTATCAGACTGCGTGGTCTGTAGTAGTGGGTTTCAGTAGGCCTTTAACAGTCAAATAAGTCAGGATTGGCAAAGAAAACGTCTGGTAAAATATTGATAGGAGACCAAACAGCCAGTCTTTTTCAGACTTGTTTCAAAGGAAGAAAATGGTGTGTGAAATCTGCACTGGTTTCTCAGGTGGCGTTGACAGCTGACCTTCAAACAAAGGGCAGATCTTCCTCCAGCAGGTGATGCCGCCTTCACTGGTGTATTGTCCAAGCGCCGTCTCCAGGAAGAAGACGGGGATCCCGCAAGCAAACAGGAAGATGAGATACGGGATGAAGAAGGCGCCTGGAGTTTGGTAGACAACAAATCAACCAGATGAACAGAACACGACCGGCGGGGCTCGCTCACCTCCTCCGTTCTTGTAACAAAGGTAAGGAAAACGCCAGACGTTCCCTAAGCCGATAATTTCTCCGGCCACGGACAAGATGAACTCCACCTTGCTGCCCCACTGACCCCTGTCAATCATTTCCTCCTCCTCCGCCTTGACCACCAGGTCCAGCGGTCGGCTGTGTCCATTGGAGGCCTCCACCTTCATCTGGTCCTCCGTGTCACCTACCAGGACACAAAGGAGGAACAAAATGCTCAGAAAGTAAAGGAACAAAATAATCGTTAAAATAGACGCCACACCCAAGCCTACAAACTGTGGTACAAACACAACATGGCTTCCTTTAGTGGTGCTTTAGTTGTATGTATATACTGTATAAATACATATATATGTATAAATATATACATATATGTATGTATGTAAATACATATTTTTATATATATATATATATATATATATATATATAGATATATATATATATATATACACACACACACTAGAGATGCTCGGATAGGCAATTATATAATCCGCAACCGTATCGCTAAAGTCGTCATCCACCCGCCATTCACCCGAATCAACATTTTATCAAAACCGCAACCACCCGCCCGTTATATATCAGGGGTCGGCAACCTTAACCACTCAAAGAGCTAATTTGACCCGTTCCACAGAGTAAAGAAGACAATGGGAGCCACAACCATTCTCGCAAATATTTGCTGGTGCTCATCCGGGAACAAGACGTGCTATGAAGCCATTGCCTTTGACGCCTTCTACAACATGTACAAACTGCAAGCCAGTCCAGCAACATGTTGTATGTGGACTCCGCGGATAAACGTACAAGATTGAAAGGCATACTGGGTGATACAAAGTACACTGATGGTTGTGATATAAACAACTTTAACACTCTTACTAATATGCGCCACACTGTGAAGCCACACCAAACAAGAATGACAAACACATTTCGGGAGAACATCCTCACAGTAACAACATAAACGCAACACAGCAAATACCCAGAATCCTTTGCATCCATGACTATTCCTGACTATATTATACACCCCGCTAGCACCAAACCCGGGTGGGCGGGGTTGGGGGCGCGGGGGTCTAAATTATATCATCCGCAACCGCATCACTAAAGTCGTCATCCACCCGCCATCCACCCGAAACAACATTTTATCAAAACCGCAACCACCCGCCCGTTATATATCAGGTGTCGGCAACCTTAACCACTCAAAGAGCTATTTTGACCCGTTTCACAGAGTAAAGAAGACAATGGGAGCCACAACCTTTCTCGCAAATATTTGCTGGTGCTCATCCAGATAACGGGAATAAGGCGTGCTATGAAGCCATTGCCTTTGACGCCTTCTACAACATGTACAAACTGCTAGCCAGTCCAGCAACATGTTGTATGTGGATTCCGCGGATAAACGTACAAGATTGAAAGGCATACTGGGTGAAACAGTACACTGATGTTTGTGATATAAACAACTTTAAAGCTCTTACTAATATGCGCCACATTGTGAAGCCACGCCAAACAAGAATGACAAACACATTTCGGGAGAACATCCTCACAGTAACACAACATAAACGCAACACAACAAATACACAGAGTCCTTTGCATCCGTGACTATTCCTGACTATATTTTACACCCCCGCGCACCCAACACCGCCCACCCAGGTTGGGTGCTAGCGGGGTGTATAATATAGTCAGGAATAGTCATGGATGCAAAGGATTCTGGGTATTTGTTTGTGTTGCGTTTATGTTGTGTTACTGTGAGGATGTTCTCCCGAAGGCGTCAAAGGTAATGGCGTCATAGCATGCCCTTACTCTTGTTATTTGGGTGACTACCAACAGGTATTTGCGAGAATGTTTGCGGTTCCCATTATTTTCTTTACTCTTTGACACGGGTCAAAACGGCTCTTTTAATGGTAAAGGTTGCTGTAACGGACTTCCTGCCGTCCTCGTGTGGGTTGCGGGGACACTTGACACATGACGCATCATAGCAGCATTGATTTATTGTTTCAATATTTCTGTTGTCACTTGGGCCTTTTGTCGAGTCACTTTTCAGTGCGCTTCTTTGGCTTGTCTGCTGCCGCTGCACGCCTTTCGGCGTCCGGGGCTTGCGTCCGCTGCGGGGGTGCGTCATCGCTCTAGTGGTTTGGTTCGTCGTGCTTCTGGTCTGCTGGCCGATGTTTCTTCCTCCGTGCTGCTTCCCTGGTCGCTCCTCCCTCGCCCTTTTTATATTCTGCCAGCAGATAGACAGATCGTGAGCCGGTGTGTCGTATACGCACCTGCATTAGATTGCCGCTGCAGCGTCGCTCCGCGTGCGTCACGCCTCCTCTTGCCGCCGCATGCCCCGCCTCCCAGCCTCCAGGTGGGCCCGCGCTGCTGCTTTCTGCCCGTTGTCGGCCCGTCGGCGGTGTTTCTCCACATACCTCCCCCATCAGTTCGAGGCCGGGCTCCAGTCCGGCCGAGCGTGCTCCCCCCCCTGTTTCCATACTGGAGCGGGAAAAAAATTGCTGTGGCCCTCTGACTTCTTTGCCTTTCTTTTCTTTGTCTTTTGTGAGTCTTTCCTTGTCCTCTTCTTTCTTTTCTTGCATTTCTCCAAGAATGTCTTGAGCTTTTCTCCACTCTTCTTCATTCTCAATTACCTCCTCTTCTTTTCCATCTTCATAATTTTCCAGCAATTCTTCAATTATTTCTTGAGTTACTTCTCGTTCAAGGTTTTCTTTGTCTTCTTCCTTTTCTTGTTCGTCTTCATCATTTTCCAGCAATTCTTCAATTATTTGTTGTATTTCAATTTCTTGAGTTACTTCTTCTCGTTTAAGTTTTTCTTTGTCTTTGTCCTCGTCTTCCTTTTCTTGCATTTCTACAAGTACTTTTTCCTCAATTCCTTGAGGTACCTCGACTTTGTCTTCCTCTTCGATTTCTCCTTCATCTTCTTCCAGAATTTCTTCTTCTTTCTCAATTTCTTGTGTTTCAAATTCTTCTTCTTTAACTTCTTTATTTTTAACTTCCTTTTCATCTTCAATTACTTCATTTTTATCATCTTCATAATCTTGTAGAATTTCTTCAATTATTTCTTCTTTCTCCTTTTCATCCTCAATATACTCTTCTTCCTTGTCATAATCTTCATTCTGTTCCAGAATTTCTTCAATTATTTCTTTTTCTTCATCATTTTCTTGGACTTCACCTTCTTTAACTTCTTTTCCATCATTATCAACTTCTTTAACATCAATTTTATCATCAACGTAAACTTCACCATTAAAGTAAATTTAATCTTCAACGAAAATCTCTTCTTTATCAATTTCTTCATCTTCTTTTTTACCGTCATCTTCAACAAAAGTCTCTTCCATAAACACTTTTTCCGGGCAGCACTCGTCCTCCTTCCTTTTGGCCGACAGCTCGCCTTCCAGGTAGATGGCCTCGACACCAGCTTTCCTGGCTTCTTCTTTTGTCGTTTCCAACAATGCCAGCATCATCTGGGTTTCCTGACGTTTCTTTTCGAGCAGCCTGGTATAACTTGCCACGAGAGCCCAGATGACGCCGTCGTCCTCCGCTTCTTCAGGTCTTCCTCGGTTGGGCGCCACTGTAACGGACTTCCTGCTGTCCTCGTGTGGGTTGCGGGGACACTTGACACATGACGCATCATAGCAGCATTGATTTATTGTTTCAACATTTCTGTTGTCACTTGGGCCTTTTGTCGAGTCACTTTTCAGTGCGCTTCTTTGGCTTGTCTGCTGCCGCTGCACGCCTTTCGGCGTCCGGGGCTTGCGTCCGCTGCGGGGGTGAGTCATCGCTCTAGTGGTTTGGTTCGTCGTGCTTCTGGTCTGCTGGCCGATGTTTCTTCCTCCGTGCTGCTTCCCTGGTCGCTCCTCCCTCGCCCTTTTTATATTCTGCCAGCAGATAGACAGATCGTGAGCCGGTGTGTCGTATACTCACCTGCATTAGATTGCCGCTGCAGCGTCGCTCCGCGTGCGTCACGCCTCCTCTTGCCGCCGCATGCCCCGCCTCCCAGCCTCCAGGTGGGCCCGCTCTGCTGCTTTCTGCCCGTTGTCGGCCCGTCGGCGGTGTTTCTCCACAGTTGCCGATCCCTGAACTATGTATATTAAATATTTCCGAATGGTTCGACCGCCACCCGCCCGAATCTATTTAAAATCTATTTGTTTCGTCATGTCACCCGCCCGACGCAAACCGCGCATCTCTAATATACACACATACATACAGTACAGGCCCAAAGTGTGAACACACCTTCTCATTTCAATGCATTTTCTTAATTTTCACGACCAGATTGTCACTGAAGGCATCAAAACTACAACACCTGTGAAGTGAAAACTATTTCAGGTGACCTTTTGAAGCTCATGGAGAGAATGCCAAGAGTATGCAAAGCAGTAATCAGAGCCAAGGGTGGCAATTTTGAAGAAAAACTAGAATACAAAACATGTTTTCAGTTATTTCACTTATTTTTCCACAACTCCACATGTGTTCATTCATAGTTTTGATGTGACAATCTACAATGTAAATAGTCATGAAAATAAAGAACACACATTGAATGAGGAGGTGTGTCCAAACTTTTGGCCTGTACTGTATACACACACACACACACACACACGCACACACACACACACACACACACACACACACACACACACACACACACACACACACACACACACACACACACACACACACACACACACACACACACACACACACACACACACACACATACATTTTCATACATATAGATGTATACATACTTGCACACATACATATATACATACATACTGTACATACACATACATATATATACTGTATATATACATTTATACATATACATAAATACATATATACACATATACATACATACATACATACATATATACATACATATAAACATACATTTGTCGAGGCGGCTGATCGGAGCTGTGGCCGCAAGGTAGTTGGTGCTTGTCGAGGCGGCAATCCTAAAACCCCTTGGTGGACACCAGCGGTGAGGGATGCCGTCAAGCTGAAGAAGGAGTCCTATCGGGTCCTTTTGGCTCATAGGACTCCGGAGGCAGTGAACAGGTACCGACAGGCCAAGCGGTGTGCAGCTTCAGCGGTCGCTGAGGCAAAAACTCGGACATGGGAGGAGTTCGGGGAAGCCATGGAAAACGACTTCCGGACGGCTTCGAAGCGATTCTGGACCACCGCCCGCCGCCTCAGGAAGGGGAAGCAGTGCAATATCAACACCGTGTATGGTGCGGATGGTGTTCTGCTGACCTCAACTGCAGATGTTGTGGATAGGTGGAGGGCACTGCTTCCTCATAGGCACGTCTTCCTATGAGGAAGCAGTGCCTGGGGAATCTGTGGTGGACTCTCCTATTTCTGGGGCTGAGGTCGCTGAGGTAGTTAAAAAGCTCCTCGGTGGCAAGGCCCCGGGGGTGGACGAGGTCCGCCCGGAGTTCCTTAAGGCTCTGGATGCTGTGGGGCTGTCTTGGTTGACAAGACTCTGCAGCATTGCGTGGACATCGGAGGCGGTACCTCTGGATTGGCAGACCGGGGTGGTGGTTCCTCTCTTTAAGAAGGGGGACCGGAGGGTGTGTTCCAACTATCGTGGGATCACACTCTTCAGCCTTCCCGGTAAGGTTTATTCAGGTGTACTGGAGAGAAGGCTACGCCGGATAGTCAAACCTCGGATTCAGGAGGAACAGTGTGGTTTTCGTCCTGGTCGTGGAACTGTGGACCAGCTCTATACTCTCGGCAGGGTTCTTGAGGGTGCATGGGAGTTTGCCCAACCAGTCTACATGTGCTTCGTGGACTTGGAGAAGGCATTCGACCGTATCCCTCGGGAAGTCCTGTGGGGAGTTCTCAGAGAGTATGGGGTATCGGACTGTCTTATTGTGGCGGTCCGCTCCCTGTACGATCAGTGCCAGAGCTTGTTCCGCATTGCCGGCAGTAAGTCGAACACATTTCTAGTGAGGGTTGGACTCCGCCAAGGCTGCCCTTTGTCACCGATTCTGTTCATAACTTTTATGGACAGAATTTCTAGGCGCAGTCAAGGCGTTGAGGGGTTCCGGTTTGGTGACCGCAGGATTAGGTCTCTGCTTTTTGCAGATGATGTGGTCCTGATGGCTTCATCTGAGTGTGAAGCCATCTTCATCTCTTACTGGATCGGTTTGCAGCCGAGTGTGAAGCGACCGGAATGAGAATCAGCACCTCCAAGTCCGAGTCCATGGTTCTTGCCCGGAAAAGGGTGGAATGCCATCTCCGGGTTGGGGAGGAGACCCTGCCCCAAGTGGAGGAGTTCAAGTACCTAGGAGTCTTGTTCACGAGTGAGGGAAGAGTGGATCGTGAGATCGACAGGCGGATCGGTGCGGCGTCTTCAGTAATGCGGACGTTGTACCGATCTGTTGTGGTGAAGAAGGAGCTGAGCCGGAAGGCAAAGCTCTCAATTTACCGGTCGATCTACGTTCCCATCCTCACCTATGGTCATGAGCTTTGGGTCATGACCGAAAGGATAAGATCACGGGTACAAGCGGCCGAAATGAGTTTCCTCCGCCGTGTGGCGGGGCTCTCCCTTAGAGATAGGGTGAGAAGCTCTGCCATCCGGGAGGAACTCAACGTAGAGCCGCTGCTCCTTCACAACGAGAGGAGCCAGATGAGGTGGTTCGGGCATCTGGTCAGCATGCCACCCGAACGCCTCCCTAGGGAGGTGTTTTGGGCACGTCCAACCGGTAGGAGGCCACGGGGAAGACCAAGGACACGTTGGGAAGACTATGTCTCCCGGCTGGCCTGGGAACGCCTCGGGATCCCCCGGGAAGAGCTAGACGAAGTGGCTGGGGAGAGGGAAGTCTGGGTTTCCCTGCTTAGGCTGTTGCCCCCGCGACCCGACCTCGGATAAGCGGAAGAAGATGGATGGATGGATGGATAAACATACATATATACATATACATAAATACATACATATATACACATAAACATACATACACACATACATACATATACACATACATACATACTTATGTATACATACACACATACATACATATATATAAATATACTTATATATAAATATACATGCATATATACATACATATATATATATAAATATACACATATTTATTTCTTTACACATATATATGTGTATATATATATATATATATATATATATATATATATATATATATATATATATATATATATATATATATATGGGCTTCACGGTGGCAGAGGGGTTAGTGCGTCTGCCTCACAATACGAAGGTCCTGCAGTCCTGGGTTCAAATCCAGGCTTGGGATCTTTCTGTGTGGAGTTTGCATGTTCTCCCCGTGAATGCGTGGGTTCCCTCCGGGTACTCCGGCTTCCTCCCACTTCCAAAGACATGCACCTGGGGATAGGTTGATATGCAACACTAAATTGGCCCTAGTGTGTGAATGTGAGTGTGAATGTTGTCTGTCTATCTCTGTTGGCCCTGTGATGAGGGGGCGACTTGTCCAGGGTGTACCCCGCCTTCCGCCCGATTGTAGCTGAGATAGGCGCCAGCGCCCCCCGCGACCCCAAAAGGGAATAAGTGGTAGAAAATGGATGGATGGATGGATGGATATATATATATATATATATAATAATGGCAATCAACAAAAAAGACTCAAAGTAATCCACAGTGTGAAAGACCAAAGTATGCTTGCTCATGCATGAATGCATTCACGCAATATAGACGAGTCATCTGCGATGAGGTGACGATTGTCCAGGATGTACCCCGCCTTCCGCCCGATTGTAGCTGAGATAGGCACCAGCGCCCCCCACGACCCCAAAGGGAATAAGCGGTAGAAAATGGATGGACGGATAAACAAGTCATATAATAAATAAATGCCACAGTTCCTCCCAACCACCACCTTGCACTCCAACCTTACACTTTGGGAATACATTTGGATTCAAAATAATCCACATTGTCAAATCCCATCTATTTTTCAAACTTTGGCATGAGTAGCACCGTCAAGTAGGACTCGGTACCATGACAGATACAATACGTGCAGTAATTAAAATAAAACAATCAAAGACTGAAAATAATCCACATTCTCTAAACCCAAGCTATCCTTGCTCATGAACGCATGTAGACAAGTCATATACAAAAGTTCCTCCGACCAATTGTTTTTAATAACCACCACCTTGCACAATGGAAATTAACTTGGTTTCAAAGTAATCCACAAATTCAAAAATAATGTTATTTTTAAACTTGTAGCTCATCCTCATTATGTTCAGGCTCAAAAATAGAGGAAGATAAAAACATCCCATCTGTCGGTATTCCCATGAGAGCAGAGATTGGACCGTAAGTGATTTTTTTATTGTGTTTTTATTTCTTGTTCAGCACTTTGCAACACTACTTACTGGATCTGCTTACCAAACAGCTGTCTAAAACTTGCAGCTCATCCTCATTATATTCAGGTTAGGATAAAAAATAGAAGAAGATTAAAAACATCCCATCCATTGGTATTTCAGTGAGAGCAGACATTGGACAGTAAGTGATTATTTTACTATGTTTGTACTTCTTGTTCAGCACTTAGCAACACTACTTACTGGATCTGCTTACCACATAGCTTCTAAAACTTGTAGCTCATCCTCATTATTTTCAGGTTCAAAAATAGAAGAAGATTAAAAACATTCCATCCGTCGTTATTCCAGTGAGAGCAGACATTGGATACGTGAATACGTGAATGTTTTATTATGTTTGTATTTCTTATTCAGCACTACTTACTGATCTGCCAACCACGCAGCTTCTAAAACTTCATTATCATTATATTCAGGCTAAAAAATAGAGGAACATAAAAACATCCCATCAGTCGGTATTCCAGTGAGAGCAGACATTGGACAGTAATTGATTGTTTTACTATGTTGATTTTTCTTGTTCAGCACTACTTACTGGATCTGCTTACCACACAGCTGTCTAAAACTTGCAGCTCATCCTCATTATATTCAGGTTAGGATAAAAAATAGAAGAAGATTAAAAACATCCCATCCATTGGTATTTCAGTGAGAGCAGACATTGGACAGTAAGTGATTATTTTACTATGTTTGTACTTCTTGTTCAGCACTTAGCAACACTACTTACTGGATCTGCTTACCACATAGCTTCTAAAACTTGTAGCTCATCCTCATTATGTTCAGGTTAAAAAATAGAAGAAGATTAAAAACATTCCATCCGTCGTTATTCCAGTGAGAGCAGACATTGGATACGTGAATACGTGAATGTTTTATTATGTTTGTATTTCTTATTCAGCACTACTTACTGATCTGCCAACCACGCAGCTTCTAAAACTTCATCCTCATTATATTCGCGCTAAAAAATAGAGGAACATAAAAACATCCCATCAGTCGGTATTCCAGTGAGAGCAGACATTGGACAGTAATTGATTGTTTTACTATGTTGATTTTTCTTGTTCAGCACTACTTACTGGATCTGCTTACCACGCAGCTTCTAAAACTTGTAGCTCATCCTCATTATATTCAGGCTCAAAAGTAGAGGAAGATAAAAACATCCCATCCGTCTGCATTCCAGTGAGAGCGGATATTGAACAGTAAGTGATTGTTTAATTATGTTTGTATTTCTTGTTCAGTACTACTTACTGTATCTGCCTACCACACAGCTTCTAAAACTTCATCCTCATTATATTCAGGCTCAAAAATAGAGGAACATAAAAACATCCCATCAGTCGGTATTCCAGTGAGAGCAGACATTGGACAGTAATTGATTGTTTTACTATGTTGATTTTTCTTGTTCAGTACTACTTACTGGATCTGCTTACCACGCAGCTTCTAAAACTTGTAGCTCATCCTCATTATATTCAGGCTCAAAAATAGAGGAAAATAAAAACATCCCATCCGTCTGCATTCCAGTGAGAGCAGACATTGAACAGTAAGCGATTGTTTTATTATGTTTGTATTTTATTGTTTAGCACTACTTACTGGATCTGCTTACCACGCAGCTTCTAAAACTTCATCTTCATTATATTCAGGCTCAAAAGTAGAGGAAGATAAAAACATATCATCCGTCGGTATTCCAGTGAGAGCGGATATTGAACAGAAAGTGATTGTTTAATTATGTTTGTATTTCTTGTTCAGTACTACTTACTGTATCTGCCTACCACACAGCTTCTAAAACTTCATCCTCATTATATTCAGGCTCAAAAATAGAGGAACATAAAAACATCCCATCAGTCGGTATTCCAGTGAGAGCAGACATTGGACAGTAAGTGATTGTTTTACTATGTTTGCATTTCTTGTTCAGCACTACTTACTGGATCTGCTTACCACGCAGCTTCTAAAACTTGTAGCTCATCCTCATTATATTCAGGCTCAAAAATAGAGGAAGATAAAAACATCCCATCCATCTGTATTCCAGTTAAAGCAGACATTAAACAGTAAGTGATTGTTTTATTATATTTGTATTTCTTGTTCAGCACTACTTACTGGATTTTCCTACCACCCAGCTTCTAAAACTTCATCTTCATTATATTCAGGCTCAAAAGTAGAGGAAGATAAAAACATCCCATCTGTCGGTATTACAGTGAGAGCAGACATTGAACAGTAAATGATTGTTTTATTATGTTTGTATTTCTTGTTCAGCACTACTTACTGGATCTGCTTACCACACAGCTTCTAAAACTTCATCGTAATTATATTCAGGCTCAAAAGTAGAGGAAGATAAAAACATCCCATCCGTCGGTATTCCAGTGAGAGCGGATATTGAACAGTAAGTGATTGTTTTATTATGTTTGTATTTCTTGTTCAGCACTACTTACTGTATCTGCCTACCACGCAGCTTCTAAAACTTCATCCTCATTATATTCAGGCTCAAAAATAGAGGAACATAAAAACATCCCATCAGTCGGTATTCCAGTAAGAGCAGACATTGGACAGTAAGTGATTATTTTACTTAGTTTGCATTTCTTGTTCAGTACTACTTACTGGATCTGCTTACCACACAGCTTCTAAAACTTCATCCTCATTATGTTCAAGCTCAAAAATACAAATTTCTGGATCTCCATTTGCTCCAAAGTAGTCTTTGTTGTCTGTCATGAGTAGTAGTGTTGTTGTTATTGTTATTATACATTTGAGATAACCAAATGTTTTTTAAATCTCCAAAAATGACAGATTCCGACAGATATTGTAAGTGAAAGTAGGAAAAAAATGGCTTAATTTGAATAAATCTCTTTGAAGTGTTGTGGTGCGTCACATCACTCGCACCGCCTGAGTAACCCCCGCATGGCCAGGTTTGTAGGGGGGCTTTGTCATGTGACCCAGGCACCATCCAGGAAGTTGTTAGAATGTCCCTCTGTGAGGGGCTCCCCGACCGTGCTCACTCCTGTCAGCTCGCAATAGCGGGGGGCCCCATGAGGACCACCCCCCTGGCCCTTATGTGAGTCCCGACTCAAAAGGTCTGGTCTGCAGACAGCGGGAGTTTGAACCCTCTTTGGCTCCAAGAATGCATGGAGACAGATGTTGCGGGATGCCCCTTAAACGCTCTCGTCATGTGTATACATGACAATTTCAATTTTTGTCTTTTTTTTTTTTTGTCTTTTTCGTTCACGTTTAAGGAGCTTGGCCCTTTTGGCCGGAGGAGGGGCCCGAGTGTGACTTTGTGAAAAGAATTGGAGACGGCAAGCGGAGCTGCAGCCAAATTGAGGTAAAAACAGCGGCCCTTGTTTTTAGGGATTAGGGAATGAAGAATATTCCTGTTTACAATTACTACATGACACATCACAATTTCAGTCTCTCTTTTCAACATATTGGAAAAGGAGTAGGAGGAAGCCGAGTTTATATACTCCTACCGCTTCTTTCTTGGCAATTTACTAACACTTTTGTTCACTTCCTGTTCTCAATGTGTAAATAATCCATCCATCCATTTTCTACCGCTTATTCCCTTTCGGGGTCGCGGGGGGCGCTGGCGCCTATCTCAGCTACAATCGGGCGGAAGGCGGGGTACACCCTGGACAAGTCGCCACCTCATCGCAGGGCAATAACAACATTCTAAAAATAAAAAGCGCATTGGTGAGGCCACACAGCGATGCTGGCTCTCAGTCTCTGTTCTAATTCATCCCAAAGGTGTTCTATTGGGGTCAGGTCAGGACTCTGCGCAGGCCAGTCAAGTTCATCCTCACCAGACTCTGACAGCCACGTCTTTATGGACCTTGCTTTGTGCACTGGTGCACAGTCCTGTGGGAAGAGGAAGGGGTCCGCTCCAAACCGTTTCTGGGAAGGCTGTCCACAAGGTTGCTGGAGTGTGTTTATAGGAATTTTTGACCATTCTTCCAAAAGCTCATTAGTGAGGTCACACATTGATGTTAACGGAGAAGGCCTGGCTCTCAGTCTCCGTTCTAATTCATCCCAAAAGTGTTCTATCGGGGTCAGGTCAGGACTCTGTGCAGGCCAGTCAAGTTCATCCACACCTGACTCTGTCATTCACTTCTTTATGGACCTTGCTTTGTGCACTGGTGCACAGTCCTGTTGGAAGAGGAAGGGTTCCGCTCCAAACTGTTTCTGGGAAGGCTGTCCACAAGGTTGCTGGAGTGTGTTTATAGGAATTTTCCACCATTCTTCCAAAAGCGCATTGGTGAGGTCACACATTGATGTTAATGGAGAAGGCCTGGCGCTCAGTCTACGTTCTAATTCATCCCAAAGGTGTTCTATCGGGGTTAGGTCAGGACTCTGGGCAGGCCAGTCAAGTTCATCCACACCTGACTCTGTCATCCACGTCTTTATGGACCTTGCTTTGTGCACTGGTGCACAGTCCTGTTGGAAGAGGAAGGGGTCCGCTCCAAACCGTTTCTGGGAAGGCTGTCCACAAGGTTGCTGGAGTGTGTTTATAGGAATTTTAAACCATTCTTCCAAAAGCGCATTGGTGAGGTCACACATTGATGTTAATGGAGAAGGCCTGGCTCTCAGTCTCCGTTCTAATTCATCCCAAAGGTGTTCTATCGGAGTCATGTCAGGACTCTGTGCAGGCCAGTCAAGTTCATCCACACCTGACTCTGTCATCCACGTCTTTATGGACATTGCTTGTGCGCTTGTGCACGGTCCTGTTGGAAGAGGAAGGGGTCCGCTCCAAACCGTTTCTGGGAAGGCTGTCCACAAGGTTGCTGGAGTGTGTTTATAGGAATTTTCCACCATTCTTCCAAAAGCGCATTGGTTCCTCTAAGTGTCATGATCCGTTGTGTGGATCATGTTTTGTTTAGGTATGTTCTTGTCAGTTTTGGACTCCCTTAGTTCCTGTTTTGTGCACTTTGGGTGTTTGTTTTGGTTACCATGGATACTAATTGGTTTCACCTGCCGCTGATTCGTGCTCGGTACGCTCACCTGCTGTTGAGCACTAATCAGAGAGCTCGTTGCTCGCCACAGTCGGTGTGGCTTCAGTGTTTGCGGTATGCAACTGTTAGGTTGGCGTATTCCTGTTCTGGACTCCTGTGCTAAGTTTTTGCTTTAGCTTCCCGTGCGATCGGCACACTTTTTAGGGACCGAATGTCCCTTTGGGACAGAGGACCCTATTGTATTTCTAAGGTTTTATTATTCTTTATTATTATTAGGGACCGAATGTCACTTTGGGACAAAGGACCCTATTGTATTTCTAAGGTTTTATTATTCTTTATTATTATTAGGGACCAAATGTCCCTTTTGGACAGAGCACCCTATTGTATTTCTAAAGTTTTATTATTATTTATTGTAATTAATTTGACCCCCTTAACATGCTTCAAAACTCACCATTTTTTGATACACACATCAGGACTGGCGAAAATTGCCATCTAATAAAAAACCCCAATAACTTCCGTTAGGAATGTCGTACAGACATGAAACAAAAACCTCTATGTAGGTCTTATTTAGATCTAGATTTCATACATTGACATTCTTCAGAAAAAATCAACAACCCCTTCAAAACAAAAGTTTCCAAAACAATTTCATTTTTGCCTCTATGAGCTGGAATTTGACCCCCTTAAAATGCTTCAAAACTCACCAAACTGGACACACACATCAGGACTGGTGAAACTTGCGATCTAATAAAAAAAAAAAACAACAACCCAAAACTCAAAATTGCGCTATATCGCCCCCTAGGAATAAAACACAGACAAAACTGCTCTTGGGAAGAAAGCACAGAAAAAACTGCTTGTAACTTCCGGTAGAAATGTCGTAGAGACATGAAACAAAAACCTCTATGTAGGTTTCACTCAGACCTACATTTCATTTATTGACACCCTTCAACAAAAATCAACAGGAAGTTGGCAATTACCCCTTCAAAACAACAGTTTTGTATAAACCCGTCACCTTTTTTCAAACATTATCTCCTCTGAGCGCGTTTATTATGTCGGCTTCAGGAGAGAGATTGAACCCTTCTGATTAAAAGTTGATGAAAGAGTTTTTCCAACTGCTCCGGTTTTGATTTTACGAGCCTTCAAAGAACTGCTGCGCTGATGCGTATACTCGAGTGAACTTATCGAGTATACTTTTTATGACTCTTATATAATCTAGCCATAATTTAGTTTGTTTTTTTAAAAGTGACAAATGCAGGTGTCAGTCTTGTCCCTGACAGTTTGGCCGTGTTTTATTTTTTCCTCTGCGTTTGTCTTTGTTTCCTGTCAGCGCTCTTATTTTGTCCGTTTCCTGTTTGTCTCCCTGAGTGCTGTGTCTCCCCAGCTGTGGCTGATTGCCACCTGGCCACACCTGGTGTCAATCAGCCAGTACTATTTAAAGCTGCCTTCCCCTCCAGTCAGTGCTGGATTAATGTCACCACTAATACTTCTGTTCACTCTGCTCATGCCATAGTTCCTTCGTGTCACAGTAAGTGTTTTTGTTTCTAGTCCACAGGTAGCCTTTGTGCTAGTTTTTGTTCATAGCCAAGTTTGTTCTCCGCCTTGTGCGCGCCTTTTGTTTGTACACTTTTGTTTGTTGTTTTTTTAGTGTTACATTAAATCATGTTTTCCTATTCATTGCCTGCCACCATCTCTGCATCTTGGGGTTCGTCACCAACTCAATGTGACAGCAGGTTTACTTTTCAAAGTGTCAGGTAAAGAGTTCCTTTTATTGAAAAGGCAGTCTGCGCAAAAGATGTTCTACGGCAAGGGTCGGAAACTTTTTTGGCTGAGAGAGCCATGGAAGGCAAATATTTTAAGATGTATTTCCGTGAGAGTCATATAATATTTTTTAACACTGAATACAACAAAATGCGTGCATTTTTAAGTAAGATCAACATTTTTAAAGCATAATAAGTCTCTTATTCTTTTTAATAAGCTTTTTATTCTGAAGCTAACCAATAATAAATAAAACACTTCTTACCATTAATGCGACTTCTTGAACAGGTGTGGTAGAAAACGGTTTGATGGATTAAAATGCATGAAAATGTTTAATATTTTGAATGTTATTTTTAAAACTATGATTATGTTAAAATAATTATGTATATATTTTCACACAACTTTTATGATTAAGGGCCGTTGTTAAAGTTATTATCAATTGTGCTGAAGTGGTATTTTTCTTTGTCCGTGCAAAGCTGGCAATCCAAAAGATTGCAAGCAAGTCTGGTATCAGTGTCTGTGTCCAAGAACGGCCTGCTGACTACCAAGGTCGAACACCGCCGTGATGCAGACAGAGCTAAGAGACAAGGCGATATCACCAGCGTAAACACATTTGCATAACCATATATTGTGTCTAACTGGAATTGTCGAGATTACCCCCTTCCCTCAGCGACAGCTTCAGTGATGTAAACAGGGACATCCCAAATAAATAGAGGAAGCACGCGGGCTGGACTATTAGTACATAGTTCGGATCTGTAACTAGAATACAGTGGTCGAGGGCGTGGTTGGGGCAGAGGCGTGGTTAAAAGGGGAGAAGTATATATACAGCCAGAATTCACCAAGTCAAGTATTTCATATATATATATATATATATATATATATATATATATATATATAAGAAATACTTGACTTTCAGTGAATTCTAGCTATATATATATATATATATATATATATATATATATATATATATATATATATATATATATATATATATATATAAATAAGAGAAATACTTGAATTTCAGTGTTCATTCATTTACACATATACACACACATAACAGTCATCTACTCATTAATGAGTTAAGGGTTGAACTGTCCGTCCTTGTTCTATTCTCTGTCACTATTTTTCTAACCATGCTGAGCACCCTCTCTGATGATGCATTGCTGTGTGGCACGCACTAAAGTGCTTTCATCAAATGCACTAGAGTCTGGAATCTTCCATCTCTCCCTAGCATGGCCCAAAACTGGTCAATCTTTGCTTCCTGAGGAAGATCTTTGCTGCCAAGCACTTGGTAGGCCACTACTTCTTCCCGGAGGCTATCCAGGTCCAATCGCAGCTGCGGCTTGGAACTTACAAGCGTATTTATTCATCTTACTCGTCGTCGGCGTTGCCGCGGCTGTATCTTCCTCGTTCTTCTGCTTTGTCTCCTTGTTGTGTGCGCAGTTGTGCACTGCACTCTCTAAAAGCAGTAGATGTTATTGTCACATATGCATGTACATTAGATGGCAGTATTGTCCTGTTTAATAGTGTCACAACATTGCTGTTTACGGCAGACAAACGGCTTTACGGTAGACGAAAACGTGACTGCTGTTGTGTGTTGTTTCCGCGCTGGGAGGACGTTAATGAAACTGCCTAACAATAAACCCACATAAGAAACCAAGAACTCGCCCTCGATCATTCTACAGTTATAACGTCATTGGGCAGACACGCTGTTTATATTGTGGGAAAGCGGAGCTGGAGGGGGCGTGGCCTCCAGCTCCGCCTGAATTTCGGGAGGTTTTCGGGAGTCTCCCGGAAAATCCGGGAGGATTGACATGTATGAGTGCAATGTCCACTGCAGTGGACGCTGGCGCTCAGAAAGATATTCCAAACTACAATATTTCATTTTTTAAATGTTATTTTTAAGTTTTAAAGATGGCAGAGATAGCTGACTTTGACATTTAACTTATACCCGACGATAGCGAGAAAGATGCGGGTTTGCGCCCATATTTATTTATTTTTTTTTTAAACCTGCGCAAGGATTATAATTAATTCTTCATCTAAAGAGGAAAATTAAAAAAATCCAATCAGTCGGCATTCCAGTGAGAGCAGACACTATACAGTAAGTGAGTGTTTTATTATGTTAGGCTCAAAAATATAAGGTTCTGGATCTTCACTTGCTCCAAAGTAGTCTTTGTTGTCTCTCATGAGTCGTAGTCTGTCCATCCATTTCTACCACTTGTCCCTTTCGGGGCCGCGTGGGCTGCTGGAGCCTACCTCAGCAAGATTCGGCGTTTCAGCATTCGGGTGTTGTTGTTATTGTCCAAAGGCAATACCGAACGTTGTGACGCTTCTTTGAAATTAATTATTAGTAATTAATTTTAAGAGTATTTTTCTGCAATTTTAAATAAGTCTCAGAGTGAGTCTTGATGATGGAATTTAAAACGACAGGAAACACAACGTTTTGTGCGTCTTTAGTCTTAATGCTAACAAGCTATGTTTGTTTCCGACAAAGTACATGCCTAAGTTGACTTTATTCCCTTTTTCATCCCATCAGTCGGCATTTCAGTGAGAGCAGACACTATACAGTAAGTGATTGTTTTATTATGTTTGTAGTTTGTATTTCTTGTGCAGCAACTTGCAACACTGCTACTTGCTAGATCTGTTTACCACTCAGCTTCTAAAACATGTAGCTCGTCCTCATTATATTCAGGCTCAAAAATATAAGGTTCTGGATCATCACTTGCTCCAAAGTAGTCTTTGTTTTCTCTCATGAGTAGTAGTCCGTCCATCCTTTTCTACCACTTGTCCCTTTCGGGGCCGCGGGTGCTGCTGGAGCCTATCTCAGCGGCATTCGGGTGTTGTTGGTATTGTTCAAAGGCGATACCGAATGATGTGATGGGTCTGTGACATTAATACGCTGCCGTACGCTTCATTAAAATTGTTGACGGATGTTTTTCGATGTTTTTTAGCGTTCTTTATAGGCGGAATACTTCAAATTTCATTAGCTGACTCTTGCTAACTTTTAGTTGCGAGTAAGAATACATAAAAAAAGTATGTGTGCTTGTGAATGATAAACAAAATTCCCCAAAAAAGTGCCTTTCCTCTTTCAAAGTCCCATTTTAGACTATCTTTTATCAATTTTAAACAAGTCTCAGAGTGAGTCTTGATGATGGAATTTTATAACAAAAGGGAACACAACATTTTGTACATCTGTAGTCTTAATGCTAATGAGCTACGTTTGTTTATGACAAAATACATGCCTAAGCTGACTTTATTCTCTTTTTTACACATACACTGTAACTCTGCACTTGATTGATTGATTGAAACTTTTATTAGTAGATTGCACAGTACAGTACATATTCCGTACAATTGACCACTAAACGGTAACACCCCAATAAGTTTTTCAACTTGTTAATGTCGGAATCCACGTTCATCAATTCATTATAGCTCATCCTCATTATATTCAAGCTCAAAAATATAAGGTTCTTCCGACAAAGTACATGCCTGAGTTGACTTTATTCCCTTTTTTACACATGCACTGTAACTCTGCACTTGATTGATTGATTGATTGAAACTTTAATCAGTAGATTGCACAGTACAGTACATATTCCGTACAATTGACCACTATACGGTAACACCGGAATACGTTTTTCAACTTGTTAACGTCGGAATCCACGTTCACCAATTCATTATAGCTCATCCTCATTATGTTCAGGCTCAAAAATATAAGGTTCTTCCGACAAATTACATGCCTGAGTTGACTTTACTCCATTTTTTACACGTGCACTGTAACTCTGCACTTGATTGATTGATTGATTGATTGAAACTTTAATCAGTAGATTGCACAGTACAGTATATATTCTGTACAATTGACCACTATACAGTAACACCGGAATACGTTTTTCAACTTGTTATTGTCGGAATCCACGTTCATCAATTCATTATAGCTCATCCTCATTATATTCGGGCTCAAAAATATAAGGTTCTTCCGACAAAGTACATGCCTGAGTTGACTTTATTCCCTTTTTTACACATGCACTGTAACTCTGCACTTGATTGATTGATTGATTGAAACTTTAATCAATAGATTGCACAGTACAGTACATATTCCGTACAATTGACCACTATACGGTAACACCGGAATACGTTTTTCAACTTGTTAACGTCGGAATCCACGTTCATCAATTCATTATATCTCATCCTCATTATATTCGGGCTCAAAAATATAAGGTTCTTCCGACAAATTACATGCCTGAGTTGACTTTACTCCATTTTTTACACGTGCACTGTAACTCTGCACTTGATTAATTGATTGATTGATTGAAACTTTAATCAGTAGATTGCACAGTACAGTATATATTCTGTACAATTGACCACTATACGGTAACACCGGAATACGTTTTTCAACTTGTTATTGTCGGAATCCACGTTCATCAATTCATTGTAGCTCATCCTCATTATATTCGGGCTCAAAAATATAAGGTTCTTCCGACAGAGTACATGCCTGAGTTGACTTTATTCCCTTTTTTACACATGCACTGTAACTCTGCACTTGATTGATTGATTGCTTGAAACTTTAATCAGTAGATTGCACAGTACAGTACATATTCCGTACAATTGACCACTATACGGCAACACCGGAATACGTTTTCCAACTTGTTAACGTCGGAATCCACGTTCATCAATTCATTATAGCTCATCCTCATTATGTTCGGGCTCAAAAATATAAGGTTCTTCCGACAAATTACATGCCTGAGTTGACTTTACTCCATTTTTTACACATACACTGTAACTCTGCACTTGAATGATTGATTGATTGATTGAAACTTTTATTAGTAGATTGCACAGTACAGTACATATTCCGTACATTTGACCACTATACGGTAACACCGGAATACGTTTTTCATCATGTTAATGTCGGAGTCCACGTTCATCAATTCATTATAGCTCATCCTCATTATGTTTGCGGGCTCAAAAATATAAGGTTCTTCCGACAAAGTACATGCCTGAGTTGACTTTATTCCCTTTTTTTACACATACACTCTAACTCTGCACTTGTTCAATATAATGGACATCATATATCACATTCAACATAATATAACATTAAGGAGAAGATATAAACGTTAGCAACACTAGCATTGCTGAGTTAGCTAAGTGCTAACGTCATGCTCGGTTAGCATATTTGCTGAAGAATCACAAAATAATCTAATTTTACAGCTTTAGTGTCTGTTGCCCACTGATATATGTTGTTGGCTTAACTGGTTGGAATTTGGGGGTTAAATCCCCAAAAAGGATTCCCGGGCGCGGCCACTGCTGCTGCTCACTGCTCCCCTCACCTCCCAGGGGGTGATCAGGGGTGATGGGTCAAATGCAGAGGCCAAAGTTCTCCACACCTAGTGTGTGTGTGTGTGGCAATCATTGGTAGTGTAACTTGAACTTTAGCATACTGTGGCTTTTGTTTTAAGATGTGTAGCGAAGCCTGGTCTTTTTTTCAAGGGGATATTCCCCCCCCCCCCCCCCCCCCCCCCCCCCCCCCTTTTGAAGTCAGCAACAAAACTGAGGGATTATACGACATTATGAGATTATTATTCTGAGTGATTTTTGTGTCCCAGGACTACTTGGCGATGAACGATTAACTTCATGAACGCTTGGCTGACTTTTCTGGAAGGTTTTTAACTCCAAAGCTACTTTTTATTACGTTTCAACGTCATGCCATCATAGTGCAGATCATGTCTTGCTCATCGGCCACTTTATTGAAAGGCAAAGAGTTCAGCAGCGCCGAATAAAGACTGGCTAATATTTAACGACTGTCCATAGGGTCATCAATGTCAACACACTGTAAATATTTACTGTTGCGTCAGTTCAGGTTCAGCGTTTTTCCTAAATTACGTTGAAATCTTTAGTGCCTTAAACAGATTTGCCGGGCTACATTGATCAATAACATATTTTTTTTTGTTTGTTATTGAGGTCCATATTGCAATTATGGCTGCCACATGCAACAGTGAGTATTTATCAATATTAGACATGTCCGATATTATCAGCCTGCCAATATTATCGGCTGATAAATGCTTTACAAACCCCGTTTCCATATGAGTTGGGAAATTGTGTTAGATGTAAATATAAACGGAATACAATGATTTGCAAATCCGTTTCAACCCATATTCAGTTGAATATGCTACAAAAACAAGATATTTGATTTTCAAACTCATAAACTTTTATTTTTATTTTTTTGCAAATAATAATTAACTTAGAATTTCATGGCTGCAACACGTGCCAAAGTAGTTGGGAAAGGGCATGTTCACCACTGTGTTGCATCACCTTTTATTTTACCAACACTCAATAAACGTTTGGGAACTGAGGAAACTAATTGTTGAAGCTTTGAAAGTGGAATTCTTTCCCATTCTTGTTTTATGTAGAGCTTCAGTCAATCAACAGTCCGGGGCCTCCGCTGTCGTATTTTACGCTTCATAATGCGCCACACATTTTCGATGGGAGACAGGTCTGGACTGCAGGCGGGCCAGGAAAGTACCCGCACTCTTTTTTTACGAAGCCACGCTGTTGTAACACGTGCTGAATGTGGCTTGGCATTGTCTTGCTGAAATAAGCAGGGGCGTCCTTGAAAAAGACGGCCCTTAGATGGCAGCATATGTTGTTCCAAAACCTGTATGTACCTTTCAGCATTAATGATGCCTTCACAGATGTGTAAGTTACCCATGCCTTGGGCACTAATGCACCCCCATACCATCACAGATGCTGGCTTTTGAACTTTGCGTCGACAACAGTCTGGATGGTTCGCTTCCCCTTTGGTCCGGATGACACACTGTCGAATATTTCCAAAAACAATTCGAAATGTGGACTCGTCAGACCACAGAACACTTTTCCACTTTGCATCAGTCCATCTTAGATGATCTCGGGCCCAGAGAAGCTGGCGGCGTTTCTGGATGTTGTTGATAAATGGCTTTCGCTTTGCATAGTAGAGGTTTAACTTGCACCTACAGATGTAGCGACAAACTGTATTTAGTGACAGTGGTTTTCTGAAGTGTTCCTGAGCCCATGTGGTGATATCCTTTAGAGATTGATGTCCGTTTTTTATACAGTGCCATCTGAGGGATCAAAGGTCACGGTCATTCAATGTTGGTTTCCGGCCATGCCGCTTATGTGGAGTGATTTCTCTAGATTCTCTGAACCTTTTGATGATATTATGGACCGTAGATGTTGAAATCCCTAAATTTCTTGCAATTGCTCTTCGAGAAACATTGTTCTTAAACTGTTTGACTATTTGCTCACGCAGTTGTGGACAAAGGGGTGTACCTCGCCCCTTTGGGGTTAAAAATTATTTGCAAATCATTGTAGTCCAACTCATATGGAAACAGTGTTTGTAAAATGTAATATCGGATATTATCTATATAGGTTTCAAAAAGTAAAATTAATGACTTTTTAAAACGCCGCTGCACGGCGCGGTACATATCCGGCAAAACACGTACGTAGGCCCAAGTATACTCTGGACTGAAGCTGTGTGCCTTCATTGTTTTTGTAGCTGTTGTTTTGAGGCACGTTTGAGGCATATTTGCCATAGTTGTAGTGGGTTATCTCAGGGAGAGCATGTCCCAAATTCCAAGCTGCTGTTTTGAGCCATTTTAAAACAAATAATGCACTTTGTGACTTCAATAATAAATATGGCAGTGCCATGTTGGCATTTTTGTCCATAACTTGAATTGATTTATTTTGGAAAACCTTGTTACATTGTTTAATGCATCCAGCGGGGCATCACAACAAAATTAGGCATAATAATTTGTTCATTCCACCATTGTATATATCGGTATCGGTTAATATCGGAATCGGTAATTAAGAGTTGGACAATATCGGAATGTCGGATATTGGCAAAAAACGCTTATTTGGACTATTTTTCCTGTGTGTAGCGTTTTACTTCTTGTCTTGCTTTCCTGTTTTGTTGTTGATTGTCATGTCATGTTTGTATGTACATTATGGGCACCGCCTGCTGCGGCACAGTAAGTCTTTGCTGTCGTCCAGCATTCGGTTTTTGTTTACTTTGCAGCCAGTACAGTTTTTGCTTTGTTTTTCAAAGCCTTCCCTAAACTTTGATGCCTTTTCTTAGAGACACTCACCTTTTGTTTATTTTAGATTTAAGCATTAGAAACTTTTTTACCTTCACACTGCCTCCCACTGTCGCCTGCATATTGCGATCACGACAAACCATGTTACCGACATCTACAAAGCTATTAGTGCTGCCACCTACTGATATGGAAGAGTATTACTCGGTTACTCTGCCGATCTCTAGACAGCACAGACATTCAACAACGGCACATTTGCGGATTATAATTACTGGTTTGCAAAAAATATATATTTAACCCAATTAGGGGAAATTACATAATCTACCGCGGCACAGTGGTTGAAAGACACTGCTGTACAGTGTGTGTGTTTGGCTCCCTTTTTTTCATGTGGGAACAAATTAGTGCTATTGTGACTTTTGGTATTGACCAAAAAAATCACAATGCCCGATAGAGTTCTAAAAAGGTTTTGACAGACCACCTAAAAACAACAAAACGGAATGGAATTTTACAGTTTTTTTACTGAATGGCACACCCAAAATGTATGTTAAAACAAAGAAAGTGGGATTTACAGTATTAATGACTACGAAGAATAAAACACTGAATATCAACAACATTACAATATTAATAACTATGAGCAATAAAATACTGAATTTCAACAACATTACAATATTAGTAAGTATGAACAATAAAACACTGAATATCAACATTACAATATTAGTAACTATGAACAATAAAATACTGAATATCAACAACATTACAATATTAGTAACTATGAGCAATAAAACACAGAATATCAACAAAATTACAATATTAGTAACTGTAAACAATAAAACACTGAATATAAAAAAAATTACAATATTAGTAACTATGAACAATAAAACACCGAATATCAACAACATTACAAAATTAGTAACTATAAACAAAAAAACCCTGAATATCAACAACATTACAATATTAGTAACTGTGAGCAATAAAACAATGAATATCAACAAAATTACAATATTAGTAACTATAAACAATAAAACACTGAATATCAAAAAAATTACAATATTAGTAACTATGAACAATAAAACACCGAATATCAACATTACAATATTAGTAACTATAAACAATAAAACCCTGAATATCATCAACAAACAATACTATTAACTATGAAGAAAAAACACTAAATATCAATAACATTACAATATTAGTAACTACGAACAATAACACACTGAATATCAACAACATTACAATATTAATAACTGTAAACAATAAAACACTGAATATCAACAACATTACAATATTAATAACTATAAACAATAAAACTGAATATCAACAACATTACAATATTAGTAACTATGATCAATAAAACACTGAATATCAACAACATTACAATATTAATAACCATGAAAAAAATAAAACACTGAATATAAACATTACAATATTAGTAGCTATGAACAATAAAATACTGAATATTAACAACATTACAATATGAGTAACTATGAACAATAAAACACTGAATATCAACAAAATTACAATATTAATAACTATGAACAATAAAACAGAATTTCAACATTATAATATCAGTAACTATAAACAATAAAACCCAGAATATCAACAACATTACAATATTAGTAACTATGAACAATAAAACCCTGAATATCAACAATATTACAATATTAATAACTATGAACAATAAAACACTGAATATCAACAAAATTACAATATTAATAACTATGAACAATAAAACACAGAATTTCAACATTATAATATTAGTAACTATAAACATTAAAACACCAAATATCAACAACATTACAATATTAGTAACTATGAAATATAAAACCCTGAATATCAACAACATTACAATATTAATAACTGAACAATAAAACACTGAATATCAACACAATTAGAATATTAATTACTATGAACAATAAAACACAGAATTTCAACATAATAATATTAGTAACCATAAACAATAAAACACAGAATATCAACAACATTACAATATTAGTAACTATGAACAATAAAACACTGAATATCAACAACATTACAATATTAATAACTATGAACAATAAAACACTGAATATCAACAACATTACAATATTAATAACTATGAACAATTAAACACTGAATATCAACAACATTACAATATTAATAACTATGAACAATTAAACACTGAATATCAACAACATAATATTAATAACTATGAACAATAAAACACTGAATATCAACAACATTACAATATTAGTAACTATGAATAATAAAACACTGAATATCAACAACAATACAATATTAATAACTATGAACAATAAAACACTGAATATCAACAACAGTACAATATTAATAGCTATGAACAATTAAACACTGAATATCAACAACATTACAATATTAGTAACTATGAATAGTAAAACACTGAATATCAACAACAATACAATATTAGTAACTATGAACAATAAAACACTGAATATCAACAGCATTACATTATTAGTAACTATGAACAATAAAACTCTGAATATCAACAACATTACAATATTAATAACTGAACAATAAAACACTGAATATCAACACAATTAGAATATTAATAACTATGAACAATAAAACACAGAATTTCAACATTATAATATTAGTAACTATAAACAATAAAACACAGAATATCAACAACATTACAATATTAGTATCTATGAACAATAAAACACTGAATATCAACAACATTACAATATATTTATAACTATGAACAATAAAACCCTGAATATCAACAACATTACAATATTAGTAACTATGAACAATAAAACACTGAATATCAACAACATTACAATATTATTAACTATGAGCAATAAAACAATGAATATCAAAAAAATTATAATATTAGTAACTATGAACAATAAAACACCGAATATCAACATTACCATATTAGTAACTATAAACAATAAAACCCTGAATATCATCAACAAACAATACTATTAACTTTGAAGAAAAAACTCAAAATATCAATAACATTACAATATTAATAACTGAACAATAAAACACTGAATATCAACACAATTAGAATATTAATTACTATGAACAATAAAACACAGAATTTCAACATTATAATATTAGTAACTATGAACAATAAAACACTGAATATCAACAACATTACAATATTAATAACTATGAACAATAAAACACTGAATATCAACAACATTACAATATTAATAACTATGAACAATTAAACACTGAATATCAACAACATTACAATATTAATAACTATGAACAATAAAACACTGAATATCAACAACAGTACAATATTAATAGCTATGAACAATTAAACACTGAATATCAACAACATTACAATATTAGTAACTATGAATAGTAAAACACTGAATATCAACAACAATACAATATTAGTAACTATGAACAATAAAACACTGAATATCAACAGCATTACATTATTAGTAACTATGAACAATAAAACTCTGAATATCAACAACATTACAATATTAATAACTGAACAATAAAACACTGAATATCAACACAATTAGAATATTAATAACTATGAACAATAAAACACAGAATTTCAACATTATAATATTAGTAACTATAAACAATAAAACACAGAATATCAACAACATTACAATATTAGTATTTATGAACAATAAAACACTGAATATCAACAACATTACAATATATTTATAACTATGAACAATAAAACCCTGAATATCAACAACATTACAATATTAGTAACTATGAACAATAAAACACTGAATATCAACAACATTACAATATTATTAACTATGAGCAATAAAACAATGAATATCAAAAAAATTATAATATTAGTAACTATGAACAATAAAACACCGAATATCAACATTACCATATTAGTAACTATAAACAATAAAACCCTGAATATCATCAACAAACAATACTATTAACTATGAAGAAAAAACTCAAAATATCAATAACATTACAATATTAATAACTGAACAATAAAACACTGAATATCAACACAATTAGAATATTAATTACTATGAACAATAAAACACAGAATTTCAACATTATAATATTAGTAACTATGAACAATAAAACACTGAATATCAACAACATTACAATATTAATAACTATGAACAATAAAACACTGAATATCAACAACATTACAATATTAATAACTATGAACAATTAAACACTGAATATCAACAACATTACAATATTAATAACTGTAAACAATAAAACACTGAATATCAACAACATTACAATATTAATAACTATAAACAATAAAACTGAATATCAACAACATTACAATATTAGTAACTATGAACAATAAAACACTGAATATCAACAACATTACAATATTAATAACCATGAAAAAAATAAAACACTGAATATAAACATTACAATATTAGTAGCTATGAACAATAAAATACTGAATATTAACAACATTACAATATGAGTAACTATGAACAATAAAACACTGAATATCAACAAAATTACAATATTAATAACTATGAACAATAAAACAGAATTTCAACATTATAATATCAGTAACTATAAACAATAAAACACAGAATATCAACAACATTACAATATTAGTAACTATGAACAATAAAAACCTGAATATCAACAATATTACAATATTAATAACTATGGACAATAAAACACTGAATATCAACAAAATTACAATATTAATAACTATGAACAATAAAACACATAATTTCAACATTATAATATTAGTAACTATAAACAATAAAACACCAAATATCAACAACATTACAATATTAGTAACTATGAACAATAAAACCCTGAATATCAACAACATTACAATATTAATAACTGAACAATAAAACACTGAATATCAACACAATTAGAATATTAATAACTATGAACAATAAAACACAGAATTTCAACATTATAATATTAGTAACTATAAACAATAAAACACAGAATATCAACAACATTACAATATTAGTAACTATGAACAATAAAACACTGAATATCAACAACATTACAATATTAATAACTATGAACAATAAAACACTGAATATCAACAACATTACAACATTAATAACTATGAACAATTATACACTGAATATCAACAACATTACAATATTAATAACTATGAACAATAAAACACTGAATATCAACAACATTACAATATTAGTAACTATGTATAATAAAACACTGAATATCAACAACAATACAATATTAATAACTATGAACAATAAAAGACTGAATATCAACAACATTACAATATTAGTAACTATGAACAATTAAACACTGAATATCAACAACATTACAATATTAGTAACTATGAACAATTAAACACTGAATATCAACAACATTACAATATTAGTAACTATGAATAGTAAAACACTGAATATCCACAACAATACAATATTAGTAACTATGAACAATAAAACACTGAATATCAACAGCATTACATTATTAGTAACTATGAACAATAAAACTCTGAATATCAACAACATTACAATATTAATAACTAAGGTGTCTAATGTTTAAACCAAAAATAAACAAAAGGTGAGTGCCCCTAAGAAAAGGCATTGAAGCTTAGAGAAGGTGATGCAGAACCAAACTAATACTGAACTGGCTGCAAAGTGAACAAAAACAGAATGCTGGACGACAGCAAAGACTTACTGTGGATATGATAATCAACAATGTCTACACAAAGAAGGATAAAAACAACTGAAATATTCTTGAATGCTAAAAGTTATTGGTGACAAAGCACATATTGGAAATATACTGTATGCTTTTTAGACACCGTACTGTATTTAGGATGCAGAGTTTGTTGCTTTTAGATCTTTTTACACAATCAATCAATCAATCAATCAATCAATCAATAAATCAATCAATCAATCAATAAATGTTTACTTATATAGCACTAAATCACGAGTGTCTCAAAGGGCTGCATAAGCCACAAAAGACATCTTCGGCTCAGATCCCACATCAGGGCAAGGAAAAACTCAACCCAATGGGATGTGAATGAGAAACTTTGGAAAGGACCGCAGATGTGGGGACTCCCCCCCCCAAGGCGACTGGTGCAAAGGGGATGGAGTGGATCTAACATAATATAGTGGGATTCCAGTCCATAGTGGATCTAACATAATAGTGAGTGTCCAATCCATAGTGGATCTAACATAATAGTGTGAGAGTCCAGTCCATAGTGGATCTAACATAATATTGTGAGAGTCCAGTCCATAGTGGATCTAACATAATAGTGAGAGTCCAGTCCATAGTGGATCCAACATAGTAGTGTGAGAGTCCAGTCCATAGTGGATCTAATATAATAGTGTGAGAGTCCAGTCCATAGTGGATCTAACATAATAGTGTGAGAGTCCAGTCCATAGTGGATCTAACATAATATTGTGAGAGTCCAGTCCATAGTGGATCTAACATAATAGTGTGAGAGTCCAGTCCATAGTGGATCTAACATAATAGTGAGAGTCCATTCCATAATGGATCAAGCATAATAGTGAGAGTCTAGTCCATAGTGGATCCAACATGATAGTGAGAGTCCAGTCCATATTAGATCCAACATAATAGTGAGAGTCCAGTCCATAGTAGATCTAACATAATAGTGAGATAGTCCAGTCCATAGTGGATCTCACATAATAGTGTGAGAGTCCAGTCCATAGTGGATCCAACATAATAGTGAGAGTCCAGTCCATAATGGATATAACATAATAGTGTGAGAATCCAGTCCATAGTGGATCTTGCATAATAGTGAGAGTCCACTCCATAGTGGATCTAACAAAATAGTGAGAGTCCAGTCCCTAGTGGATCTAACGTAATAGTGAGAGTCCAGTTTACAGTGGATCTAACATAACAGTGAGAGTCCAGTCCATAGTGGATCTAACATAATAGTGAGAGTCTAGTCCATTGTGGATCTAACATAATAGTGAGAGTGCCCAGTCCATAGAGGATCCAACATAATAGTGTGAAAGTCCAGTCCATAGTGGATCTAAGATAATAGTGAAAGTCCAGTCCATAGTGGATCCAACATAATAGTGAGAGTCCAGTCCATAGTGGATCCAACATAATAATGAGAGTCCAGTCCATAATGGATACAACATAATAGTGTGAAAGTCCAGTCCATCGTGGATCTTGCATAATAGTGAGAGTCCATTCCATAGTGGATCTAACATAATAGGCGGCATAGCTCGGTTGGTAGAGCGGCCATGCCAGCAACTTGAGGGTTGCAGGTTCGATTCCTGCTTCCGCCATCCTAGTCACTGCCGTTGTGTCCTTGGGCAAGACACTTTACCCACCTGCTCCCAGTGCCACCCACACTGGTTTAAATGTAAATTAGATATTGGGTTTCACTATGTAAAGTGCTTTGAGTCACTAGAGAAAAGCGCTATATAAATATAATTCACTTCACTTCACAATAGTGAGAGTCCAGTCCATAATGGATCCAACATAATAGTGTGAGAGTCCAGTCCATAGTGGACCTAACATAATAGTGAGAGTCCAGTCCATAGTGGATCCAACATAATAATGAGAGTCCAGTCCATAATGGATATAACATAATAGTGAAGTGAAGTGAAAGTCCAGTCCATAGTGGATCTTGCATAATAGTGAGAGTCCATTCCATAGTGGATCTAACATAATAGTGAGAGTCCAGTCCATAGTGGATCTTGCATAATAGTGAGAGTCCAGTCCATAGTGGATCTAACATAATAGTGAGAGTCCAGTCCATAGTGGGGCGAGCAGGAGACCATCCCGAGCGGAGACAGGTCAGCAGCACAGAGATGTCCCCAACCGATGCACAGGCGAGCGGTCCCGCCGCTATTAATTTTTAATTTTAATTTTCATTTTTTTTACACCAGTTAAGTGACCAAAGTCAAGAATGCATTTGAGCTGTTTTATTGCTCAGCTTCATCATCACAGTTCGACGACACTTCAAAATAAAACAAGCATAATAATAAGTTGAATTTATATCATCAGATGCACATAAATAAATGGAAAAAAAACGTATCCTGAATGCAGCTGACCCCGTAACGGACAAGCGGTAGAAAATGGACATATCCTTGCAGGTTTGTTCGCATGACAAACATTCAAAACAAACAGCGATGTATTTATGTTACTAACTTTATCAAAAACATTTTATTACGAGCTTACCTTTCATGATGCTGCACCAATGCCAGGATGGAAGCGACAATGAGGGCCTGTTGTCAAGTGTCACTGTGCGACCTGCATTGAGGGGCTGGCAGCCTGAAATGAGCTCTCTAAAGACCCCAACCCCCCCTTTTCTCCCAGTGCTAAACACCCCCCACTCTCCCGGTTCATCCACTGCCGCAGCACACTGGAGGTCTGTGCACGTCTCAGTGTGGTGCACTGATTGCGTAACCTTTGGACATACAAACACAAACAAAACAAGCTTGATTTTAACAATACGGAGAAATCTGCAGGATTGTCTTCTTAGAAATCATTATAAAAAATTGGGATTCATAAAACATTCCTTAAAGTGGGCATGAATGTTTACACCTGTGCCCCAGACCTAACCGCGGGCCATTGGGATGCTGTATTGTCCCCTTTTTGCCACATCGGATTAAAGCAAAGTTATTATCCATCCATCCATTTTCTACCGCTTATTTCCTTTTGGGTTGCGGGGGGCGCTGGCGCATATCTCAGCTACAATCAGGCGGAAGGCGGGGTACACCCTGGACAAGTCGCCATCTCATCGCAGGGCCAACACAGATAGACAGACAACATTCACACTCACATCCACACATATCTAAGAGTAATAATAATAAAAAAGGACTCCAAGGAGTCCTTTTGCAATGGGCCTGGCGGACCCTAATACTAATAATTAAAGCTGCAGGCAGCTATGGACGGGACCGATTGGCCTGCTGCACCCACGACCCAAGCCCGGATAAGCGGTAGCTATCCGGCAGATATTTTAACAAATATTTCACACGAGGGCAAAGCACAACTGATGAACAATTGATCAGACAATATATAGAGATATATGCTTCTTAGCAGAATGAACGCAGTGGTTTTTGTAGGCTCTGTTTTGTCTGTGTTTTATTCCTAGGGGGCGCTAAAGCGCAATTTTAAGTTTTTTTATTTATTTATTTTTTTTATTAGATGTGTTTTTCCAGTTTGGTGAGTTATGAAACATTTTAAAGGGGTCAAATTACAGCTCAAAGAGGCAAAAACGACTTTTTTTAGGAGAATTTTGTTTTGAAGGGGTTTTTGCCAACTTCCTGTTGATTTTTGCTGAAGTAGGTCAGTCTATAAAATCTAAGTCTAAGTCAGACCTACATAGAGGTTTTTGTTTCATGTCTCTATGGCATTCCTACCGGAAGTTACAAGCAGTTTTGTCTGCGTTTTCTCCCTTGGAGCAGTGTTGTCTGTGTTTTATTGCTAGGGGGCGCTAGAGCGCAAATTAGAGTTTTGGGGTTTGGTTTTTTATTAGATCGCAGTTTTGGCCAGTCCTGATACGTGTGTCCAGTTTGGTGAGTTTTGAAGCATTTTAAGGGGTCAAATTACAGCTCAAAGAGGCAAAAATGACATTTTTTAGGAACATTTTGTTTTGAAGGGGTTTTTGCCGACTTCCTGTTGATTTTTTCTGAAGGAGGTCAGTCTATAAAATCTAAGTCTAAGTCAGACCTACATAGAGGTTTTCGTTTCATGTCTCTACGACATTCCTACCGGAAGTTACAAGCAGTTTTGTCTGTCTTTTCTCCCTAGGAGCAGTGTTGTCTGTGTTTTATTCCTAGGGGGCGCTAGAGCGCAAATTAGAGTTTTGGGGTTTGGTTTTTTATGAGATCACAATTTTGGCCAGTCCTGATATGTGTGTCCAGTTTGGTGAGTTATGAAACATTTTAAGGGGGTCAAATTACAGCTCAAAGAGGCAAAAATTACATTTTTTAGAAACATTTTGTTTTGAAGGGGTTTTTGCCAACTTCCTGTTGATTTTTGCTGAATGATGTCAGTGTATGAAATTTAGGTCTAATTCAGACCTACATAGAGATTTTAGTTTCATATCTCTTCGACATTCCTACCGGAAGTTACAGGCAGTTTTGTCTGTGTTTTCTCCCTAGGAGCAGTGTTGTCTGTGTTTTATTCCTAGGGGGCGCTAGAGCGCAAATTAGAGTTTTGGGGTTTGGTTTTTTATTAGATCGCAATTTTGGCCATTCCTGATATGTTTGTCCAGTTTGGTGAGTTATGAAACATTTTAAGGGGGTCAAATTACTCAAAGAGGCAAAAATGACATTTTTTATGGAACTTTGCGCAGGGGTTCTTTGAAGGGGCGTAAAATCAAAGTTATTAAAACTCTGTGACTAACTTTTAATCAGAAGGGTTTAATCCCTCTCCTGTGCGAGTGTGAAGCCGACACGACAAACACGCTCAGAGGAGATAATGTTTGAAAAAAGGTGACTGGTTTTTACAAAACTTTTGTTTCGAAGGGGTAATTGTTAACTTTTTGTTGTTTTTTGCTGAAGAATGTCAATGTTTACAATGTAGGTCTAAGTGAGACCTACATAGAGCTTTTCGTTTCATGTCTTTCCGACATTCCTACCGGAAGTTACAAGCAGTTTTGTCCGTGTTTTCTTCCTAGGAGCAGTTTTTTTTTTGTGTTTTATTCCTAGGGGGCGCCAGAGCGCAATTTTTATTTTTTTATTTTATTTTTTCTATTAGATCGCAATTTTGGCCAGTCCTGATGTGTGTGTCCAGTTTGGTGAGTTTTGAAGCATTTTAGGGGGTCAAATTACAGCTCAATGTGGCAAAAATTTTGTTTTGAAGGGGTTTTTGCCAACTTTCTGTTGATTTTTGCTGAAGGAAATTATTTTATGAAATCTAGGTCTAAGTCAGACCTACATAGAGGTCTTTGTATCATGTCTCTACAACATTCCTAACGGAAGTTACAAGCAGTTTCGGCTGTGTTGTTTCCTAGGGGGCGCTAGAGTGCAATTTAGATTTTTGGGGTTTGGTTTTTTTATTAGATCACAATTTTTGCCAGTCCTTATGTGTGTGTACATTTTGGTGAGCATGTTAAGGGGGTCAAATTACAGCTCGAAGAGGGGCAGGAATGATAATAATAATAAAGAAAGAATAAAACGTACAAATTACAATAGGGTCCTTTGTCCCATTGTACCAAAGGGACATTGCAGTCCCTAATTAAAGCTGCAAGCAGCGATGGACGGGACCGATTTGCCTGCTGCCCCCGCGACCCAGACCCGGATAAGCGGTAGAAGATGGATGGATGGATTATTACACAGAGAAAAAAGGGACATTTTTTACCCAACTTTTGTATTGAAGGGGGAATTGCAAACTTCCTGTTGATTTTAGCTAGGGGTTGTCAGTGGATGAAATATAAGTCTAACTGAGACCTACGTAGTGTTTTACATTTCATGTTTCTACGATGTTCCTACTGGAAGTTAGAGCCAGTTTTGTCTGTGTTTTCTTCCTATGGGGCGCTAGAGCGCAATTTTGAGTTTTGGGTTTTGTTTTTTTGATTATATCGCAATTTTCGCCAGTCCTAATGTGTGTGTCGAATTTGGTGAGTTTTGAAGCATGTTAAGGGGGTCAAATTACAGCTCAAAGAGGCGGCGGAATAATAATAAAGAATAATAATAATAATAATAATAAAACCTTAGAAATTCAATAGGGTCCTTATGTCCCAAAGGGACATCGGTTCCTAGTTAAAGCTGCAAGCAGCCACGGACGGGACCGATTGGCCTCCTGCCCCCGTGACCCAAGCCCGGATAAGCGATAGAAGATGGATGGATGGATTATTACACAAAGAAAAAGTTGTATACACATGTATTATGCATCAGTCTCATAGTAATAACAGTTGTAAAGTGGCTTTGGCATTTTATAAGGACACCTTGGTGCCACCATTTTGAGACTCTAATGCATTGTGAATGGAGTGCAGCTTTTGTATTGAAGGGGGAATTGCAAACTTCCTGTTGATTTTTGCCTGGGGGGGGTCAGTGTATGAAATATAGGTCTCAGTGAGACCTACATTGAGGTTTTTGTTTAATAAAACTTCTCAGACGACAAGAGAACTAACAATATGTGTGTAATTAATTGTTGTGTGTTACCGTGATGTTGAAATGAGGAGAGAACAAGGCTTGAAGGCAGTTTGTGGGGCAGGTAGATGATCCAGGGCGAGAGCATAAAGCTGGGTCATCGCCTTACTGTACAGAAGACTATATTCCGGTCCGGCATGACAGGTTGTTTCGGCTTATGAAGGCAGCTCGCTCATCATGAATAGGTGCACTGATTGCAGATTGTCTGCAGTCACGAGGAGGCACGCCTGCAGCGGAGAGAGAGCGTCAGGACACAAAGATGTGGCCGTGACAACATACTATCTTTGTTAGACAAGATCATAGACTATATTGGACAACATAGTTTACATACCAAATGTTCATTTCCATTTATTACAAGTAATTAGAAAAACGTAAATGCCTGACTTACCTAGGAGGAAATGAGAAACTTTGGTGTTAGATGAAAAAATCTTCTCCGCCTTCAATGGTCTCCATCTTTCAAAGAAATCCTTGATACAAACCCTGGTTTTGTTCCTGGTTTTGTCATGAATAAGTTGAGAATGGTAACTTTTGTATTGATTTAAGGTCTGACATGTTTAGTAACTTTACCAGTGGCAGTAGCTAGACGAAGATGGCGGTGTGTACCTGGCCACCTGGATGTGACACACTCACGGACTTGGTCAAACGGTGGAGAGTGGGGCATCGGAATGAAAACAATAACAAGATTCCGGGTATGTAAATCTAATTTTGTAATGAGCATATCCCGGCTGAACTACTGCTAGCAGTTATAGAGGTATTGGAAAAGAACATGATTTATTATTGCCTTTTGACGTATTAGGGCCATTTAATGAAGACTTTACATGAAATTATTACATATGGCTCCTTTAAGAATAAAATAAAAATGTATTTTTAGATTGAAGAAATTACACAAATCTAGACTCCAATAAATACTTATTTGGTCCATCATGGGTTTTAACGATAACATTTTATATAATTTGTCAACAATTTCAAAGAGTCGTGTTTTGGAAGATTGTTGTCTAAAACATATCATTGACGCTGAAATTTAGAGTATGTAAAAGAGCTTTTAGTACGCTTCACAGGGAACTTGTCCATTGCGCTGCTTCTGAACCGTAGGGCCCGGGGCCATTGCCAGGCCACGAGTGCCCCCTAGTGGCCCGCCCAAAAAATATCTGTTACTCAGCTGTAGTCAGTACGGGCTGCAGTGGTACTCGGTTGTTATACACTTTTCCACCACTTGTGACAGTAATGATAATTTCGAAAACACAGAAGAATTCAGGAGCCAAAATCATAGAAAAGTTTCCCAAGCGCAAAAAATATGACTAAAGTGGTGAAGCTGTATTTTAAATTGTAATGACGGATTATTTAAACATATTCATTATCAATTTAGTTTACTCACTTTAGCACAACATACTTTTATGTAAATGTATGTTTTGTCAGTCCCCTTTTAGGCAGTATATTTTGTTAGTACTTTTTTTTATCTTCTCCTAAGCCTAAGGTTTATGCGTTAAATAAATAATAATCACTGTGATTAACACATGCTTTTTTTACACTATCTGACAAGTTTCTAAACTATGAGTAGATTAGATATCAATTTTGAATATGATTAACAGTAAGATTATTAATTCAGTGTTAATATTTGAGTGGGCCCTGGGCCCCTCTGTTGTGTAAAAGTTTGAAGGTCAAACTTGCCTGTGAGATCCGACAAGCCAGGCCACTCCAAGTCTTGTGCGTCTCCGGATCCAGATACCATGGAGGAGTCGGGTGTCGACTCTACCCTTTTAAAGAGGATAAGTCAGAAGATGGACAAAATGCGAACCGTTATCCTCTACAATCATAACACCGTAGTCCTAGGAGAGATGGCGGCTGTTATTCAAAAGCATTATCTCAGAATCAGATTAAGAATCATCCATCGATCCATCCATCTTCTTCCGCTTATCCTAGGTCGGGTCGCGGGGGCAGCAGCCTAAGCAGGGAAACCCAGACTTCCCTCTCCTCAGCCACTTCGTCCATCTCTTCCCGGGGGATCCCGAGATGTTCCCAGGCCAACCGGGAGACATAGTCCTCCCAACGTGTCCTGGGTCTTGCCTGTGGCCTCCGACCGGTCGGACATACTCGAAACACCTCCCTAGGGAGGCGTTCGGGTGGCATCTTGACCAGATGCCCGAACCACCTCATCTGGCTCCTCTCCATGTGGAGGAACAGCGGCTTTACTTTGAGCTCCTCCCGGATGACAGTGCTTCTCACCCTATCTCTAAGGGAGGACCCCAGAAACTCATTTGGGCCGCATGTACCCGTGATCTTGTCCGTTCGGTCATAACCCAAAGCTCAAGACCATAGCTGAGGATGGGAACGTAGATCGACCGGTAAATTGAGTTGTGGTGAAGAATCAGAATCAGAAATATTTTATTAAAGATCTACTGAAATGAGATTTTCTTTTTTAAACGGGGATAGCAGGTCCAATCTATGTGTCATACTTGTGTGCGCGTGACGTCACGGGTTGTGGAGCTCCTCACATCCTCACATTGTTTACAATCATGGCCACCAGCATCGAGAGCGATTCGGAATAAGAATGCGACGATTTCCCCATTCATTTGAGCAAGGATGAAATACTCGTGGATGAGGATAGTGAGAGTGAAGGACTGGAAAAAAGAAAAGAAAAAAAAAGACTAGGGCGGTGGGAGCGATTCAGATGTTATTAAACACATTTACTAGGATAATTCTGGAAAATCCCTCATCTGCTTATTGTGTTACTAGTGTTTTAGTGAGATTATATGGTCGTACCT
>NC_084622.1:12750488-12790488 GCF_033978795.1 Nerophis ophidion
CGGACTAGTGGGTCAGTGACTTAGCATCGTACTGTATTTTTGGAAATCGGACTAGTGGGTCAGTGACTCAGCATCGTACTGTATGTTTGGAAATCAGACTAGTGGGTCAGTGACTTAGCATCGTACTGTATGTTTGGAAATCGGACTAGTGGGTCAGTGACTTAGCATTGTACTGTATTTTTGTAAATCTGACTTGTGAGTCAGTGACTTAGCATCGTACTGTATGTTTGGAAATCGGACTAGTGGGTCAGTGACTCAGCATCGTACTGTATGTTTGGAAATCGGACTAGTGGGTCAGTGACTTAGCATCGTACTGTATGTTTGGAAATCGGACTAGTGGGTCAGTGACTTAGCATCGTACTGTATTTTTGTAAATCTGACTTGTGAGTCAGTGACTTAGCATCATACTGTATGTTTGTAAATCTGACTAGTGGGTCAGTGACTTAGCATCATACTGTATGTTTGTAAATCTGACTAGTGGGTCAGTGCCTCGGCAACGTACTGTATGTTTGTAAATCGGACTAGTGGGTCAGTGACTTAGCATCATACTGTATGTTTGGAAATCGGACAAGTGGGTCAGTGACTTAGCATCATACTGTATGTTTAGAAATCGGACAAGTGGGTCAGTGACTTAGCATCATACTGTATGTTTGGAAATCGGACTAGTGGGTCAGTGACTTGGCATCGTACTGTATGTTTGGAAATCGGACTAGTAGATCAGTGACTCGGCATCGTACTGTATGTTTGGAAATCGGACTAGTGGGTCAGTGACTTAGCATCGTACTGTATGTTTGGAAATCGGACTAATGGGTCAGTGACTTATTATCGTACTGTATTTTTGTAAATCTGACTCAGCATCGTACTGTATTTTTGTCAACCTGACTAGTGGGTCCGTGTCTCGGCATCGTACAGTATGTTTGGAAATTGGACGAGTGGGTCAGTGACTTGGCATCATACAGTATGTTTGGAAATCGGACAAGTGGGTCAGTGACTTAGCATCATACTGTATGTTTGGAAATCGGACAAGTGGGTCAGTGACTTAGCATCATACTGTATGTTTGGAAATCGGACTAGTGGGTCAGTGACTTAGCATCGTACTGTATGTTTGGAAATCGGACTAGTAGGTCAGTGACTCGGCATCGTACTGTATGTTTGGAAATCGGACTAGTGGGTCAGTGACTTAGCATCGTACTGTATGTTTGGAAATCGGACTAGTGGGTCAGTGACTTAGCATCGTACTGTATTTTTGTAAATCTGACTCAGCATCGTACTGTATTTTCGTCAATCTGACTAGTGGGTCAGTGTCTCGGCATCGTACAGTATGTTTGGAAATCGGACTAGTGGGTCAGTGACGTAGCATCGTACTGTATGTTTGGAAATTGGACGAGTGGGTCAGTGACTTGGCATCATACAGTATGTTTGGAAATTGGACTAGTGGGTCAGTGACTTAGCATCGTACTGTATTTTTGTAAATCTGACTCGTGAGTCAGTGACTTAGCATCATACTGTTTGTTTGTAAATCCGACTAATGGGTCAGTGCCTTAGAATCGTACTGTATGTTTGTAAATCTGACTAGTGGGTCAGTGCCTCGGCAACGTACTGTATGTTTGGAGATCGGACTAGTGAGTCAGTGACTTAGCATAATAATGTATGTTTGGAAATCGGACGAGTGGGTCAGTGATTTAGCATCATACTGTATGTTTGAAAATTGGACTAGTGGGTCAGTGACTTAGCATCGTACTGTATTTTTGTAAATCTGACTTGTGAGTCAGTGACTTAGCATCATACTGTATGTTTGGAAATCGGACTAGTGGGTCAGTGACTCGGCATCGTACTGTATGTTTGGAAATCGGACTAGTGGGTCAGTGCCTCGGCATCGTACTGTATGTTTGGAAATCGTACTGGTTGTTAAGTGACTCGGCATCGCACTGTATGTTTGGAAATCGGACTGGTGGGTCAGTGATTGGCATTTTACTGTATGTGTGGAAATCGGACTAGTGGGTCAGTGATTGGCATCGTACTGTATGTTTGGAAATCGGACTAGTGGGTCAGTGATTGGCATCGTACTGTATGTTTGGAAATCGGACTAGTGGGTCAGTGACTCGGCATCGTACTGTATGTTTGGAAATCGGACTAGTGGGTCAGTGACTCAGCATCGTACTGTATGTTTGGAAATCGGATTAGTGGGTCAGTGATTGCATCGTACTGTATGTTTGGAAATCTGACTAGTAAGTCATGACTTAGCATCGTACTGTATGTTTGGAAATCGGACTAGTGGGTCAGTGACTCAGCATCGTACTGTATGTTTGGAAATCGGACTAGTGGGTCAGTGACTTAGCATCGTACTGTATGTTTGGAAATCGGACGAGTGGGTCAGTGACTTAGCATCGTACTGTATTTTTGTAAATCTGACTCAGCATCGTACTGTATTTTCGTCAATCTGACTAGTGGGTCAGTGTCTCGGCATCGTACAGTATGTTTGGAAATCGGACTAGTCGGTCAGTGACGTAGCATCGTACTGTATGTTTGGAAATTGGACGAGTGGGTCAGTGACTTGGCATCATACAGTATGTTTGGAAATTGGACTAGTGGGTCAGTGACTTAGCATCGTACTGTATTTTTGTAAATCTGACTCGTGAGTCAGTGACTTAGCATCATACTGTATGTTTGGAAATCGGACTAGTGGGTCAGTGACTTAGCATCGTACTGTATGTTTGGAAATCGGACTAGTAGGTCAGTGACTCGGCATCGTACTGTATGTTTGGAAATCGGACTAGTGGGTCAGTGACTTAGCATCGTACTGTATGTTTGGAAATCAGACTAGTGGGTCAGTGACTTAGCATCGTACTGTATTTTTGTAAATCTGACTCAGCATCGTACTGTATTTTCGTCAATCTGACTAGTGGGTCAGTGTCTCGGCATCGTACAGTATGTTTGGAAATCGGACTAGTGGGTCAGTGACGTAGCATCGTACTGTATGTTTGGAAATTGGACGAGTGGGTCAGTGACTTGGCATCATACAGTATGTTTGGAAATTGGACTAGTGGGTCAGTGACTTAGCATCGTACTGTATTTTTGTAAATCTGACTCGTGAGTCAGTGACTTAGCATCATACTGTATGTTTGTAAATCTGACTAGTGGGTCAGTGACTTAGAATCGTACTGTATGTTTGTAAATCTGACTAGTGGGTCAGTGCCTCGGCAACGTACTGTATGTTTGGAAATCGGACTAGTGGGTCAGTGACTTAGCATAATAATGTATGTTTGGAAATCGGACGAGTGGGTCAGTGATTTAGCATCATACTGTGTTTGAAAATCGGACTAGTGGGTCAGTGACTTAGCATCATACTGTATTTTTGTAAATCTGACTTGTGAGTCAGTGACTTAGCATCATACTGTATGTTTGGAAATCGGACTAGTGGGTCAGTGACTCGGCATCGTACTGTATGTTTGGAAATCGGACTAGAGGGTCAGTGCCTCGGCATCGTACTGTATGTTTGGAAATCGTATTGGTTGTTCAGTGACTCGGCATCGCACTGTATGTTTGGAAATCGGACTGGTGGGTCAGTGATTGGCATTTTACTGTATGTGTGGAAATCGGACTAGTGGGTCAGTGATTGGCATCGTACTGTATGTTTGGAAATCGGACTAGTGGGTCAGTGACTCGGCATCGTACTGTATGTTTGGAAATCGGACTAGTGGGTCAGTGACTCGGCATCGTACTGTATGTTTGGAAATCTGACTAGTAAGTCATGACTCAGCATCGTACTGTATGTTTGGAAATCGGACTAGTGGGTCAGTGACTTAGCATCGTACTGTATGTTTGTAAATCTGACTAGTGAGTCAGTGCCTCGGCAACGTACTGTATGTTTGGAAATCGGACAAGTGGGTCAGTGACTTAGCATCGTACTGTATTTTTGTAAATCTGACTCAGCATCGTACTGTATTTTTGTCAATCTGACTAGTGGGTCCGTGTCTCGGCATCGTACAGTATGTTTGGAAATTGGACGAGTGGGTCAGTGACTTGGCATCATACAGTATGTTTGGAAATTGGAAAAGTGGGTCAGTGACTTAGCATCATACTGTATGTTTGGAAATCAGACTAGCGGGTCAGTGACTTAGCATCGTACTGTATGTTTGGAAATCGGACTAGTAGATCAGTGACTCGGCATCGTACTGTATGTTTGGAAATCGGACTAGTGGGTCAGTGACTTAGCATCGTACTGTATTTTTGTAAATCTGACTCAGCATCGTACTGTATTTTTGTCAATCTGACTAGTGGGTCCGTGTCTCGGCATCGTACAGTATGTTTGGAAATTGGACGAGTGGGTCAGTGACTTGGCATCATACAGTATGTTTGGAAATCGGACAAGTGGGTCAGTGACTTAGCATCATACTGTATGTTTGGAAATCGGACAAGTGGGTCAGTGACTTAGCATCATACTGTATGTTTGGAAATCGGACTAGTGGGTAAGTGACTTAGCATTGTACTGTATGTTTGGAAATCGGACTAGTGGGTCAGTGACTTAGCATCGTACTGTATGTTTGGAAATCGGACTAGTGGGTCAGTGACTTAGCATCGTACTGTATGTTTGGAAATCTAACTCAGCATCGTACTGTATTTTTGTAAATCTGACTCAGCATCGTACTGTATTTTTGGCAATCTGACTAGTGGGTCAGTGTCTCGGCATCGTACAGTATGTTTGGAAATCGGACTAGTGGGTCAGTGACGTAGCATCGTACTGTATTTTTGTCAATCTAACTCAGCATCGTACTGTATTTTTGTAAATCTGACTCAGCATCGTACTGTATTTTTGTGAATCTGACTAGTGAGTCCGTGTCTCGGCATCGTACAGTATGTTTGGAAATTGGACGAGTGGGTCAGTGACTTGGCATCATACAGTATGTTTGGAAATCGGACTAGTGGGTCAGTGACTTAGCATCGTACTGTATTTTTGTAAATCTGACTCGTGAGTCAGTGACTTAGCATCATACTGTATGTTTGTAAATCTGACTAGTGGGTCAGTGACTTAGAATCGTACTGTATGTTTGTAAATCTGACTAGTGGGTCAGTGCCTCGGCAACGTACTGTATGTTTGGAAATCGGACTAGCGGGTCAGTGACTTAGCATAATAATGTATGTTTGAAAATCGGACGAGTGGGTCAGTGATTTAGCATCATACAGTATGTTTGAAAATCGGACTAGTGGGTCAGTGACTTAGCATCGTACTGTATTTTTGTAAATCTGACTTGTGAGTCAGTGACTTAGCATCATATTGTATGTTTCGAAATCGGACTAGTGGGTCAGTGACTCGGCATCGTACTGTATGTTTGGAAATCGGACTAGTGGGTCAGTGCCTCGGCATCGTACTGTGTGTTTGGAAATCGGACAAGTGGGTCAGTGACTTAGCATCATATTGTATGTTTGGAAATCGGACTGGTTGGTCAGTGACTCGGCATCGCACTGTATGTTTGGAAATCGGACTGGTGGGTCAGTGATTGGCATTTTACTGTATGTGTGGAAATCGGACTAGTGGGTCAGTGATTGGCATCGTACTGTATATTTGGAAATCGGACTAGTGGGTCAGTGACTCGGCATCGTACTGTATGTTTGGAAATCGGACTAGTGGGTCAGTGATTGGCATCGTACTGTATGTTTGGAAATCGGACTAGTGGGTCAGTGACTTAGCATCGTACTGTATTTTTGTAAATCTGACTCGTGAGTCAGTGACTTAGCATCATACTGTATGTTTGTAAATCTGACTAGTGGGTCAGTGACTTAGAATCGTACTGTATGTTTGTAAATCTGACTAGTGGGTCAGTGCCTCGGCAACGTACTGTATGTTTGGAAATCGGACTAGTGGGTCAGTGACTTAGCATAATAATGTATGTTTGAAAATCGGACGAGTGGGTCAGTGATTTAGCATCATACAGTATGTTTGAAAATCGGACTAGTGGGTCAGTGACTTAGCATCGTACTGTATTTTTGTAAATCTGACTTGTGAGTCAGTGACTTAGCATCATATTGTATGTTTCGAAATCGGACTAGTGGGTCAGTGACTCGGCATCGTACTGTATGTTTGGAAATCGGACTAGTGGGTCAGTGCCTCGGCATCGTATTGTGTGTTTGGAAATCGGACAAGTGGGTCAGTGACTTAGCATCATATTGTATGTTTGGAAATCGGACTGGTTGGTCAGTGACTCGGCATCGCACTGTATGTTTGGAAATCGGACTGGTGGGTCAGTGATTGGCATTTTACTGTATGTGTGGAAATCGGACTAGTGGGTCAGTGATTGGCATCGTACTGTATATTTGGAAATCGGACTAGTGGGTCAGTGACTCGGCATCGTACTGTATGTTTGGAAATCGGACTAGTGGGTCAGTGATTGGCATCGTACTGTATGTTTGGAAATCGGACTAGTGGGTCAGTGACTTAGCATCGTACTGTATTTTTGTAAATCTGACTCGTGAGTCAGTGACTTAGCATCATACTGTATGTTTGTAAATCTGACTAGTGGGTCAGTGACTTAGAATCGTACTGTATGTTTGTAAATCTGACTAGTGGGTCAGTGCCTCGGCAACGTACTGTATGTTTGGAAATCGGACTAGTGGGTCAGTGACTTAGCATAATAATGTATGTTTGAAAATCGGACGAGTGGGTCAGTGATTTAGCATCATACAGTATGTTTGAAAATCGGACTAGTGGGTCAGTGACTTAGCATCGTACTGTATTTTTGTAAATCTGACTTGTGAGTCAGTGACTTAGCATCATATTGTATGTTTCGAAATCGGACTAGTGGGTCAGTGACTCGGCATCGTACTGTATGTTTGGAAATCGGACTAGTGGGTCAGTGCCTCGGCATCGTATTGTGTGTTTGGAAATCGGACAAGTGGGTCAGTGACTTAGCATCATATTGTATGTTTGGAAATCGGACTGGTTGGTCAGTGACTCGGCATCGCACTGTATGTTTGGAAATCGGACTGGTGGGTCAGTGATTGGCATTTTACTGTATGTGTGGAAATCGGACTAGTGGGTCAGTGATTGGCATCGTACTGTATATTTGGAAATCGGACTAGTGGGTCAGTGACTCGGCATCGTACTGTATGTTTGGAAATCGGACTAGTGGGTCAGTGATTGGCATCGTACTGTATGTTTGGAAATCTGACTAGTAAGTCATGACTTAGCATCATACTGTATGTTTGGAAATCGGACTATTGGGTCAGTAAATAAACATCATACTGTATTTTTGTAAATCTGACTCGTGGGTCAGTGACTTAGCATCATACTGTATTTTTGTAAATGTGACTCGTGAGTCAGTGACTTAGCATCATACTGTATATTTGTAAAGCTGACTAGTGAGTCAGTGACTGTATGTTTGTGTTAGAATAGTCATGTATATATATTAGCACAGTACTTTAGTATGCTTAAAGTCTGATGCTATCATACTTGCCAACCTTGAGACCTCCGATTTCCGGAGGTGGGTGATGTAGGTCGGGGGGCGTGGTTGGAGGCGTGGTTAAGAGTCAAGTATTTCATATATTTATATATATATATATATATATATTTATATATATATAAATATATATATATATATATATATATTTATATGTATATATGTATGTATGTACATGTGTATATATATACATATATATATATATATATATATATATATATATATATATATATATATATATATATATATATAAGAAATACTTGAATTTCAGTGTTCATTTATTTACACACATATAACACTCATCTACTCATTGTTGAGTTAAGGGTTGAATTGTCCATCCTTGTTCTATTCTCTCTTACTATTTCTTAACCATATGCATGTACAGTAGATGGCAGTATTGTCCTGTTTAATAGTGTCACAACATTGCTGTTCACGGCAGACGAACTGTTTTACGGTAGACGAAAACGTGACTGGTGTTGTTGTGTGTTGTTACCGCGCTGGGAGGATGTTAATGAAACAATAAACCCTAATAAGAAACAAAGAACTCGGCCTCGATCATTCTACAGTTATAACATCATTGGGCAGGCACGCTGTTTATATTGTGGGAAAGCTGAGGTGAAAACAGGCTGTCCTCAGTCAGGTCCACATGGAGCTGGAGGGGGCGTGGCCTCCAGCTCCGCCTGAATTTCGGAAGATTTTTGGGAGAAAATTTGTCCCGGGAGGTTTTCGGGAGAAGCGCTGAATTTCGGGAGTCTCCTGGAAAATCCGGGAGGGTTGGCAAGTATGTTTGCTATAATTATTAGCTATTGTGCTCAAGCTGCATTTTTTCTATCCATGTAAGAACAAATCTTCTTGTCTGAGGGGTGGCCTCAGCCGCAGATATTACCTTTGTTTTAGCCCACTAACAGCCAAGGACTTCAAGGACCTCAACGAACATAAGATGACAGCACGCAGACGAAGCAGAGACAAGGCCAAATCACAAGGCCCCAGCACATTCCGTCACGTATTTTGCATATTGGACCTGCTTTGCATGATTTATGTGACCACTCCTTTTAGAGACGGTCTCTGTGATGTTGACTGGGGAACTTCTTAATAAATAGATGGACACGGGAGTTGAACCTTAGAGCGTAGGGGGAGACTGTGACTAAGTGTGCAGCTCCATGCGTTTTCCTCATGAGCTTAATTGAACTCTGTCTCTGCATGGTTCCTTGCTTCTTGTCTGATTAATAGATGTCATCAGTGTTTGAACCTGATAGTTTATAAATCTGACTAGTAGGTCAGTGCCTCGCCAACCTCAAACCTCACTGCACGTCACTGGTGTCCAGGTCACGCAAACGCTCGCAAAGCTTTATAGAGTCAACCTTGTCCCGCTGTTATCCAGAATCCAGGGAGATTTTGATGGCTGGCTTTTACTTAATTTACCTACAGTAGCTCGCGTCAACGCTGCTAAAATAAACGCACTTGCAATTTTCCCATTTGTTTCAGGGTTTACCACTTTTTCTCCCTCAGTCCTTTTTTCATAAATTATTCAGATTTTAGACTCCTTTTACAATAAGACTACTCACAGAGTAGTCTAAATCACCAACATTGATTCCCGGGCGCGGCCACCGCTGCTGCTCACTGCTCCCCTCACCTCCCAGGGTGTGATCAAGGGTGATGGGTCAAATGCAGAGGATAATTTTGCCATACCAAGTGTGTGTGTGTACGTGTATGTGTGTGTTTGAGACAATCATTGGTACTTTAACTTTAACCTTCAGCAAATCCCAAAATAACTTCACTAATTTGTTCGCCTGGAAGACTCATTGGGCTAAATTGGAGTAACTTTGTGCTAAATTGGAAGAATGAAGCGCCACCCCCGCCCCACCCGCTGGATTAGAGAAATTCTTCATTTCACAAAAGTTTCAATAAATAGGCTGACATTGAAGGATTGTTCTGCGAAGGTTCAGGAAGTATGGGGTGGTTTCCTAAAAGTAAAATAGACTGACCTCAAATTTAACCTCGATTCCAAAGTAATTGAAAGGTAGGTAATTGATGAGCCTTTTGTCTTCTTTTGTGTTTTTGCTGCACCTTGTTAGGGACATTCATGACTGCAATTGTCTGTGGCTTCATGGAAATATTTACCTGTACTTTTTCTAGTTTATTTTTATATTATTTTATACATCATTTGTGTGGGCAGCATGGTGGTAGAGGGGTTAGTGCAAGTGCCTCACAATACAAATGTCCTGAGTTCAATCCCGGGCTCAGGATTTTTCTGTGTGGAGTTTGCATGTTCTCCCCGTGACTGCGTTGGTTCCCTCCGGCTCCCTCCCACCTCCAAAGACACGCACCTGGGGATAGGCTCCTCCCACCTCGTAATACATTTACCCAGGGATAGGCCCCTCCCACCTCCAAAGACATGCACCTGGGGATAGGCCCCTCCCACCTCCAAAGACATGCACCTGAGGATAGGCTCCTCCCACCTCCAAAGGCGTGCACCTGGGGATAGGCCCCTCCCACCTCCAAAAGAGATGCACCTGAGGATAGGCCCCTCCCACCTCCAAAGACATGCACCTGGGGATAGGCCCCTCCCACCTCCAAAGACATTTACCTTGGGATAGGCCCCTCCCAACTCCAAGGACATGCATCTGGGGATAGGCCCCTCTCAACTCCAAAGACATCCACCTGGGGATAGGCTCCTCCCACCTCCAAAGACATGCACCGGGGATAGGCTCCTCCCACCTCCAAAGACATTTACCTAGGGATAGGCCCGTCCCACCTCCAAAGACATGCACCGGGGATAGGCTCCTCCCACCTCCAAATACATTTACCTAGGGATAGGCCCCTCCCACCTCCAAAGACATGCACCTGGGGATAGGTTGATTGGCAACACTAAAATGTTCCCTCGTGTGTGAATGTTGTCTATCTGTGTTGGTTGATGATGTGGCGACTTGTCCAGGGTGTACCCTGCCTTCTGCCCGAATGCAGCTGAGCGAGGCTCCAGAACCCCCTGTGACCCCGAAAGGGACAAACGGTAGGAAATGGATGGATGGACATAATTTCTGTGGGTTGCTTGTTTGGGGGAGATAAAAAGATGACATTTGAGATGTATTTCTGGACTGTATATGTCAAAAATCTAATAAATGTTTAAAAAAACGTACTTCTCCCACATCTGCAGCTGACTGACAGATTATTTGCAGAGTTCCAGGGTGTGTTTTAAGATGTGTGGCGAAACCTGTTTTCATTTTCCCCATGAATTGCTGCGTTCACCCAGCGAGAGTGAGAAACAATAGTCTATAGCAGACCTGGGCAAATGAAGGTCCGGGGGCCACATGCGGCCCGTTAAGCTTTTTAATCTGGCCCCCTGGACATTCCCAAATATTTTTTTTCAGATCTTTAAGATGTAAAGTGTAGTTGCCATTATGTTGTGTGTGCACTCATGTTGTCTAATGAACCTAAGTCTTCAACTATACTAAGTCTTTCAATGGTTGGAATGTGCTTATGGATGATATACTAGTTACTATGGTCATCTAATTAGTTACTATGGTTATCTAATTAGTTCCTATGGTTATCTAATTAGTTACTATGGTCATCTCATTAGTTACTATGGTCATGTACGTCACAGCGGCTCAGACGAGGCATCAAGCAGTGTGGGCGGGAAGCATTTCCACAGACACGGAAGGAGATTTTCACAACAAAGTTCTAAAGCTTAGTGATATGTAGAGCTTCAGTCGTTCAACAATCCGGGGTCTCCGCTGTCGTATTTTACGCTTCATAATGCACCACACATTTTCGATGGGAGACAGGTCTGGACTGCAGACAGGCTAGGAAAGTACCCGCACTCTGTTTTTTACGAAGCCACGCTGTTGTAACATGTGCTGAATGTGGCTCGGCATTGTCTAGCTGAAAAAGACGACGCTTAGATGGCAGCATATGTTGTTCCAAAACCTGTATGTACCTTTCAGCATTAATGGTGTCTTTACAGATGTGTAAGTTACCCATGCCTTGGGCACTAATGCACCCCCATACCATCACAGATGCTGGCTTTTGAACTTTGCGTCGATAACAGTCTGGATGGTTCGCTTCCCCTTTGGTCCGGATGACACAATGTCGAATATTTCCAAAAACAATTAAAAATGTCAGACTACAGAACACTTTTCCACTTTGCACCAATCCATCTTAGATGATCTCGGGCCCAGAGAAGCCGGCGGCATTTCTGGATGTTGTTGATAAATGGCTTTCGCTTTGCATAGTAGAGCTTTAACTTGCACTTAAAGATGTAGCGACAAACTGTATTTGGTGACAGTGGTTTTCTGAAGTGTTCCTGAGCCTATGTGGTGATATCCTTTAGAGATTGATGTCGGTTTTTGATACAGTGCCGTCTGAGGGATGGAAGGTAACGGTCATTCAATGTTGGTTTCCGGCCATGCCGCTTACGTGGAATGATTTCTCCAGATTCTCTGAACCTTTTGATGATATTATGGACCCTAGATGTTGAAATCCCTACATTTCTTGCAATTGCACTTTGAGAAACGTTGTTCTTAAACTGTTTGACTATTTGCTCACGCAGTTGTGGACAAAGGGGTGTACCTCACCCCATCCTTTCTTGTGAAAGACTAAGCATTTTTTGGTAAGCTGTTTTTATACCCAATCATGGCACCCACCTGTTCCCAATTAGCCTGCACACCTGTGGGATGTTCCAAATAAGTGTTTGATGAGCATTCCTCAACTTTATCAGTATTTATTGCCACCTTTTCAAACTTTTTTGTCACATGTTGCTGGCATCAAATTCTAAAGTTAATGATTATTTGCAACAAAAAAAAATAATGTTTTGACAGCCTCTTCCTGTCGCCACTCTGGTTCAGTGGACCACCCAGGAAGGACATCGCTTTTAGCAGGGTTGACTCTTTTATTTTTCAATAATAGGGCTGTCTTTTGCACCGTCGTCGCTCCCACTGCTCGCTCCTCCGTGTCTTGCTCTCCGGTCCACTCTTGCCGGCTCTCCTACTCCTTCTGCCCCACCCTCCTCCGCTGCTGCCCTTTTATACAGCCAGAGGAGATTTACTAATTGTGTGTAGGTGCGCGGTCCACGCACCTGAACTCGATCGCGGCGTCGCTCCCGGCCGCATCCTCCGCCTCTTTGCCGCCATCTTGGACCGGGTTACAGCGTGTCCTGCCCCGCTGTTCGTTCGCCGGCTGCGCCTCTCCACAAATGTTTATCAGTTTGAACATCAAATATGTTGTCTTTGTAGCATATTCAACTGAATATGGGTTGAAAAGGATTTGCAATTCATTGTAGTCCGTTTGTATTTACATCTAACAATAGATATAGCGGCCCCCAGACACATTTTATCTCTAAATAATTGCCCAGGCCTGGTTTATAGGGACACATATTGATGTTATAAAACATCCTGGAAAAAGTCACTTTTGCATTCAGGGTCCTTTCCAAGAAGGACCCTGAAGGCTGATAAAAGAGGCCCAATCCCCTCTGGCACAAAAGTTGGTCACGTTCGGGTCCAGCGTAGGCGGCTTTATGCCTGGGAAAACCTTGAAAGCCTCACAAGGAGCATTTCCAATGTTTAAATTGTCTTTTAAGTCAAATATCCACCATAGTGAAACATTTCCCAACAAGATGGAGCGCCCCGCTTTCTATGGAGGGGTGTGGGGGGGCGGGGGTCTTTAGTTCCTCCACCAAATTCCTCCCTCACAGATCCAGTGACCATTCACCACTTTTTTCCCACCACAGGGGTCCAGAATGGTGCGCTTCATGGCGTTTGTCACCGTCCCAAAGGTTTGTATGGAGGTACAAAGTGGGGGAAAAAAAAGGGGTACGGGGGGTGTGAGGGGGTTTTACGGCCGTGCGGTTCCGCTTTTTTCCCCTGTGTGAGATCCTCCCTGCCCCCCCCGCCTAAAATCAAATTATAATTCCAGACACAATCACGTTTGCTTTCAGTAGAAATAGCCTAGAAACCGGCCTTTTGTGCGGAAATAAAATACACTTATTGAGTCATTTTAGAATCATTACGAAGCGCAAACTAAATACTTTTTTCATGTGATTTGATTTTTCAAAGGCAAATTTTTTTTTTTTTAAAGATGGCAAAAAGCATGACGACAACCATGCAACCAGAAAATGAATTTTTGGGCAAAATCTTTGACAAAATGTTCTATATATTGTCTTGATAGTCCGTTTGCTTATGGACTTTTCCATGATCCCTCATGACAGTCTTTGGGCATTATTCTCCTTTTGTTTTGTAGAATTCCCCAGTTTGTGCTCTTATTTTCTCGGTTCCACTTCTTTCTTTGTGAGTACTTATCTCAGTACTCACAATACATTTGGCAGGGGTCACCAACGCGGTGCCTGCGGGCACCAGGTTGCCCGTAAGGACCAGAGGAGTCGCCCGCTGGCCTGTTCTAAAAATAACTCAAATAGCAGCACTTACCAGTGAGCTACCTCAATTTTTTTTAACTTTATTTATTTACTAGCAAGCTGGTTTTGCTTTGCTCGAGATTTTTAATTCTAAGAGAGACAAAACTCAAATAGAATTTAAAAAATCCAATAAAATATTTTAAAGACTTGGTCTTCACTTGTGTAAATAAATTCTTTTAATTGTTTAAATAAATTCATTTATTTCAGAAAGACAATTTTTGAGAAAAAATACAACCTTAAAAATAATTTTAGGATTTTCAAACAAATATCAATCAATCAATCAATGTTTACTTATATAGCCCTAAATCACTAGTGTCTCAAAGGGCTGCACAAACCACCACGACATCCTCGGTAGGCCCACATAAGGGCAAGGAAAACTCACACCCAGTGGGACATCGGTGACAATAATGACCCAGTGGGACGTCGGTGACAATAATGACTATGAGAACCTTAGAGAGGAGGAAAGCAATGGATGTCGAGCGGGTCTAACATGATACTGTGAAAGTTCAATCCACAATGGATCCAACACAGTCGCGAGAGTCCAGTCCAAAGCGGATCCAACACAGCAGCGAAAGTCCCGTTCACAGCGGAGCCAGCAGGAAACCATACCAAGCGGAGGCGGATCAGCAGCGCAGAGATGTCCCCAGCCGATACACAGGCAAGCAGTACATGGCCACCGGATCGGACCGGACCCCCTCCACAGGGGAGAGTGGGACATAGAAGAAAAAGAAAAGAAACAGCAGATCAACTGGTCTAAAAAGGGAGTCTATTTAAAGGCTAGAGTATACAAATGAGTTTTAAGGTGAGACTTAAATGCTTCTACTGAGGTGGCATCTCGAACTGTTACCGGGAGGGCATTCCAGAGTACTGGAGCCCGAACGGAAAACTCTATAGCCCGCAGACTTTTTTTGGGCTTTGGGAATCACTAACAAGCCGGAGTCCTTTGAACGCAGATTTCTTGCCGGGACATATGGTACAATACAATCGGCAAGATAGGATGGAGCTAGACCGTGTAGTATTTTATACGTAAGTAGTAAAACCTTAAAGTCACATCTTAAGTGCACAGGAAGCCAGTGCAGGTGAGCCAGTACAGGCGTAATGTGATCAAACTTTCTTGTTCTTGTCAAAAGTCTAGCAGCCGCATTTTGTACCAACTGTAATCTTTTAATGCTAGACATGGGGAGACCCGAAAATAATACGTTACAGTAGTCGAGGCGAGACGTAACAAACGCATGGATAATGATCTCAGCGTCTTTAGTGGACAGAATGGAGCGAATTTTAGCGATATTACGGAGATGAAAGAAGGCCGTTTTAGTAACGCTTTTAATGTGTGCCTCAAAGGAGAGAGTTGGGTCGAAGATAATACCCAGATTCTTTACCGTGTCGCCTTGTTTAATTGTTTGGTTGTCAAATGTTAGAGTTGTATTATTAAATAGAGTTCGGTGTCTAGCAGGACCGATAATCAGCATTTCCGTTTTTTTGGCGTTGAGTTGCAAAAAGTTAGCGGACATCCATTGTTTAATTTCATTAAGACACGCCTCCAGCTGACTACAATCCGGCGTGTTGGTCAGCTTTAGGGGCATGTAGATTTGGGTGTCATCAGCATAACAGTGAAAGCTAACACCGTATTTGCGTATGATGTCACCTAGCGGCAGCATGTAGATGCTGAAGAGTGCAGGGCCAAGGACCGAACCCTGGGGAACTCCACACGTTACCTTAACGTAGTCCGAGGTCACATTGTTATGGGAGACACACTGCATCCTATCAGTAAGATAAGAGTTAAACCAAGACAGGGCTAAGTCTGACATACCAATTCGTGTTTTGATACGTTCTAATAAAATATTATGATCGACAGTATCGAAAGCAGCGCTAAGTTCGAGGAGCAGCAACATAGATGACGCATCAGAATCCATCGTTAGCAATAGATCATTAGTCATTTTTGCGAGGGCTGTCTCCGTGGAGTGATTTGCTCTGAAACCGGATTGAAAGGTTTCACATAGATTTCTGGTTGCATGGTTGTCGTCATGCAATAAATACAAATGAATTTACTTGAACAATGATTTAAGTTGTCAGGAAAGAAGAGGAAGGAATTTAAAAGGTAAAAAGGTATATATATATATTTTAGCGACTTGCAATAAATCAAGGCCGCGGAACAGAGACACACTACGGGCTTATACACACACACATCCACAAAAATATACGCCACACATACACCCCCCCACCCCCCGAACCCAACGCCCTTGACGCAAATCCCATAGGGGCGATGAATGGATGGTCAGCGCCTGAGAGCTGCGACCTACCACCATGACCTTGAACTACCTTCCCTCTGTTGCTAGATATCTCGAGATGTATGTTGTAATATGTATATGTGCTTTGCTATGGAGGTTTTTTCCTACTCCAGACATTGCCCCCTTAGAAGCCCAGTCTAGATTGTATTTTTTTTACTCATCCTTTCCCAGCGTTTACCTTTTTCCCATCTTTTACAGGGCGCCTTATGGCCATCCATCAGCGTTCTTGTTCTGTAACCTAGTACACTGTTTGTTTGTCTAATCTTGAACAAGTACAAGTTTTTTTGTACTTGTGCAATGACAATAAAGACCAATCCTATCCTAGCTCCGGAGAACTCCGGGTAACGCATCTTTACTTATAATAGAATAGTTGTATTGTCATTATTGCAATGAACAGGTTCAAAGAACAACGAAATTGGAAATTACTTAGACTCTTTCATGGGTGTATCATAACCCTGAGGGGGGCATTCGGGTGCTACACCTTGCCCAAGGGTGACCCCGGAACTATGTAAGGCAGGGGCGTTTAACTCCATAAGGCTTTATACAAGCCCACATACCAAGAGCTGAGCCAGAAGGCAAAGCTCTCGGTCTACCCAGCTATCTACATTCCTACTCTCACCTGTGGTCATGAAATGTGGGTCATGACCGGAAGAGTCAGATCGCGGATACAAGCGGCCGAAATGAATTTTCTCTGAAGGGTGGCTGGCATATCCCTTAGAGATAGGGTGAAAAGTTCAGTCACCCGAGAAAGACTCGGAATAGAGCCGCTGCTCCTTCACTTGGAAAGGAACCAGCTTAGGTGGTTCGGGCATCTCGTGCTGATGCCTCATGAGGTCCTCGTTGCACGTCCCAATGGGAGGATACCTCTCGCCAGGCCAAGGACCAGATGGGGTCCTTGGCCTGGGAACGCTTTGGGATCCCCCAGGAGGAAGTTGCTAATGTTGCTCTGGAGAGGGAAGTCTGGGGGTCTCTGCTGGAGCTGTTGTCCCCGCCACCCCATTCCGGATAATCAGTTGAAGATGGATGGATGGATGAACTGCAAACTGTATCAGTGTTGGAATAACATCAATACGAGCTTGTCGGTCGTCGAATTGAACGCTGGCTGTGAAGATTGTGTATTCGATGTGAGAGTTGACACTCATTTATTTTGGTGGGCCAAACTGTTGCACTGAACCACAAGGAAGCGGTGTTGGAGAAGAACAGATTGTTTATTAGACTTCATCTTCATTAGCCAAACTGCTTTATATTGATATCAAAAGGTAAATGTTTTTATTTTTTTACATGGGGTTTTATTTTTTTATGTCACCAAGGTATTACTTCAAAAACCATTCATGTGGCAGCATTTTGTCAATGTTTTATTTATATTTTTGGTGTCTGGAAGAGATTCATTTGATTGACATTATTTCTTATTGGAAAAATTTGTTCGGTTTTCATACGGTTTGGTTTTTATTAGACCGTTAATAACGGAAAAAACAAATTACTACTGTAATGGAATAGACAAATAAATATACTAAGCAGATGCTAACATACCTTTAAAAGCCAAGCCTACGAGGTAATGTTTACTTGAGATGCGCGGTTTGCAGTCTTAGCCGCGGAGTCCGCGGATAAACCGCGGGTCAGGCGGGTGACATGACGAAAAATCAGATTTTAAATAGATTTGGGCGGGTGGCGGTTGAACCATTCGGAATTATTTGATATACATGCTTCAGGGATCGGCAACCTTTACCACTCAAAGGGCTATTTTGACCCGTGTCACAAAGTAAAGAAACAACAGGAGCTGTAAACATTCTCACGAATATCTGCTGGTCTCAATCCATCAAAGACAAAGGAGCTGGTCATTGACTTTGGGAGGTCGAGTCCACGGTCACAACCTATTGTGATCGAGGGAGTTGAGGTACAGACCGTGGACTCATTCAAGTACCTCGGGGTTTGGGTGGACAATAAGCTGGACTGGACTGTCAACACGGACCATCAGTACAAGAAAGGACAGAGCAGGCTGTACTTCCTCAGGAGACTGCACTCCTTCAACATCTGCAAAAAACTCCTGTGGATGTACTACACGTCTGTGGTTGCCAGTGTTCTGTTCTACATGGTAGTGTGCTGGGGGGGCAGTACATCTAAGAAGGACAGCTCCAGACTTGAGAAACTGATCAGGCGGGCCGGTTCTACAATGGGAATGAAACTGGACACACTGGTGACGGTGGCAGAGAAGAGGACTGTTGACAAACTAGTGAGCATCCTGGATGATGCCAGTCACCCTCTGCATAGCGTTATCAGTAGCCAGAGGAGCCTGTTCAGTGCTAGACTGCTTCATCCCAAGTGCAGGACTAATAGACTCAAAAACTCCTTTGTCCCACACGCCATTAGACTGTACAACTCCTCTCTGGGGCGGGGGGCGGGGGGTACTAGGATGACAGGGGATGCAAAACAATAACAGTGCAATACGTTTTCATAACATGGTCACTACTGCCTACTTTGTCTTGTTATATTCTTATTTTACTGTTATATTTTTATTCCCATTGTTGCTTTTTAGTTTTTATTCTTATTGTAATATTTCTCTATTTTGTTTCCATTTAAACCCCCATTATTTACTTTTTACTTTTATTTAAATTGATCTCAACTCTGTACACTGCTGCTGGAATTTTAATTTTCCTAAAGGAACTCTCCTGAAGGAATCAATAAAGTACTATCTATCTATCTGGTGGTCACCCAGTTAACAAGAATTAGGGCGTGCTATAAGACCATTGCTTTTAACACCTTCTACAACATGTATGAACTGCATGCCAGTCCAGTAACATGTTGTATGCAGCTTCCGCAGACACACGTACACGACTGAGAGGCATACTGGGTGACACAGAGTACACTGATGGTTGTGATATAAACAATTTTAACACTCTTACTAATATGCGCCACGCTGTGAAGCCACACCAAACAAGAATGACAAACACATTTCGGGAGAACATCCTCACAGTAACACAACATAAACCCAACACAACAAATACCCAGAATCCTTTGCATCCATGAGTCTTCCTGACTATATTATACACCCCGCTAGCACCAAAGCAAACCCCCCCCCCCATCCCTTGTGCGTTGGTAAGGTGGGCGGGGTTTGGTGCTAGCGGGGTGTATAACATAGTCGGGAGATTCATGTATGCAAAGGATTCTGGGTATTTGTTGTGTTGCGTTTATGTTGTGTTACTGTGAGGATGTTCTCTCGAAATGTGTTTGTCATTCTTGTTTGGTGTGGCTTCACAGCGTGGCGCATATTAGTAAGAGTGTTAAAATTGTTTATATCACAACCATCAGTGTACCCTGTGTCACCCAGTATTGCCTTTCAATCTTGTACGTGGAACTGTGGAAGCTGCACACAACATGTTGCTGGACTGGCAAATAGTTTGTACATGTTGTTGAAAGTGTCAAAGGCAATAGTTCCATAGCACGCTCATAATCTCGTTACTTGAGTAAGCACCAGCAAACAGTCGCAGGAATGTTAGCGGCTCTCATTATCTTCTATTCTCTTTAAAACGAGTAAAATTAGATCTATGAGTGGTAAAAACCGGCGACCTCTGCTGTATAACAACAGGCGGGTGGCGGGCGGTTGCGGTGTTGCTAAAATGTTGGTTCGGGTGGAAGGCGGGTGGATAACGACTTTAGTGATGCGGTTGCGGATGATATAATTGCATATCCGCGCATCTCTAATGTTTACCAAAGGGTGAAATATTTAACTTTTAGTTTCATTATATCCCTTTTTTACACTTGTTTGACTGTTTAATAAAGTTAAAATGTTAATTAAAACATTGCCTGTATGTTAAATACAGTCGCGATCAAAAGTTTACATACACTTGTAAAGAACATAATGTCATGGCTGTCTTTAGTTTCCAAGAACCAACCTCCGGGCTGAGGATTTTAGCTTGTCCTAAAGAATTTGGAGGTAATCCTCCTTTTTCATTGTCCCATTTACTCTCTGTAAAACACCAGTTCCATTGGCAGCAAAAGATAAACTCTATAGCACAAGTGTAACGAGACTATATGTGATGTTATCGCCATTTTAGGAATCGAAGAGAGTTTTGCGGCTCTCAGGGGGTTTTATTTGGGGGGAAATGGGCTCATATGTCTCTTTGTATACTGAAAGTTGCCAACCCCTGGCTTAGAGTATTCGGTTCAATCTTTTCACCTTTTTTCCAATGACAAATTAACACAAATGACACCACATGGACAAAGATAAGACCTTCTAGAGGAAAGTTCTGTGGTCAGATGAAACAAATGGAGCTGCTTGGCCACAATACTCAGCAATATGTTTCGAGGAGAAAAGGTGAGGCCTTTAATCCTGTAAACCAGGGGTGTCAAACTCAAATACAGAGTGGGCCAAAATTTAAAACTGAACAAAGCCGCGGGCCGAGATTGAACGAATTAACCTTTTAATAGGGACCCAAACAAGTTTTGCATTGAATATTGAACAAGCAAGACTTATATAACTTTATAGTGACATGCAAAATCCAGTTTCAAATAACAATATTAATTAAAAAATATCAATGGCATATCAAATAGAATTTAAATAAAAATTGAATGCCTCTTTTCGGTGGTGGGGTTGAGGTGGACGGGTTTTGGTGATAGCGGGGGGTGTATATTGTAGCGTACCAGAAGAGTTAGTGCTGCAAGGCGTTCTGGGTATTTGTTCTGTTGTGTTTATGTTGTGTCACGGTGCAGATGTTCTCCCAAAATGTTTGGTGTGGGTTCACAGTGTGGCGCATATTTGTAACAATGTTAAAATTGTTTATACGGCCACCCTCAGTGTGACCTGTACGGCTGTTGACCAAGTATGCGTTGCATTCACTTGTGAGTGTGTATAAGCCGCAAATATTATGTGACTGTTTGTATGGAGGAGAAGCGGACGTGGAGACAGGTTGTAGAGAGCGCCAAAGGCAGTGGCTTTAAAGCCCACCCCAAATATTGTTGTCCCGGATGAAATTCGGAAGGGGCACTGAACTTCGAGAGTCTCCCGGGAAAATCGGGAGGGTTGGTAAGTAAGAGTATTAGTGGTGAATGCGGTGTTACAGTGGCGGGCCAACTCTAATGTTAATTTGATATTGCCTCAAGGGCCAAGTGAAATTACACGGCGGGCCAGAGTTTGACACCCATGCTGTAAACCATACCTACATACAGTCAAGCATAATGGTGGTAGTATTATGCTCGGTGCCTGTTTTGCTGCTAATGGAACTGGTGCTTTACAGAGAGTAAATGGGACAATGAAAAAAGGAGGATTTCCTCCAAATTCTTCAGGACAAGCTAAAATCATCAGCCCGGAGGTTGGGTCTTGGGCGCAGTTGGGTGTTCCAACAGGACAATGACCCCAAACACACGTCAAAAGTGGTAAAGGAATGGCTAAATCAGGCTAGAATGAAGGTTTTAGAATGGCCTTCCCAAAGTCCTGACTTAAACGTGTGGACAATGCTGAAGAAACAAGTCCATGTCAGAAAACCAACCCATTTAGCTGAACTGAACCAATTTTGTCAAGAGGAGTGGTCAAAAATTCTAATCTATGTCCCTTGGCAAGTTTAACTGCAATACGGCGCTTTTGGTAGCCATCCACAAGCTTCTGCGTGAAATTTTGACCACTCTTCTTGACAAAATTGGTGCATTTCAGCTAAATGAAATGGCGTGTTTTTGGGGTCATTGTCCCGTTGGAACACCCAACTGCGCCCAAGACCCAACCTCCGTGCTGATGATTTTAGCCTGTCCTGAAGAATTTGGAGGTAAACCTCCTTTTTCTGGCAGAAAACCAACACATTTAGATGAACTGCACCAATTTTGTGGTCAAAAATTCAAGCAGAAGCTTGCGGATGGCTACCAAAAGCGCCTTATTGCAGTGAAACTTGCCAAGGGACACGTAAGCAAATATTAACATTGCTGTATGTATACTTTTGATCCAGCACATTTTCTCACATTTTCAGTAGACTCATACTAAATTCATAAAAGAAGCTAACTTAATTAATGTTTTTTGTGACCAACAACTATGTGCTCCAATCACTCTATCACAAAAATATAAGAGTTGTAGAAATGATTGGAAACTCAAGACAGCCATGACATTATGTTCTTTACAAGTGTATGTACACTTTTGATCGCGACTGTATCAATCAATCAGTCAATGTTTATTTATGTCTCAAAGGGCTGCAAAAGCCACAACGACATCCTGGGCTCAGATCCCACACCAAGGCAAGGGTATGTCCTGCATAACAGAATTAAAGGCCTACTGAAATGATATTTTCTTATTTAAACAGGGATAGCAAGTCCATTCTATGTGTCATACTTGATCATTTCGCGATATTACCATATTTTTGCTGAAAGGATTTAGTAGAGAACATCGACGATAAAGTTTGCAACTTTTGGTGATGATAAAAAAGCCTTGCCTTTACCGGAAGTCGCAGACGATGACATCACAAGTGTGTATGCTCCTCACGTCCTCACATTGTTTATGATGGGAGCCTCCAACAAAAAGAGCTATTCGGAGCGAGAAAACAACAATTTCCCCATTAATTTGAGCGAGGAAGAAAGATTTGCGGATGATGATATTGATAACGAAGGACTAGAAAAAAATAAAAATAAAAAATTAAGTAAAAAAAAAAGGTGATTGCACTGGGACGGATTCAGATGTTTTTAGACACATTTACTAGGATAATTCTGTGAAATCCCTTATCTTTCTATTGTGTTGCTAGTGTTTTAGAGAGATTAAATAGTACCTGATAGTCGGAGGGGTGTGTCCACGGGTGTCTTGACGGCAGTCTCTGAGGGAAGTCGACGGCAGCTGCATGGACGGCGCAAGTTCAGCTGAGGCGACTTTTTACCACAATTTTCTCACCGAAACCTGCCGTTCGGGAACCGTGTTCGCTTGACCGCTCTGATCCATAGTGAAGCTTCACCTCTGGGAATTTTAAACAAGGAATCACCGTGTGTTTGGGTGGCTAAAGGCTAAAAGCTTCCCAACTCCATCTTTTTACTTTGACTTCTATATTATTAATTGAACAAATTGCAAAAGATTCAGTGACACAGATGTCTAGAATACTGTATAATTATGCGGTTAAAGCAGACTACTTTTAGCTGTGTGTGTGTGCAGGGCTTATATTTCCTAACAGTCCGTGACGTCACGCGCACGCGTCATCATTCCGCGACGTTTTCAACAAGAAACTGCGCGGGAAATTTCAAATAGCAATTTAGTAAACTAAAAAGGCCTGGGAACGCCTCGGGATCCCCCGGGAAGAGCTAGACGAAGTGGCTGGGGAGAGGGAAGTCTGGGTTTCCCTGTTTAGGCTGTTGCCCCCGCGACCCGACCTCGGATAAGCGGAAGATGATGGATGGATGGATGGAAAAGGCCGTATTGGCATGTGTTGCAATGTTAATATTTCATCATTGATATATAAACTATCAGACTGCGTGGTCGGTAGTAGTGGGTTTCAGTAGGCCTTTAATCTCTGACAAAATGTCCACTGCTCTCAGGAAGATAGATTTTAAAGCGGGGATAGGTTTATACTCTGTAAAAGATTAAGTTTCCTTTGTTTTAAAATTAGAACACCTTGGAGGTCAGAGACTGGTTTAGTCCTAGTTTAGTCCAACTAAAAATGCCATATAAACAAGTTAATTGAGGCTGCATTTGCTGTCATCTGGCGACCTCTGGTGGTGATTATAACAAACATACACTCGCAGGTCACTTCATTGGGTACACCCGCACAGCACATCTGGCGACCTCTAGTGGTGATTATAACATACATACACTCGCAGGTCACTTCATTGGGTACACCCGCACAGCACATCTGGCGACCTCTGGTGGTGATTATAAAAAACATACACTCGCAGGTCACTTCATTGGGTACACCTGCACAGCACATCTGGCGACCTCTAGTGGTGATTATAATTTACATACACTCGCAGGTCACTTCATTGGGTACACCTGCACAGCATATCTGGCGACCTCTAGTGGTGATTATAACATACATACACTCGCAGGTCACTTCATTGGGTACACCTGCACACCACATCTGGCGACCTCTAGTGGTGATTATAATATACATACACTCGCAGGTCACTTCATTGGGTACACCCGCACAGCCCAAATGACAGAGCGAAATCACAAATGTGTGACGATGCAATATTTTGAGTCTTGATACAGGTGTAGGTGTACCTAATGTTGTGTCACTATAGCGTGGCGCCACTCGGAGTCCATTTTCTTCTCTCATTTTCCTGTTTCCACAAAAGGTGTCACTATTAAAATTCATCGTGAAAGGGATATTCCGGATGGTCGCTCCACCTGTGTCATGACAAATGCAGGTGAAGCCACAGAGGTAGATGCATCACGTCGGAAAAAAGACTGTCAACTTACATGAGGAGCTCCACAAAGCGAATGTTCTTGTTCAGACCCTCGATGGCCCGCATTTCGTCCTCGGCGAGTGAAAAGTCGAATATCTGTCGCGGTGGGAGAAGTATTACTAGTGGATTTAACATAATAGTGAGAGTCCACTCCATAGTGGATTTAACATAATAGTGTGAGAGTCCAGTCCATAGTGGAACTAACAGAATAGTGAGAGTCCAGTCCATAGTGGATCTAACATAATAGCGAGAGTCCAGTCCATAGTGGATTTAACGTAATAGTGTGAGAGTCCAGTCCATAGTGGAACTAACAGAATAGTGAGAGTCCAGTCCATAGTGGATTTAACGTAATAGTGTGAGAGTCCAGTCCATAGTGGATCTAACATAATAGTGTGAGAGTCCAGTCCAGAGTGGATCTATCATAATATTGTGAGAGTCCAGTACATTGTGGATCTAGCATTATAGTGTGGGAGTCCAGTCCATAGTGGATTTAACATAATAGTGTGAGAATCCAGTCCATAGTGGATTTAACATAATAGCGAGAGTCCAGTCCATAGTGGTTTTAACATAATAGTGTGAGAGTCCAGTCCATAGTTGATTTAACATAATAGTGTGAGAGTCCAGTCCATAGTGGATCTAACATAATAGTGTGAGAGTCCAGTCCATAGTGGATCTAAAATAATAGTGAGAGTCCAGTCCATAGTGGATATAACATATTAGTGTGAGAGTCCAGTCCATAGTGGATCTAACATAATAGTGTGAGAGTCCAGTCCAGAGTGGATCTAACATAATAGTGTGAGAGTCCAGTCCATAGTTGATCTAAAATAATAGTGAGAGTCCAGTCCATAGTGGATCTAACATATTAGTGTGAGAGTCCAGTCCATAGTGGATTTAACATAATAGTGTGAGAGTCCAGTCCAGAGTGGATCTAACATAATAGTGTGAGAGTCTAGTCCATAGTTGATCTAAAATAATAGTGAGAGTCCAGTCCATAGTGGATCTAACATAATAGTGAGAGTCCAGTCCATTGTGGATCTAACATAATATTGTAAGAGTCCAGTCCATAGTGGATTTAACATAATAGTGAGAGTCCAGTCCACAGTGGATGTAGCATAATTTTGTGAGAGTCCAGTCCATAGTGGATGTAGCATAATATTGTGAGAGTCCAGTCCATAGAGAATCTAACATAGTAGTGTGAGAGTCCAGTCCATAGTGGATCTAGCATAATATTGTGAGAGTCCAGTCCACAGTGGATCTCGCATAATAGTGTGGGAGTCCAGTCCACAGTTGATTTAACATAATAGTGAGAGTCCAGTGCATAGGTGATCTAGCATAATATTGTGAGAGTCCAGTCCATAGTGGATCTAACATAATAGTGAGACTCCAGTCTATAGTGGATCTAACATAATAATGAGAGTCCAGTCCATAGTGGATCTAACATAATAGTGAGAGTCCAGTCCATAGTGGATCTAACATTATAGTGAGAGTCCAGTCCATAGTGGATCTAACATAATAGAGATAGTCCAGTCCACAGTGGATCTAACATAATAGTGAGAGTCCAGTCCATGGCGGATCTAACATAATAGTGAGAGTCCAGTCCATAGTGGATTTAACATAATAGTGAGAGTCCAGTCAATAGTGGATTTAACATAGTAGTGAGAGTCCAGTCCATAGTGGATTTAACATAATAGTGTGAGAGTCCAGTCCATAGTGGATTTAACATAATAGTGTGAGAGTCCAGTCCATAGTGGATTTAACGTAATAGTGTGAGAGTCCAGTCCATAGTGGATCTAACGTAATAGTGAGAGTCCAGTCCATACTGGATTTAACATAATATTGTGAAAGTCCAGTCTATAGTGGATCTAGCATAATAGTGTGGGAGTCCAGTCCATAGTTGATTTAACATAATAGTGAGAGTCCAGTCCATAGTGGATCTAGCATAATATTGTGAGAGTCCAGTCCATAGTGGATCCAACATAATAGTGTGAGAATTCAGTCCATAGTGGATTTAACATAATAGTGAGAGTCCAGTCCATAGTGGATCTAGCATTATAGTGTGGGAGTCCAGTCCATAGTTGATTTAACATAATAGTGAGCGTCCAGTCCATAGTGGATCTAGCATAATAGTGAGAGTCCAGTCCAGAGTGGATCTAACATAATAGTGTGAGAATTCAGTCCATAGTGGATTTAACATAATAGTGAGAGTCCAGTCCATAGTGGATTTAACATAATAGTGTGAGAGTCCTGTCCATAGTGGCTCTAACATAATATTGTGAGAGTGCAGTCCATAGTGGATCTAGCATAATAGTGTGGGAGTCCAGTCCATAGTTGATTTAACATAATAGTGAGAGTCCAGTCCATAGTGGATCTAGCATAATAGTGTGGGAGTCCAGTCCATAGTTGATTTAACATAATAGTGGGAATCCAGTGCCTAGGTGATCTAGCATAATATTGTGAGAGTCCAGTCCATAGTGGTTCTAACATAATAGTGAGAGTCCAGTCCATAGTGGATCAAACATAATAGTGAGAGTCCAGTCCATAGTCGATCTAACATAATAGTGAGAGTCCAGTCCATAGTTGATCTAGCATAATAGTGAGAGTCCAGTCCATAGTGGATCTAACATAATAGTGAGCGTCCAGTCCATAGTCGATCTAACATAATAGTGTGAGTACAGTGCATAGTGGATCTAACATAATAGTGAGAGTCCAGTCTATAGTGGATCTAACATAATAGTGAGAGTCCAGTCCATAGTGGATTTAACATCATAGTGTGAGAGTCCAGTCCATAGCGGATCCAACATAATAGTGTGAGAGTCCAGTCCATTGTGGATTTAACAAAATAGTGTGAGAGTCCAGTACATAGTGATTCTAGCATTATATTGTGAGAGTCCAGTCTGTAGTGGATCTAGCATAATAGTGTGGGAGTCCAGTCCATAGTGGATTTAACATAATAGTGAGAGTCCAGTTCATAGTGGATCTAGCATAATATTGTGAGAGTCCAGTCCACAGTGGATTTAACATAATAGTGAGAGTCCAGTCCATAGTGGATCTAGCATGATATTGTGCGAGTACAGTCCATAGTGGATCTAACATAGTGTGAGAATTCAGTCCATAGTGGATCCAACATAATAGTGAGAGTCCAGTCCGTAGTGGATTTAACATAATAGTGAGAGTCCAGTCCATAGTGGATCTAGCATAATATTGTGAAGGTCCAGTCCACAGTGGATTTAACACAATAGTGAGAGTCCAGTCCATAGTGGATCTAGCATGATATTGTGTGAGTACAGTCCATAGTGGATCTAACATAATAGTGAGAGTCCAGTCCATAGTGGATTTAACATAACAGTGTGAGAGTCCAGTCCATACTCTCACACTATTATGTTGGATCCACTATGGGCTGAACTCTTAGAGTACCGTATTTTCTTGAATTTCCGCCGGGCATATAGTAAGCGCCTGCCTTGAATTACTGCCGGGTCAAACTCGCTTCCCAAAATAATTAGCGCACGCTTAGCATTACCGCCAGGTCAAACTCGTGACGTCACGAGTGACACTTCCCCTGTCATCATTTTCAAAATGAAGGAGGCTGATTTCAAGAGGGGAATTTGAAAACGCATACAGGGAAGAAGATTAAGAACTATTCAGTAGGATTTAAGGTCCAAGCTTACATCACACTCAAATTTTTACTGCATACCTTTGGTAAGTGCCGCAGGGAGAAAAGGTTTTAACATAATTAGCGCATGCTTACTTTTACCGCATGCCTTTGGTAAGCGCAGGAGTGACAAGAGGTTTTAAATTAATTAGCGCCTCAGCGGCATTTCAAGTAAATACGGTATTATGTTTAATCCAATACGGACTGGATTATCTCACTATTATGTTAGATCCACTATGGACTCGACTCTCACACTATTATGTTAAAACCACTATGGACTGTCACTATTATGTTGGATCCACTATGGACTGGACTCACACTATTATGTTAGATCCACTATGGACTGGACTCACACTATTATGTTAGATCCACTATGGACTTGACTCTCACTATTATGTTAGATCCACTATGGATTGGACTCTCACTATTATGTTAGATCCACTATAGACTGGATTCTCACCTTATTATGTTAGATCCACTATGGACTGGACTCACACTATTATGTTAGATCCACTATGGACTGGACTCTCACTATTATGTTAGATCCACTATGGATTGGACTCTCACTATTATGTTAGATCCACTATAGACTGGATTCTCACCTTATTATGTTAGATCCACTATGGACTGGACTCACACTATTATGTTAGATCCACTATGGACTTGACTCTCACTATTATGTTAGATCCACTATGGACTGGACTCTCACTATTATGTTAGATCCACTATAGACTGGATTCTCACCTTATTATGTTAGATCCACTATGGACTGGACTCACACTATTATGTTAGATCCACTATGGACTGGACTCACACTATTATGTTAGATCCACTATGGACTGGACTCACACTATTATGTTAGATCCACTATGGACTGGACTCTCACACTATTATATTAGATCCACTATGAACTGGACTCTCACACTATTATGCCAGATCCACTCGACGTCCATTGCACCGGTCACCCAAGGTGGAGGGGAGCAGTGAGCAGCAGCGGTGACTGCGCCGGCAATCATTTTTGGTGATATAACCGCCAATTCCAACCCTTGATGCTGAGTTCCAAGCAGGGAGGCAACGGGTCCAGTTTTTATAGTCTTTGGTGTGACTCGGCCGGGGTTTGAACTCACAACCTCCCCATCTCAGGGCGGACACTCTAACCACGGAGTAGGTCAGCTAGGCCAAAAATGGTCCACATACAAACCTGGAAGTTGTGTTGGATCCTCTGCGGACTGAAGCTTTTAGGAATGACCGCCACTCCTCTCTGAGCGTTGAAGCGCAGCGCCACCTGAGCGCTGCTCTTGCCGTACTTCCTGCCGATGGACAGCAGCAGCTCGTCCTCCAGCATGGGAGGACACTTGACATTTACCCTAAAAGGGAAACGTTACATCCAAAATGTAGTCATAATCTGGAATGCATGAGAAAGTGGAAAAGAAAGTGTCTTTTTTGGACCACAAAGTTAACGCATAACCCAGGAGAAACCAAACCAATGCTCTCATAGCAGTAAGGAGCCAAGTTAGGTAAAATACCAATGATTAGGTGTGGTGAAATTATTCTCTGCATTTGACCCATCACCCTGGGAGGTGAGGGGAGCAGTGAGCAGCAGGACAAACAACTAAGTTGTTTTTTGAAATGGGAAAAATTACCGGTTTTCCCAGAATTCCATAATACCATTTCTCATTTCAACATGTTACTACTTCATTATTTCTCGACTGATTTGAAAAATTCCAACACCAACCATTTCACCTCATGCAGAGCCTTCATGTTGATTACCATTGTGAAAAAAAATCCTGCTTTTCCTGAAATTCCCAATTTTTGGGGAAATTCCCATTGAAATCAATGGGACATTCTTCAAAGTTCAACAACTGCCAAATTTTTCATCTGATTTAAGGCATTCCAACTTCAAAGTGTTCAGCCTATTCGGGAATCGCGGGATTTCCCTTGAAGAATTCCAAAAATTCCCAGATTTCCCAGAAGTCCAGGTTTTCCGGGAATTTTTTCCTATTGAAAGTGAATTGAACATTTCATCAAATTTCCACCATTTCCACCCTTTTCAACCGATTCAAAGCATTCCACCTTCAACATATTCTACCATTCTGGAAATTCAAACTATAATGTTTCCAAGTTCAAAAAAATTCCAGAATTTTCCAGAATTCCTGCTTTTCCAAAGATCTGTTTCCACCCTTTTATTCTGGCGACTACTCCTTCCACATTTTTCAACAGATTTCAACTGTTCCACTGTCAAAACATTCCTCTTAATCGAGACAAAAAACTAAATTGTTTTTTGATTTTCCCGAAACTACAGGAATTCCGTAATAACATTTCTCAATTTAACATGTTACTACTTCAACATTTCTCCACTGATTTGAAAAATTCCAACACCAACCATTTCAACTCATTCAGAGCCTTCATATTGATTACCATTGTCCAAAAAATCATGCTTTTCCCGAAATTCCCATTTTTTTTTGGAAATTCCCTTTGAAATCAATGGGACATTCTTCAAAGTTCAACAACTGCCAAATTTTTCATCTGATTTAAAGCATTCCAACTTCAAAGTGTTCACCCTATTCAGGAATCGCGGGTTCCCTTGAAGGATTCAAAACATTCCCAGATTTCCCAGAATTCCTGGTTTTCCGGGAAATTTTTCCCATTCAAAGTGAATTGACCATTTTATCAAACTTCCACCATTTCCACATTTTTCAACCGATTCAAAGCATTCCACCTTCAACACATTCTACCATTCTGGAAATTCAAACTATGATTTTTCCAAGTTAAAAAAAATTCCAGAATTTTCCAGAATTCCTGCTTTTCCAAAGACCTGTTTCCACCCTTTTATTCTGGCGATTACTCCTTCCACATTTTTCAACAGATTTAAACTGTTCCACTGTCAAAACATTCCTTTTAATCGAGACAAAAACTTTTTTTTTTTTCCCGAAATTCCAGGAATTCCGTAATACAATTTCTCAATTTAACATGTTAGCACTTCAACATTTCTCCACTGATTTGAAAAAATCCAACTCCAACAATTTCAACTCATTCAGACTATTCATGTTGATTACCATTGTCAAAAAAAATCGCGCTTTTCCCGAAATTCCCTATTTTTTTTGTGGAAATTCCCATTGAAATTAATGGGACATTCTTCAATGTTCAACAACTGCCAAATTTTTCATCTGATTTAAAGCATTCTAACTTCAAAGTGTTCAGCCTATTCGGGAATCGCGGGATTTCCCTTGAAGAATTCCAAAAATTCCCAGATTTCCCAGAATTCCAGGTTTTTCTGGGAAATTTTTCCCATTCAAAATGAATTGACCATTTTATCAAACTTCCACCATTTCTACATTTTTCAACCGATTCAAACCATTCCACCTTCAACACATTCCACCATTCTGAAAATTCAAACTATAATTTTTCCAAGTTCAAAAAAATTCCAGAATTTTCCAGAATTCCTGCTTTTCCAAAGACCTGTTTCCATCCTTTTTTCTGGCGACTACTCTTTCCAAATGTTTCAATAGTTTTAAACTGTTCTACTGTCAAAACATTCCTCTTAATCAAGACCAAAAACAAAATGGTTTTTTGAACTGGACAAATTCCCGGTTTTCACGACATTACAAGAATTCCGAAATAGCATTTCTTAATTCAACATGTTACTACTTCAACATTTCTTGATCGATTTGAAACATTCCAACACCAACCATTTCAACTCATTCAGACCATTCATGTTGTTTACCATTGTCAAAAAAAAATCCCGCTTTTCCTGAAATTCCCAATTTTTGGGGGAAATTCCCATTGAAATTAATGGGACATTCTTCAAAGTTCCACAACATCTGATTCAAACTCTTCCAACTTCAAAGTGTTCAGCCAATTCGGGAATCGCGGGATTTCCCTTGAAAAATTTGAAAACATTCCCAGATTTCCCAGAATTCCTGGTTTTCCGGGAAATTTTTCCCATTCAAAGTGAATTGACCATTTTATCAAACTTCCATCATGTCCACATTTTTCAACCGATTCAAACCATTTCACCTTAAACACATTACACCATTTTGGAAATTCAATCTTTGATTTTTCCAAGTAAAATAAAACTCCAGAATTTTCCAGACATCCTGCTTTTCCAAAGACCAATTTCAACCCCTTTTTGTGGCAACTACTCCTTCCACATTTTTTTTTACGGATTTCAACCGTTCCAGCGTCAAAACATTTCTCTTAATCAAGACAAAAAACTGGAAAAAAATCCCGGTTTTCCCAAAATTTCAGGAATTCTGTAATACCATTTCTGGGGCGTGGTCGGGGTTGGGGCGGAGGCGTGGTTGGGCGGGGGGCGTGATTAAGAGGAGAGTAGTATAATTCACCAACGTGAGTATGTCATATATATATATATATATATATATATATATATATATATATATATGAATGAAATACTGGACTTTCAGTAAATTCTACCTATATTTATTTTATTGTATATATAAATAAAATAAATTGCTGAATTTCCGACAGCACCTATCAAATACACAGTAATCAATCAATCAATCAATGTGTAATAAAAACACAGTTGTTCTACTTGCTGTACTGTGCTTGCTGATTACTAAAAAAAACCCAACAACACTTACCTTTCACTATTTGAGTAACCTTTGTTCTGCCATTTGCGTATTGGCGAGCGATCTCCGAATCCGGGAACATAACCTTCACGGATTTGTTGTAGACATCCGCAAATGAGAACGGGATGTTGCTTCCAGCTATCAGCATAGCCATCTTTGTCTTAGCATAAGTTACACCATCGGGTCTCCATTTTGCGAGGTGGGCCATAATACTGGATTGTGAACGATGCTGCGGACGCTTTGTGCTTCGCTGACCGTTCATGACTGAGTATATCCGTTCACCGTGTTCAATGGAGAAGTCTGTACTACAAAATTTACAGGCATCATACCCCTTCTGCTTCGAACTCTCCTGGATAAATTTAAATTCTTGTTTCTATTTGTTTTGGAACTTGCAAGCGTATTCATTTCGTTTTGCTCGTCGACGGTGTAATACATTGGGTTGGAGTCAATAACCAGGCGACGTGATGAAGTTACGTCTCTTTACTGTGGGCTTCAGAACAGAATCCCTAATGCATATCTTCCTTGACTGCACTTAAATGTAGAATATATGTAGAATATATTTATATAATTCATATATTATATATTGTATATATAATATATATATTATATTCTTTATTATTATCATTGTTTATTGTGAGCGAACTGTGGTGCTGAATATCCCCCAGGGATCAATAAAGTACATTCTATTCTATTCTATGTCCAGTAAATGGCAGTATTGTCCTGTTTAAGAGGGTCACAACATTGCTGAGTTTGTTCTCATGGAGCTTGAAGGAGCGTGGCCTCCAGCTCCGACTGAATTTCGGGAGATTGTCGGGAGAAAATTTGTCCCGGGAGGTTTTCGGGAGAGGCGGTGAATTTCGGGAGTCTCCCGGAAAATCCGGGATGGTTGGCAAGTACGCACGCGCCTCATCTAGTTAAGTTGTTGTTTTTCATGAACACCATTGTTTCACTGAATGGAACCTTTTTCTAACATTCCATCCTCCAAAACAATAAAAGTATATGCACTGTGATTCATGCTGATATCCTATCAGCCTTGTATTTTTTTTAATATTATTATTGGCCAAGAATCAAGGCTCCACTATCAGTATCATATCGGGAAAACAAAGCAGTGACATCACTACACTAAATAACTTAAAGGGGAACATTATCACCAGACCTATGTAAGTGTCAATATATACCTTGATGTTGCAGAAAATAGACCATATATTTTTTAACCGATTTCCGAACTCTAAATGGGTGAATTTTGGCGAATTAAACGGCTTTCTGTTTATCGCTCTGTAGGGGATGACGTCAGAATGTGACGTCTCCGAGGTAATACAGCCTCCATTTTCATTTTCAACCCATTGTAAACATTGGGTCTCAGCTCTGTTGTTTTCCGTTTTTTCGACAATTTTTTGGAACCTTGGAGACATCATGCCTCGTCGGTGTGTTGTCGGAGGGTGTAACAACACTAACAGGGAGGGATTCAAGTTGCACCACTGGCCCGAAGATGCGAAAGTGTCTGCCGCCAGACCCCCATTGAATGTACCAAAGTGGCTCCACATTTTACCGGCGATGACAGACATGGCACAGAGATGTATGGATAACCTGCAGATGCATTTGCAACGATAAATTCAACGAAATCACAAAGGTGAGTTTTGTTGATGTTGACTTATTTGCTAATCAGACATATTTGGTCGCGGCATGACTGCCAGTTAATCGATGCTAACATGCTACGCTAATCGACGCTAACATGCTATTTACCGGCGGTGCTAAAGCAGACATGGCACAGAGATGTATGGATAACCTGCAGATGCATTTGTAACTATATTACGTTTCCTTCCACCCACATTTAATGCGAAACAAACACTTACCAATCGAAGGATTTAAGTTGCTCCACTGTCACAAGATGCTAAAGTACTGATCGTTTGGTCCTCACATTTTACCGGCGATGCTAACGCAGCTATTCGGCCATGCTATGGCTATGAATAGCGTCAATAGCTATTCGCTCAATAGCTTCAGTTTCTTCTTCAATACTTTCATACTCCAACCATCCGTTTCAATACATGCGTAATCTGTTGAATCGCTTAAGCCGCTGAAATCCGAGTCTGAATCCGAGCTAATGTCGCTATATCTTGCTGTGCTATTCGCCATTGTTTGTTTACATTGGCAGCACTGTATGACGTCACAGGGAAATGGATAGTGGCATCGCAAATAGCGAAAATCAGGCACTTTAAAGCTTTTTTTAGGGATATTCGGAGACCGGGTCAAATTTTGAAAAAAACTTCAAAAAATACAACAAGCCACTGGGAACTGATTTTTATTGTTTTTAACCATTTTGAAATTGTGATAATGTTCCCCTTTAATATTTTCTTGAATTTTATGCAACACAAAGCATTGGTATGATATGAAATGCAGTTCTTTGAATGGCAAAAATATAAGACGTCTCTCCACATACCAGGATGCATCTCTGGAGGAGCCGAGGGGACAATAGCCAACAATGACGATGTCATTTTGACGACAATAGTCCAAAAGTTTGGTCTGCGTGAAATACGGATGACATTCCACCTGAGCAAGAAAACACAAAGTAACATATTTTCCCATGTACAGTTCTGCTCAAAATTTTACATACACTTGTAAAGAACATGATGTCATGGCTGTCTTGAAATTCCGATCGTTTCTACAACTCTTATTTTTTTTGTGATGTAGTGATTGGAGCACATACTTGTCCTGAAGAATTTGGAGGTAATCCTCCTTTTTCATTGTCCCATTTACTCCCTGTAAAGCAGCAGTTCCATTGGCAGCAAAACAGGCCCAGAGCATAATACTACCACCACCATGCTTGACGGTAGATATGGTGTTCCTGTAATTAAAGGCCTCACCTTTTCTCCTCCATACATACTGCTGGGTATTGTGGCCAAAAAGCTCCATTTTTGTTTCATCTGACCACACAACTTTCCTCTAGAACAGGGGTGTCAAACTCAAATACAGAGTGGACCACAATTCTAAACTGAACAAAGCCGCGGGCCAAAGTTGAACCACTTAAATAAATGATAAATGGGTTGTACTTGTATAGCGCTTTTCTACCTTCAAGGTACTCAAAGCGCTTTGACACTACTTCCACATTTACCCATTCACACACACATTCACACACTGATGGAGGGAGCTGCCATGCAAGGCGCCAACCAGCACACATCAGGAGCAAGGGTGAAGTGTCTTGCTCAGGACACAACGGACGTGCCGAGGTTGGTACTAGGTGGGAATTGAACCAGGGACGCTCGGGTTGCGCACGGCCACTCTCCCCACTGCGCCACGCCGTCCCAAGATTTTAATAGGGACCCAAACAAGTTTTGCGTTGAATATTGAACAAGCAAGGCTTATATAACTTTATAGTGACATGCAAAATCGAGTTTTGTTGGTAGCGGGGGTGTATATTGTTGCGTCCCGGAAGAGTTAGTGCTGCAAGGCGTTCTGGGTATTTGTTCTGTTGTGTTTATGTTGTGCTACGGTGCGGATGTTCTCCCGAAATGTGTTTGTCATTTTTGTTTGGTGTGGGTTCACAGTGTGGTGTAACAGTGTTAAAGTTGTTTATACGGCCACCCTCAGTGTGACCTGTATGGCTGTTGACCAAGTATGCCTCGCATTCACTTGTGTGTGTGTGTAGAAGCCGCATATATTACGTGACTGGGCCAGCACGCTGTTTGTATGGAGGAAAAGCGGACTTGACGACAGATTGTATAGCATAGCTGTCAAACTCTGGCCCGCGGCCCAAATCTGACCCGCCGTGTAATTTAATTTGGCCCTTGAGGCAATATCAATTTAACATTAGAGCTGGCCCGCCGGTGTTATACAGCGTCGGTGCCGCTGTAACGCCGCATTCACCGCTAATACTCATACTTGCCAACCCTCCTAATTTTCCCGGTAGACTCCCGAAGTTCAGTGCCCCTCCCGAAAATCTCCCAGGGCAACCATTCTCCCGAATTTCTACCGATTTCCACCTGGACAACTATATTGGGGGCGTGCACTTGAGGCGCTGCCTTTAGCGTTCTCTACAACCTGTCGTCACGTCCGCTTTTCCTCCATACTAACAGCGTGTCACATAATATTTGTGGCTTTTACACACACACACACACACACACACACACACACACACACACACACACACACACACACACACACACACACACACACACGCACAAGGGAATGCAAGGCATACTTGGTCAACAGTCATACAGGTCACACTGAAGGTGGCCGTATAAACAACTTTAGCACTTTTACAAATATACGCCACACGGTGAACCCACACCAAAGAAAAATGACAAACACATTTCGGGTGAACATCCACAACAGAACAAATACCCAGAACCCCTTGCAGCACTAACTCTTCCGGGAAACTTCCAGCAAACTGACCTGTAATTAACGTTTTATTCATGCATTTTCTCTTGCTACTTCAAAGCTTGAATGTTTGGTTCATTCATTATTGTTATTTTATTTTCAAATGTATTATTAGCCTGTGGAAAAAATTTGATATTTACCTCAGAAGATTGCAAATAGAAAAAAAGGCATAAAATTTTTCTTAAAATTGTATTTGATATGCCATTGATATTGTTTTAATTATTATTATTATTATTATGATTTGAAACTGGATTTTGCATGTCACTAAAGTTGTATAAGCCTTGCTTGTTCAATATTTAATGCAAAACTTGTTTGGGTCCCTATTAAAAGGTTAATTTGTTCAACCTTGGCTCGCGGCTTTGTTCCGTTTCAAATTTTGGCCCACTCTGTATTTGAGTTTGACACCCCTGTTGTAGAGGATGCTAAAAGCAGTACCTTTAAGGCACCCCCTAATATTGTTGCCCGGGTGGAAATTCGGGAGAATGGTTGACCCGCGAGATTTTCGGGAGGGGCACTGAATTTCGGGATTCTCCTGGAAAAATCGGGAGGGTTGGCAAGTATGAAAATTAGCGTTGAATATGGTGATACAGCGGCACCTCCACTGTATAATTCTGGAGGGCCAGCTCTAATGTTAATTTATTATTGCCTCAAGGGCCAAATTAAATTACACGGGGGCCAGAGTTTGACACCCATGCTCTAGAAGGTCTTATCTTTATACATGTGATGTCATTTTTGTTTCTTTGACATTGGAAAAAAGTTGAATAGATTGGTAAAAAGATCAAACTCAATCTTCTAAGACCGGGGTCGGCAACCTTCAGCATTCAAAGAGCCATTTGAGCCCATTTCCTTTAGCCATTCCTTTACCACTTTTGAGGTGTGTTTGGGGTCATTGTCCTGTTGGAACACCCAACTGTGCCCAAGACCCAACCTCCGGGCTGATGATTTTAGCTTGTCCTGAAGAATTTAGAGGTAATCCTCCTTTTTTCATTGTCCCATTTAAAGCAGCAGTTCCATTTTTAGCAAAAAAGGCCTAGAGCATAATACTACCACCACCATGCTTGACGGTAGGTGTGGTGTTCCTGGGATTAAAGTCCTCCAAACATATTTCTGGGTATTGTGGCCAAACAGCTCCATTTTTGTTTCATCTGACCACAGAACCTTCCTCTAAAAGGTCTTATCTGTGTAACACTGACTACGCTACATAATAGTCCTTGAGTACGCGGCAGTGTTAGTTACCTGGTTGGACACGGGCTTGTGTTTCAGGCCTGGTTTGTTGAGAAGCAGCTCTAGTTGTCTGCGGTTGAAGTTGGACACTCCCAGAGACTTGACCAGACCTGCGTCGACACACGCCTCCAAAGCCTGCAGGACACCATAGAAACATAACGTGGATCGAGAGGAAACAGTCATCAACAATTCATTCAGATCGACTGGAAACTGCAGACTCTAAGGGCGTCATCTACAAAAGCCCCAAGCCACGCACTTCTTGTGGGGATCCCCAGCAACAACATCCAGAAGCTGCAGTATTTATAGAATAGGGCTGCTAGGATCCTGATGAAATTTTGGAAATATCACCGTATCTCACCAATTCTCGAATCCCTTCACTGGCTTCCTGTTTTACTCAGGATTGAATACAAAAATTCCCCGATGGAAATCCATGGAAATGCCCCCTTCTACCTCAAAGAACTGCTCACCCCCAAATCCTCCACACAACACTTCCTCCGACCTCCGAGGGCAAAGCTACGAACAATGGGAGACCGGGCTTAATAATCAGCCGTCTGTGGAACGCTCTCCCTGACCACCTGAGGGCACCACAGACTGTGGAGGCTTTTAAAAAAGGCTTAAAACCCTTCTTTTTAAAAAGCCTTTTTATATATATATATATATATATATATATATATATATATATATATATATATATATATATATATATATATATGCATACTAGTTCTAGCTATTAGGCTGTTCTAGTTTTTATTTGTATTTATTTTTATTTTATTTTATTTTTAATTATTATTATTTTTTTAATACACTGGAGCCCTTTGAGGTTGTTTACTCAATTAAAGTGTTTTTTAACATTATTTTAACTTTCTTCTTCTTTTTCTTCTTCTTCTTCTTCTTCTCCTTCTTCTTCTTCTTCTTCTTCTTCTTCTTCTTCTTCTTCTTCTTCTTCTTCTTCTTCATTATTGTTAAGATGGCAATACCTGCATTTGCTTACCATCCAGCAGCTTTACCTACCTCTGCATGCGCTTTAAAATGTTTGTTGTGCTCCTCAACTGTCGTGGTGAAAATAACACGTTACAATTTTTTTTTTTTCACAAATTAACTCATCAGCGCTATTAATGCGGACTAAGCAGTTTTCTCCGGAAATCACATTGTCGGATTTTAGACTTAGACTTAGACAACCTTTAATGATCCACAAGGGAAATTGTTCCACACAGTAGCTCGGTTATGGACTGATGGAAAGTGTAAGGATGGAAAGGACAATGCCGGTATAAATAGACTAAATATAGCGATATAAAATATAACATATATACGTAATATTGACATATGTACAATATACTATATATACTGATAAATTAGATTTAGTCTATATCTAGATTGTTGCTGGTGTGTACTTTTCATGTCAATAAAATGAACATGTGGGTTGTTACCATTTAGTGGTCAATTATACGGAATATGTATTGTACTGTGCAATCTACTAATAAACGTTTCAATCAATCAATGCTCTGGAAACAAGCCCCGCCCGACCTGCTCGGTTCCTTGTTTGCCTGGAGCTGCTGTGACGTAGATTACTGCAATCTAAATTATTGGAATCTGCGCTCTGTAGTGATATTCGGGTTGCAGATTCCAACCATTGAAATACTTTATGGTAATTTGAAAACAAC
>NC_084622.1:12795488-12962988 GCF_033978795.1 Nerophis ophidion
CGGTGCTGTTGTTTTTCTGACAAATACACGACATGGGGGGGATGTTATTAGGCCCCATTAAAGGCCTACTGAAACCCACTACTACCGACCACGCAGTCTGATAGTTTATATATCAATGATGAAATATTAACATTTCAACACATGCCAATACGGCCTTTTTAGTTTACTAAATTGCAATTTTAAATTTCACGCAAAGTATCCTGTTGAAAACGTTGCGGTATGATGACGTGTGCGCGTGACGTCACAGATTGTAGCGGACATTTTGTTCCAGCCCCAATCCCAGCTATAAGTCGTCTGCTTTAATCGCATAATTACACAGTATTATGGACATCTGTGTTGCTGAATCTTTTGCAATTTGTTCAATTAATAATGGAGACGTCAAAGAAGAAAGGTGTAGGTGTGGCCGCCTTTAGCAACACAAACACAGCCGGTGTTTCCTTGTTTACATTCCCAAAAGATGACGGTGAAGCTTTACTATGGAAAAGAGCGGTCAAGTGAACATGGTTCCCTACCACATGTCAACCGGCAGGTTTCGGTGAGAAAATGGTGGTAATAAGTCGGCTCTTTACGTAGACATGAGCAGAGTCCTTGCGTCGTTCCTCGTGCACCTGTCAAAGAGGCACGACCGACCGCCCCCGAACGTGGGATGCTTCGACCGTGGAGGAGGGAAAAAAAAAAAAATCTCAGCCCGGCCCCAACGGCTGCCTTCGCTTTGCCTCGTTGCGAAACGTGGCTTCCCTCAGAGACACTGGCGTTCACCACACCCGTGGCCACACCCCTCCGCCTCTCACATTTCAGACTGCATTGTGACGAGTGTGAAATTTGGCGGAGGAAGACTTATGGTGTGGGATTGTTTTTCATGAGTTAGTTCCAGTGAAAGGAACTTGGAATGCTCCAGGATTCCAAAACATTTTTGACAATTCCACGCTCCCGACCCTGTGGGAGTTTTTTAAAACAGGCTCCTTCCTCTTCCAACATGACTGTACACCAGTGCACAAAGCAAGGTCCATAAAGACAAGGATGACAGAGTCTGGTGTGGATGAACGTGACTGGCCTGCACAGAGTCCTGACCTGAACCCGATAGAACACCTTTGGGATGAATTGCAACAGAGACTGAGAGCCACCAACATCACCAATGCGTTTTTGGAAAAATGGTGGAAAATTCTTATAGACACACTCTGCAACCTTGTGGACGGCCTTCCCAGAATAGTTGAAGCTGTAATAGCTGCAAAAGGTGGACCCACATCATGTTGAACAATATGGTTTAGGAATGGGATGGCACTTCAAGTTCGTATGGGAGTCAAGGTAGAGGGGCAAATACTTTTGCAATATAGTGTATTTTGTTCATTGTCGAGCTTTCTTTCCTACTAGTTTTCCTGTTAACATCCGTTTTTCTAAGCTATCTTTTCTGAAGATATGTCCGAGGAATTTCAGCTGCCTATTTCGAATGGTTTCCATTGAAGATCTTCTTGTTTTAGCCCTTGCAAATACCTCTTTACTACTTTTATTTTCAGTCCATGATATGCAGAGTATTTTTCTGAGGAACCACATTTCTGTTGCCTGTAATTTTCCCAGTTGTTGATTGTTTAAAGTCCAGCATTAAGGACCGACCATACGGATGTTTAGAGGACTCTGAGTTAAGTGTCAATTAAGATGTTTCCATTTTTAAATATAAGACTTGTTTTGTTGAAGCTGTCTTTTGACATGCCATTCCTTTTTGTTTATTGTTTTTTCCCACACCTACCATCTTATGTTACTGTGAATTGATCCGCTTGTTTTGTTTTCTTGTTGTTTCATGTGAGGTTACATGCAGGTGCACGTGGTTTCTTGGAAACTACCATGCTTTCGCCTTTGTTGAGGTTTAAAGTAGACTGACCATACGTTCACTTTTCCCCGGACATGTCCTCTTTTGCGGGGCTGTCCGGGCGGGGTTTCTTAAATGCCTCAAATGTGCGGCATTTTGAGTTAGGGTTGCGTGTATTTACAATGTACGTTCAGGGTTAAGATGGGTTGAAAACAAAACAAATTGTGAAGTTGTGTGAGTGCAGCAACATTCGTGTGGGCGGGGCCGAGACAGAGAGAGCGAGAGAGCGGATTGATTGTTAATCAAGGCATACTTGGTCAACAGCCATACAGGCCGTATTAACAACTTCAACACTGTTACAAATATGCGACACACTTTGAACCCACACCAAACAAGAATGACAAACACATTTCGGGAGAACATCCGCACTGTAACACAACATAAACACAACAGAACAAATACCGAGAAACCCTTGCAGCACTAACTCTTCCGGGACGCTACAATACAATTTTAAAAACTTTAATTAGGTTTTTGATTTTAAAAGATGGTACTAGCACATATCTATATCTATATATAAATATATATATATATATATATGGCCTTGCGATGAGGTGGCGACTTGACCAGGGTGTAGCCGGCCTTCCGCATGATTATAGCTGAGATAGGCACCAGCGCCCCCCTCTACCCCAAAGGGAATTAGCGGTAGAAAATGGATGGATGGATATATATATATATATATATATATATATATATATATATATATATATATACCAAGCCGGATTAACCACCCATTGATATTTTTTTAAATTGTTTTTTTAAATTTTTTTAATTAAAAAAATGTGTTCACAAATACAATCGTTGTCGGCGATCACTGGAAACGAGTATGATTGTCCTCCTGTTGGTGGGACTGCCTTCAGGAGACGATTGTGCGTGGAATCTTTTACAGTGGGGAGACCGGTGCACAGACACCCACCACACTGTCCTTGGCAAAGAGAAGGCCAGGGTCCAAGGGCACGGAGACCAAGACAATTGGGAGCCCATTATTGCTGCAGCCTTCTGCCACCTTTGTGACCATTGTGGAGCTTCTATGCAACCATCATCCGCCCACTCCGCCGTTGAGGTCTTTTTCGATAAGGGAGACGTGCAGACACATCTTTGCCGTGGACGACCGACACCTCCTCACAGCTGCAGGAGGCTGCCGGAGCTCCGGTCTGTCGGAGGACCATGTATAGTGCGCCTACCAGCACTTACTTTTCTCTCAGGGTGTGCTCCCCTGGCCCTTTTCCCCAGGCTAACCCACAAGGCAGCGGCCCAACCTAAGATGTGACAAATTTCCATGGAGTGTCGGAGGACTCAAACCTGGACTCCTGCTACTAATAAACCAATACAAACATTGGATAGTTCAACTGTGACTAGGGGGTCAAGATCTCTGCACATTTCTGTCACATAACGTTTACTCGCCAAAGTTTAGTCCGTAATTATCGCCCCCTTTCTAAATTCTGTGGCCATGTGATAATACCAGTCTGGCCTCCAAAGTTAGTCTGCAATCCAGTGACTGGAAACGTCAAGAAACTACAATTGGAATCCAGTCACAACGTCAGTCAATCAATTTCATTTCATTTGGTCCGTGCGGAATTATTTTGCAAAGTACAACTTATTTATTGTTACAACTTAAATTGTGTTCAATCTGATCGCAGAACTTTCCTCCAGAAAGTCTTACCTTTGTTCATGTGATGTCAGATGAAACAAAAATGTAAGTGTTTGGCCACAATACCCAGCAATATGTTTGGAGGCGAAAAGGTGAGGCGTTGGCTCCCAGGAACAACAGACCTACCGTCAAGCATGGTGGTGGTAGTATTATGCTCTCGGCCTGTTTTGCTGCCAATGGAACTGGTGCTTTACAGAGAGTAAATGGGACAATGAAAAAGAAGGATTACCTCCAAATTCCTCAGGACAAGCTAAACTCATCAGCCCGGAGGTTGGGTCTTGGGGCGCAGATGGGTGTTCCAACAGGACAATGACCCCAAACACACGTCAAAAGTGGTAAAGGAATGGCTAAAACAGGCTTGAAGGAATGTTTTGGAATAATTACGTAAATGGTTGTACTCGTATAGCGCTTTTCTACCCCTTTTTTTAAGGATTCTACGTATAAGTTATCACACAACTCTTATGCTTAAAGGTGGTTGCTATAGTTATTATCAATTGTGCTGAAGTTGTACTTTTCTATCTGTGCCAAGGGACATCGTCTCGTATCAGTGTTTGTGTCCAGAACCGGCCTTGCTGACTGCCCAGGGCGAACATCGAGTGCCGCGACGCAGACAGAGCAGAGACAGGGCGATATCACGAGTGTGAGCACATTTGCATTTCATGAATAGTCATATATTGTGTCTAACTAGGGGTGCTGAGATTACCCCCCGTCCTTCAGAGGCAGCCTCAGTGATGTAACCAGGGACCTCCCAAATAAATAGAGGAGCATGTGGGACTGGTACCTTAGAGCAGGAGTAGGGAACCTATGGCTCTAGAGCCACTTGTGGCTCTTTTGATGACCGCATCTGGCTCTCAGATAAATCTTAGCTGAAATTACTGAACAGGATCAGTAATGAATGATTCCGCTGGTAATCGCAGTGTTAAAAATTACGTACAAAATATAAAACAGTCTCATGCATTTTAATCCATCCGTCCGTTTTCTACCACACCACTTCAAGAAGTCGCATTGATAGTAAGATATGTTTTATATATTATTGGTTAGCTTCAGAATAACAATGAATGAGAGACTTATTATACTCTAAAAATGTTGGTCTTACTTAAAAATGCATGCAATTAGTTGTATTCAGTGTTAAAAAAAAATTATACAGCTCTCACGGAAATGGATTTTAAAATATTTAGCTTCCATGGCTCCCTCAGCCAAAAATGTTCCGGACCCCTGCCTTATAGCGTAGCTTGGTTCTGTAACCAAGAGTACAGCCCAAAACGTCTCTCCTCATTGAGCCAAATTTAACTCTGTGCAATATTCCTTGCTTCTTGTCTGTTTAATAAATGCCATCAGTGTTTGAACCGGACATTTTCGGAGATTATGTCAGGTTGAAATGTCAGAAATCCAGTGTTGAAAGAGGAGTGGTCAAAAATTCAAGCAGAAGCTTGTGGATGGCTACCAAAAGCGCCTTTTTGCAGTGAAACTTGCCAAGGGACATGTAAGCAAATATTAACATTGCTGTAAGTCAAGGGTGTCCAAACTGCGGCCCGGGGGCCATTTGCGGCCCACAGGTAATTTTTAACGGCCCGCCACACATTCTGTAAAATTGATAGTATTGCAAAAATAAAAAATAAAACATTTTTAAAAAGTGGAATGAGGTGAAATCTAATGAGAAAAAGTGGCAATGTTGACACAAAGCTTCCATGCAAGTAGTTTTTTTTCTTTTTGTCTTTATTGTCTTTTTATTCCATTGCTAAAAAAAATAAAAATAAAAAAAGGACAAAAAAAATCTATGTTATAATGAATTATCACTTAAAAATGATCACTTTAAAATGTTTTATGGGGAAAAAAATATTGCATATCTTGTGTGGCTGCTATATAAAAACATCAAAGTTTTGACAAAAGAGCATAAAACAAACAAAATAATAGTTCAAACTTAAAACCGACGGATATATCGGAAGTTGATCTTGAAATTTAAGTGTTAAAAGTAAAAAAAAACAACTAATAAAAATGCATCACTTAATGAGTAGCGACTTGTCCAGGGTGTAAACCGCCTTCCGCCCGATTGTAGCTGAGCTGGCACCAGCGCCCCCCGCGACCCCAAAGGGAATAAGCGGTAGAAAATGGATGGATGGACTATCTATCTATCTATCTATCTATCTATCTATCTATCTATCTATCTATCTATCTATCTATCTATCTATCTTTCCATCCATCCATCCATCCATCCATCCATCCATCCATCCATCTATCTATCAATCTAAATTCTGCATATTTCAGTTTTACTATAAAAAGCAAACTTGTCTTTGACAGAAAAGGAATAAAACCTTATTAGTTTTACTTTATATCAACCTCAAGTTGATATAAAGATTTACTGTAAGCATTAAATAAAAATAAAAAATAATAATTTGACTTATTTTTAACATTTTAGTGACTGAGACCCTCTATGCTCCCCGGGAACCCTAAGGATGAAAAAAAAAAAAAAATCCATATATTTTGTTATGGTTTGAAAATGAAAAATATCAAAATGCATGCTTAAATTTTTCCGTGTGCGGCCCTCTGTGGAAAAAGTTTGGACACCCCTGCTGTAAGTGTATATCAACTTTAGACCACGACTGTACAAAACACTTTGTTCCTCTTTTCAACAACTTCGCAACATGCTGGGGGTCTTTGCCCCCCCACCTCCCAACCCCCACCTTGGGAGCTTCTCGGTGGGCCTTTGCCGACTGACACAGACGTGGTAAGACAAGGTCTGCTGAGCTTCAAAGGAAGCACCAGCACGAACCCCCGCCCACAAGATTAACGCTGTTTGAATGTGACCCCCAGCCAATCCAATTTCCTCCACCCAGGGAGCTCGGGGGTCAGCTCACCCCGCCGACTTCTTCTTAGATTGCCAGCAAAACAGGCACGAGAAGCCCGGCACCGGTCTGGATGTCATTTAGGACTTGAATGATTCTCAAGCGTTACTCTGTAAATCTTTTTGTCGTTACAGCGAAGAGTAGATAAGATTAGGCCCCGGGATGTTCTTTGTTCTTGAGATTAAACAGGAGCGCTCCCGTTCTCCGCACAACCTAGTTTAAAGAACATACCTGATGACAGACAGAACTTACTTTGTAAAGAATGTCCCTTTTAAATCACGTTCCGATACCCCAAGAAAGTTAGTAATAAATTGTCAAATCTACATGGAATAAAAGTAAAATGTTGACATAACTCAAAAAAATTCACTACAACAGGACTGTTGTGAGGTTCTTAAGGTTCTAGTATAAAGATCATCTACGACTGGAGTGCTCTGCTGTTTCTAAGGCCCTGACACAAAAACCTAAGTCAAGATAAAAGTTTTTTTTAAGGAACTGAATTATTTTTCAATGTTGCCCGTCATCAACACACAAATGTGCATTCTAAATAGTGAAAAACTGCTAGCACGAGGTTGCTAATAGATTAATCTTGGCTATGATCACACTGCAGGGTCGGATGTCCAATTGGGATTTGTTCTTGACAAAGCCGATCTTTTAATATAGTCATTCACATTACAAGAAAACAAAAGCGGCGTTGGTCAGGCCCGCCTTTGGCTGCTGCCCCCATGACCCAAGCCCTGGTCTAAGTCAGATCTACATAGAGGTTTTTGTTTCATGTCTCTACGACATTCCTAACAGAAGTTACAAGCGGTTTTGTCTGTGTTTTCTCCTAGGGGGCGCTAGAGCACAATTTAGATTTATGGGGTTTGGTTTTTTATTAGATGGCAATTTTCGCCAGTCCTGATGTGTGTGTAAAATTTGGTGAGTTTTGAAGCATGTTAAGGGGGTCAAATTACAGCTCGGCGTTTCTGGATGTTGTTGATAAATGGCTTTCGCTTTGCCTAGTAGAGCTTAAACTTGCACTTTGAAGCATTTTAAGGGGGTCAAATTACAGCTCAAAGAGGCAAAAATGACATTTTTTAGGTAACTTTGCGCCGTGGTTCTTTGAAGGCGCGTAAAATCAAAACCAGAGCAGTAATCAAAACTCTGTGAATAACTTTTAATCAGAAGGGTTCAATCTTTCTCCTGTGCGAGTTTGAAGCCGACACGACAAACGCGCTAGGAGGAGATAATGTTTGAAAAAAGGTGACAGGTTTTTACAAAATGTTTATTTTGAAGGGGTAATTTTTAACTTCCTGTTAATGGTGGTCTAACTTCCTAGAGGGGGGGGGGGGGGGGGGGGGTTGCCCACATCTTAGGTCCTCTCCAAGGTTTCTCATAGTCAGCATTGTCACTGGCGTCCCACTGGATGTGAATTCTCCCTGCCCACTGGGTGTGAGTTTTCCTTGCCCTTTTGTGGGTTCTTCCGAGGATGTTGTAGTCGTAATGATTTGTACAGTCCTTTGAGACATTTGTGATTTGGGGCTATATAAATAAACATTGACTGATTGATTGATTTTTGCTGAATGATGTCAACTATTAAAATGTAGGTCTAAGTGAGACCTACATAGAGGTTTTTCTTCATGTTTTTCCGGCAATCCTACTGGAAGTTACAAGCAATTTGACCCACATGCAGAAATGACATCATATGTGTTGCAGTTTTTACAGAAGTAAACATGGCTCCGGATCTAGCAGGTCTCAGTCCTGGTGCAATTTGTGGCAATTTCAAAGATTTTGTGCAAACAAAGTCGACATTTTCTGAACCAAATTATCACGCACAGAAGATTGAGAAGGAAGTTAAGCATTTTGATGAAACAGGAGCCCTCCCATTCTCTGCAGAGACTAGTTTAAAGAACATAGCTGATGACAGACAGAAAGTACTTTGTAAAGCATGTCCCCTTTTACATTATGTTCAAATACCCCAACAAAGTTAGTAAAAAAAATTTGAATTTACACGGAATAAAAGTAAAACGTTGACGTAACTCAAATAAGTCACTGCAACAGGACTGTTGTGAGGTTCTTAAGGTTCTAGTACAAAGATCATCTACGACTGGAGTGCTCTGCTGTTTCTAAGGCCCTGACACAAAAACTTAAGTCAAGATGACAAGAGTTATTTTTAAAAAACTGCATTTTTTTTCAATGTTAGCCGTCATCCACACTCTGTATATGAGAATAAATGTGTATTCTAAATAGGGAAAATCTGCTAGCACAAGGTGGCTAACAGATTAATCAAGAAAAAAAAAAAATCCAATCTCTAATGTGAACACAATTTGACCCGCATGCAGAAATGACGCCCTATACCACAGGTGTCAAACATAAGACCCGGGGGCCAAATCTGGCCCGCCACATTATGTTATGTGGTCCGCCAAAGCCTGGAAATAATATGCGTTACTAAAATGCTTAATCTTTTCTGACTAAATATATTTGTTTTCTTTCCCCTTTGACAGCAAAATCATGTAATGCAAGGAATTGCATATCTTTTAAAATTCAATATTACCAAAATCAAACTATGACATTGTCTAGAATGCCAAAAATATTTTATATTATTTTTTATTATATATACAATAACTTAATTATCTGCTTGACTTATGATTTCAAAACAAACGATCAATCAAATTGTAGGCAAAATTGACAATAGAATTTACGTTTTTTTTTGTTTTGTTTTTTTACCGTAAATTCAACTTTAGTAGAGTTTTTCCATACACAACAAGACACTAAAATATTAAAAAACTAAAAAAAACAACATTATAAAAAAACTGGAGACTCTATTGCTTGAATTTGGTACTAGATTGGTAGTAGGTGGGGATTGAACTAGGGGGCCCCTCGGGTTGCGCACGGCCACTCTCCCCACTGCGCCACGCCGTCCCAATAATAGTGAGAGTCCAGTCCATGGTGGGTCTAACATAATAGTGACAGTCCAGTCCATAGTGGATCTAACATAATAGTGAGAGTCCAGTCCATAGTGGATCTAACATAATAGTGAGAGTCCAGTCCATAGTGGATCTAACATAATAGTGAGAGTCCAGTCCATAGTGGATCTAACATAATAGTGAGAGTCCAGTCCATAGTGGATTTAACATAATAGTGAGAGTCCAGTCCATAGTGGGTCAAACATAATAGTGAGAGTCCAGTCCATAGTGGGTCTAACATAATAGTGAGAGTCCAGTCCATAGTGGATCTAACACAATAGTGTGAGAGTCCAGTCCATAGTGGATCTAACATAATAGTGAGAGTCCAGTCCATAGTGGATCTAACATAATAGTGAGAGTCCAGTCCATAGTGGCTCTAACATAATAGTGAGAGTCCAGGCCATAGTGGATCCAACATAATAGTGAGAGTCCAGTCCATAGTGGATCTAACATAATAGTTAGAGTCCAGTCCATAGTGGATCTAACATTGTAGTGAGCGTCCAGTCCATAGTGGATCTAACATTGTAGTGAGAGTCCAGTCCATAGTGGATCTAACATAATAGTGAGAGTCCAGTCCATACTGTATCCAACATAATAGTGTGAGAGTCCAGTCCATAGTGGATCTAACATAATAGTGTGAGAGTCCAGTCCATAGTGGCTCTAATATAATAGTGAGAGTCCAGTCCATAGTGGATCTAACATAATAGTGTGAGAGTCCAGTCCATAGTGGATCTAATATAATAGTGTGAGAGTCCAGTCCATAGTGGATCTAACATAATAGTGAGAGTCCAGTCCATAGCGGATCTAACATAATAGTGAGAGTCCAGTCCATAGTGGATCTAACATAATAGTGAGAGTCCAGTCCATATTGGATATAACATAATAGTGAAAGTCCAGTCCATAGTGGCTCTAACATTGTAGTGAGAGTCCAGTCCATAGTGGGGCCAGCAGGAGACCATCCAGAGCGGAGACGGGTCAGCAATGGAGAGATGTCCCCAACCGATGCACAGGCGAGCGGTCTACCCTGGGTCCCGACTCTGGACAGCCAGCACTTCATCCATGGCCACCGGACCTGTACCCCACCTCCACAAGGGGGAGGCGGGCAGAGCAGAAAAGAAAAGAAACGGCAGATCAACTGGTCTAATAAGCTGGTCTTTTTAAAGGCTAAATTATACAAATGAGTTTTAAGATGGGACTTAAATGCTTCTACTGAGGTAGCATCTCTAACTGTTACCTGTAGAACATTCCAGAGTACTGGAGCCCCAATAGAAAACGCTTTATAGGCCGCAGACTTTTTTTGGGCTCTGGGAATCACTTATAAGCCGGAGTTCTTTGAAGGCCTGCTGGGACATATGGTACAATACAATCGGCAAGATAGGATGGAGCTAGACCGTGTAGTATTTTATACGTAAGTAGTAAAACCTTAAAGTCACATCTTAAGTGCACAGGAAGCCAGTGCAGGTGAGCCAGTATAGGTATATATATGGGTATATAAAGGTATATACAGTACAGGCGTAATATGATCAAACTTTTTTGTTCTTGCCAAAAGTCTAGCAGCCACATTTTGTACCAACTGTAATATTTTAATGCTAGACATAGGGAGACCCGGAAAAAATACGTCACAGTAATCGAGACGAGACGTAACGATCGCATGAATAATGATCTCAGCGTTGAAGACATCTGTCCTATGTTGTCGCTGACATTGATTTTACAGAACTCATAGAAATTAATGCTATTATTGCCAATCAATGTGTCCAAGATAAAGTTACGGTAATGCTTAGAACAGGGGTCACCAACGCAGTGCCCGCGGGCACCAGGTAGCCCGTAAGGACCAGATGAGTCGCCCGCTGGCCTGTTCTAAAAATAGCTCAAATAGCAGCACTTACCAGTGAGCTGTCTCTATTTTTTAATTGTATTTATTTACTAGCAAGCTGGTCTCGCTTTGCTCAACATTTTTAATTCTAAGAGGGACAAAACTCAAATAGAATTTGAAAATCCAAGAAAATATTTTAAGACTTGGTCTTCAGTTGTTTAAATACATTTATTTATTTTTTTTACTTTGCTTCTTATAACTTTCAGAAAGACAATTTTAGAGAACAAATACAACCATAAAAATGATTTTAGGATTTTTAAACACATATACCTTTTTACCTTTTAAATTCCTTCCTCCTCTTTCCTGACAATTTAAATCAATGTTCAATTATTTTTTTTATTTTTTATTGTAAAGAAAAATAAATACATTTTAATTTAATTCTTCATTTTAGCTTCTGTTTTTTCGACGAAAAATATTTGTGAAATATTTCTTTAAACTTATGATTAAAATTCAAAAAAGATATTCTGGCAAATCTAGAAAATCCATAGAATCAAATTTAAATCTTATTTCAAAGTGTTTTTTTTAACCTATTTAAAACATGTCATCAAAATTCTAAAATTAATCTTAATCTGGAAAAATTACTAATGATGTTCCATAAATTATTTTTTTTATTTTTCCAAAAAGATTCGAATCAGGTTGTTTTTGTCTTAATTTTTTTCGGTTGAAATTTGAATTTTAAAGAGTTGAAATTGATGTTTCAAAATTTTATACAATTTTTTTTCGTGTTTTCTCCTCTTTTAAACCATTCATATCAGTGTTTTTTTTTCATCATTTATTCCCTACAAAAAACCTTCCGTAAAAGGAAAAAAAATGTACGACGGGAATGATAGACGGAAATACCCATTTTTTAAATATACATAGACTTATGGAGCAAATTGGCTATATCTGGCAATTTATTTAAGTGTGTATCAAACTGGTAGCCCTTTGCATTAATCAGTACCCAAGAAGTAGCTCTTGGTTTCAAAAAGGTTGGTGACCCCTGGCTTAGAAAAACCAACATACTGTGTAAATATTCCATGTTATCATGAGTGTGTTTGTTACTACAGTACATAAATACTTGGGGCATTTTATATAAAATGGTGCGTTGCATTGTTATCCACCTCTTACTAGCAGTTTTTCACTGTTTACAATGCATAAAAAAGAGAAAGACTTGTGTTCTGGTCTGACATAAGGATTGTGAATGAACCCTTCAAGGACATACTGCCCTGATAATCTGGTCAAAGATAGTTTATTCAACTGGAGAGTTCTGCTGTTTTTTTAATGGTACGACTGCAAACATGCTAGTTAAAGATCTTCAAAATTTACCTTGATGAATGTGTAAGTTGAATATGTTGAAAAACTTATTCGGGTGTTACCATTTCATGGTCAATTGTACGGAATATGTACTGTACTGTGCAATCTACTCATAAAAATTTCAATCAATCATTCTGTAGCACTCTCTTGTGCCGGCTTGAATGACCTTCTGGACCCCAGCTGTCAGGTGATACAATTATTTTATTTTAGTTGCTTGCTTTTCAGCAGTATAGAGTTTTTAAGACTTTTCAGTCCAGCGTGTGTCTGCTTCCGGGTTTCCTCTCCCCCTCATGGTCTTCCAACGCTCCTGATAAAGAGACAGGAGATTAGATAACTCGTTCCAGCTGAGAAATCTCCTCACCTGTCGTTGCTTCACAGCCGGCTCCTGCACACGCCCCGCCCGCAGGGGACACGTGGACCACGCCCCTTCCACACAATCAAAACAAGACAAGAGCCCTCTGCGGTTTTTAGGCACCCACTGCAAAAAAAAAAAATTAAAAAAAAATGCCAGTCAAAGATCCTCCAAATGACAGGAGAATTATGCCATTTTTAAAGATTTATCGCAAAAGACCATGGACGTTGAACTACTCGAAAACCGTCTTTCTGGTAGCAGTTTGAGGAAAATGCTGCAAAAAATGTCAAGTTGCTCTCAAGTTTTGAAGTGAACTGGTGGGCTGGTTTGATGTCATTCACAGGACCAGATTAGACCGGAATTAAGTGCTCAGACTCCGTCTGGGTCATTGCGGTTTCCCCCTAAGTCCAGTAGACTCATTTCAAACTGCTCGTCAACTCTCAAAAACAACGGAGAAGAAAACGTTCCAGCAGTCCGTGGACTTGAGATGCTGATGCTAACATCGAATAGAACCGAAAAAAACATATGCCTGAAACCTGAAAAAGACTAAAAAAAAATCACTAATGGGTTGATTTGTTGATCCAGAAGTACAAACCCCGTCCGTTTCCATATGAGTTGGGAAATTGTGTTAGATGTAAATATAAACGGAATACAATGATTTGCAAATAATTTTCAACCCATATTCAATTGAATATGCTACAAACACAAGATATTTGATGTTCAAACTCATAAACTTTATTTTTTTTTTTACAAATAATAATTAACTTAGAATTTCATGGCTGCAACACTTGCCAAAGTAGTTGGGAAAGGCCATGTTCACCACTGTGTTACATCACCTTTTCTTTTAACAACACTCAATAAACGTTTGGGAACTGAGGAAACTAATTGTGGAAGCTTTGAAAGTGGAATTCTTTCCCATTCTTGTTTTATGTAGAGCTTCAGTCGTTCAACAGTCCGGGGTCTCAGCTGTCGTATTTTACGCTTCATAATGCGCCACACATTTTCGATGGGAGACAGGTCTGGACTGCAGGCGGGCCAGGAAAGTACCCGCACTCTTTTTTTACGAAGCCACGCTGTTGTAACACTTGTCTTGCTGAAATAAGCAGGGGCGTCCATGATAATGTTGCTTGGATGACAATATATGTTGCTCCAAAACCTGTATGGACCATTCAGCATTAATGGTGCCTTCACAGATGTGTAAGTTAGCCATGCCTTGGGCACTAATACACCCCCATACCATCACAAATGCTGGCTTTTGAACTTTGCGCCTATAACAATCCGAATGGTTATTTTCCTCTTTGTTCTGGAGCACACCATGTCCTCTGTTTCTAAATATAATTTGAAATGTGGACTCGTCAGACCACAGAACACTTTTCCACTTTGCATCAGTCCATCTTAGGTGAGCTTGGGCCCAGCGAAGCCGGCGGCGTTCCTGGGTGTTGTTGATAAATGGGTTTGGCTTTGCATAGTAGAGTTTTAACTTGCACTTACAGATGTAGCGACCAACTGTAGTTACTGACAGTGGTTTTATGAAGTGCTCCTGAGCCCAAGTGGTGATATCCTTTACACACTGATGTCGGTTTTTGATGCAGTACCGCCTGAAGAATCAAAAGTCCGTAATATCATCGCTTACGTGCAGTGATTTCTCCAGATTTATCTGAACTTTTTGATGATTTTGCGGACCGTAGATGGTAAAATCCCTAAATTCCTTGCAATAGCTCGTTGAGAAATGTTGCTCTAAAACTGTTCAACAATTTGCTTACAAATTGGTGACCCTCGGCCCATCCTTGTTTGGGAATTACTTAGCATTTAATGGAAGCTGCTTTTATACCCAATCATGGCACCCAACTGGTCCAAATTAGCCTGCACACCTGTGGGATGTTCCATATAAGCGTTATCAGTATTTATTGCCACCTTTCCCAACTTCTTTGTCACGTGTTGCTGGCATCAAATTCTAAAGTTAATGATTATTTGCAAAAAAAAAAAAAAGTTTATCAGTTTGAACATCAAATATGTTGTCTTTAAAGCATTTTGTAGCAACTTTAGGGCCTCTGCAAATTCAATCAGCGAGCTCCTCCGACTCTGGGAACTGTGACAGCCAGACCGCTTGAAAGATCCTCTTAATGGGAGCCACATGTCTCCTACCACCAGTCTACGGATTTCACCCGGGGGTTTGATATCAGGTCGCTGCGAGGAAGAACAGGCGAGCCCGCAACTTATAAACGAGGAGGACTACTTCAATGTACAGTCCTGGTCAAAAGTCTACGAACACTTGTAAAGAACATAATGTCATGGCTGTCTTGAGTTTCCAATCATTTTTTACCACTCGTATTTTTTTGTGATTGGAGCACATACTTGTAGGTCACGAAAAACATTCATGAAGTTTGCTTCTTTTATGAATTTACTATGGCTCTACTGAAAATGTGAGGGTCAAAAGTATACATACAGCAATGTTAATATTTGCTTACATGTCCCTTGGCAAGTTTCACTGCAAAAAGGCGCTTTTGGTAGCCATCCACAAGCTTCTGCTTCAATTTTTGACCGCTCCTCTTCTGACACTGGATTCCGGACATTTTAACCTGACATCATCTCCAAAAATGTCAGGTTCAAACACTGATGGCATTTATTAAACAGACAAGAAGCAAGGAATCATGCAAAGACAGAGTTAAATTTGGCTCAATGAGGAGTGATGTTTTGGGCTGTATTCTTGGTTATAGAACCAAGCTAAGCTATAAGGCAGGGGTCGGGAACCTTTTCGGCTGAGAGAGCCATGGAAGCCAAATATTTCAAAATCTATTTCTGTGAGAGCCGGATAATTTTTTTTTTAACACTGAATACAACTAATTGCGTGCATTTTTAAGTAAGACCAACATTTTTAGAGTGTAATAAGTCTCTCATTCCTTTTAATAACATTGTTATTCTGAAGCTAACCAATAATAAATAAAATACATCTTACCATTGATGCGACTTCTTGAACTGGTGCGGTAGGAAACGGATGGATGGATTAAAATGCATGAGAATGTTTTATATTTTGTACGTTATTTTTAACACTGCGATTACCAGCGGAATTATTCATTACTTGTTCAGTTTTTTTCAGCTAAGATTTATCTGAGAGCCAGATGCGGTCATCAAAAGATCTAGAGCCATAGGTTCCCTACCCCTGCTCTAAGGTACCAGTCCCACGTGCTCCTCTATTTATTTGGGAGGTCCCTGGTTACAGACAGCAGCTTTATTGTTGTCCATTCTTAACATGTACAAGACACATAAGAACTGAAATTACATTTTCGGCACAGTCCCACTAAGAGCAGACATATGTTACAAGGAGACATGACGGGACCGCCAACGGATCAGCCACTTACGGCGTTTCTTAAAAAAGGTGAGAAAAGGTGACATTGGGAAAGGGGGAAGAGTATAAAAAACATCAGTCTAAGGCTGGACCCCCAGGAGGGGTCCAGACTGAGTCCGAGGAAAAAAACTCACATAGCATGGCACACATAAACAAGGTCGGCTCCGCCATCCACAACCCCGGAGGAATTAAGCGGTGGTGAAGGCGTTGATTTGGAGAGGGGCGTGTGCGTGCATGTATGTCCAATTAACTTGGGCGAGATGTTGAAATGTTTTTGTGGACTGGGGCCGATCTCAAGGTTCGACACCAGGTGTTGTTGGGAAAAAAAGGGAGGTCGAAAGCGTCCATCTTTGAGGAGTGCTCGGGGGAGTTCTTCAGAACAGCCTGTTCCTGATTGCACCACTGAGGCTGCATCTGAAGGACGGGGGGTGATATCGGCAGCCGCAGTTAGACACGATATATGATTATTCATGAAATGCAAATGTACTGACACTCGTGATATCGCCCTGTCTCTGCTCTGTCTGCGTCACGGCACTTGATGTTCGCCCTGGTCAGTCAGCAGGCCGGTTGTGGACACAAACACTGATACGACAGATAGAGAAGTACAACTTCAGCACAATTGATAATAACTATAGCAACGGCCTGTAAGCATAAGAGTTGTGTGACAACTTACACGTAATTATTCTAACACCTCTTGAGAAAATCGGCGCAGATCAGCGAAATGTGTTGGTTTTCTGACATGGACTTGTTTCTTCAGCATTGTCAGGACTTTGGGAAGGCCATTCTAAAACCTACGTACAGCAATGTTAATATTTGCTTACATGTCCCTTGGCAAGTTTCACTGCACTAAGGCGCTTTTGGTAGCCATCCACAAGCTTCTGCTTGAATTTTTGACCACTCCTCTTGACAAAATTGGTGCAATTCAGCTAAATGTGTTGGTTTTCTGACATGGACTTGTTTCTTCAGCATTGTCCACACGTTTAAGTCAGCACTTTAGGAAGACCATTCTAAAACCTTTATTCTAGCCTGATTTAGCCTTTCCTTTACCACTTTTGAGGTGTGTTTGGGGTCATTGTCCCGTTGGAACACCCAACTGCACCCAAGACCCAATCTCCGGGCTGAGAATTTTAGCTTGTCCCTTTTCATTGTCCCATTTACTCTCCGTATAGCAGCAGTTCCATTGGCAGCAAAACAGGCCCAGAACACAATACTACCACCACCATGCTTGACAGTATGTATGGTGTTCCTGCGATTAAAGGCCTCACATTTACAGCTCCATTTTTGTTTCATCTGACATCACATGGACAAAGATAAAACCTTTTAGAGGAAAGTTATGTGGTCTCTCTCTCTCTCTCTCTCTCTCTGTGTTAACATCGTAAAAATACACTTTTACTCCTTTAATGATGGCACCAATGGGATATGATCTTTATAGAAAATAATGATTACATTTCAAAGGGATATTCCCCCAAATTTCGGAATTTTATCAAAAGCGGAACTTTTTTTCAAGAATGGTAAAAAACTTGAATGGTCTGAATGAGTTGAAATTGGTTGAGAAATGTTGAAGTAGTAACATGTTGAATCAAGAAATGGTATTACGTAAATCCTGGAATTTACGTAAAACAACTTTTTTTTTGTCTTGATTAAGAGGAATGTTTGACGGTGGTTTGAAATGCATTGAAAAATGTGGAAGCAGTTGTCGCTAGAAAAAAATGGTGGATTTAAGGCTTTTGAAAAGCAGGAATTCTGAAAAATCCTGGAATTTTTTTTTTTACTTGGAAAAATTATTGTTTAGATTTCCCGGATCTTTTTGAAAAAATAAAAAAAAGAATTTGTGGAATATCATTAGTAATTTTCCCGATTAAGATTTATTTTAGCATTTTGATAGCATGTTTTAAATAGGGTAAAATCCAATCTGCACTTTGTTATAATATATAACAAATTCGACCAAGCTATATTTCTAACAGACAAATCGTTATTTCTTCTAGATTTTAAAGATTTTTTTTTTTTTTTTCAAAAGAAATTCAAAAGACTTTGAAATAAGATTTAAATTTGATTTTACAGATTTTCTAGATCTGCCAAAATATTTTTTGGGAATTTTAATCATAAGTTTGAAGAAATTATACACAAATATTCTTCGTCGAAAAAACAGTAGTTAAAATGAAGAATTACATTCAAATGTATTTATTATTCTTTACAAAAAAAAAAAATACTTGAACATTGATTTAAATTGTGAGGAAAGAAGAGGAAGGACTATAAAAGGTAAAAAGGTATATGCTTTTTTAAAATCCTAAAATCATTTTTAAGGTTGTATTTTTTCTCTAAAATTGTCTTTCTGAAAGTTATAAGAAGCAAAGTAAGAAACTAAATGAATTAATTGAAACAAGTGAAGACCAAGTCTTTAAAATATTTTCTTGGATTTTCAAATTCTATTTGAGTTTTGTCTCTCTTAGAATTAAAAATGTTGAGCAAAGCGAGACCAGCTTGCTAGTAAATAAATACTAGGGTTGCACATCTCTCTCTGATAAACGATTCGATATGGACCTAGCTAGATACGGTTACGATTCGATTAAAAAACGATACCTTCTTATTACAGACCGATTTGATTCGATTCGATTCTGAACGATACGATTCGATTTGACGGTTAATATTCAAGACTCCAAATCCCCTAGCATTGTGGCTTTATGGCACTGGCAAAACAAAACAGAAAAACAAAATCACATGTCAATGTATATATTTTTAGACATGGACCAAAAAAAGTCTGGCTGAATTGTAGGATGGGAACTCCAGAGGTAAGAGTAGCACAGAATAGCAACAACAAAGTGCAATATTTTAGCCTGAGCATAGTTTTGAACACTGGAGGTAGGTATAACAAAGATTCAATATTTCAATCTGAGCATGTAGTGTTTTGAACACCAGAGGTAAGTAACAAAGGTGCAACATTACAATGTAAACAAGTTACACACCTATAACACATCTCAAAATGTGGCACGGAGTTTTAACGCACCGTACTCTTGGCCGTGTTTCCTCTTTGCATGCTGGTCGAGATTTGTAGTGCTGCCAGTGTACGTCAACGATGCTCGACACAATTTACAAATAGCATGGCTTCTGTCGAGCTTCCCTTCCTTCTTATAAAACCCCAAAACTTTCCACACTTTGGATTTCTGTCTACCCGATGCTTTGAAAATCTTTCTCGGTCCATTATCAGCTTCGGTCAGACTGACGCTTTCGTTCTCCTTCCTTTTCCGTGTTGTCCCTTGTTTATCACTCTTGCTAATACCAGCTAAGCAGCCACCGCGTTTGGCGAGTAGCTTCAGCTTTGGCGTTGTTTTAGAGCAGGGGTAGGGAACCTATGGCTCGCGAGCCAGATGTGGCTCTTTTGATGACTGCATCTGGCCCTCGGATAAATCTGAGCTGACACTGCTTAACACGATAAGTAATAAATAATTCCACTTGTAATCAAAGTGTTAAAAATAACGTTCAAAATATAAAACATGCTCATGCATTTGAATCCATCCATCCTTTTTCTACCGCACTTGTTCAAGAAGTTGCATTAAGGGTAAGAAGTGATTTATTTATTATTGGTTAGTTTAGGGCTTGCTGTCCCGGGGGTTCTTCAGACCACCAAGCACCGACATGAGAGCCTGTTTCAGGGTTGCAATATTTTTTATTTTTCAATAAGTCTCTCCGTTGCTTTCCAGCAATTGTCTTTTTCTCTTTCGTTCTCGCTCGCACTCTGGCTCCCGCCCCAACCATGTCTCTCCTCCTGGCTGCTGCTTATAACAGGGCGACAGGTGATTAGATAACAAGGCCCAGGTGGGCCATCTACGCACCTGTCGCTGATTTCGACGCCGGTCCTGGCACACCCCGCTTCGCTGCAGGCCCGCATACCACGCTCCCTGCACAGTTAACTTCAGAATAACAATGTTATTACAAAGAATAAGAGACTTATTATACTGTAGAAATTGGTCTCACTTAAAAATGCACGCGTTTAATTGTGTTCAGTGTCAAAAAAAATATTATATGGCTCTTGCGGAAATATATTTTAAAATATTTGGATTCTTGGCTCTTTCAGCCAAAAAGGTTCCCGACCCCTGTTTTAGAGACTCTGGCGCATATTGTAATCTAACCAACCCATGCAAAGTCTCGCGATAACCGATCCATGACTCTATAACCGATTCAGCCAGGAATTCATGGATTATTCGCATCGATTGAGGAGTCTGCTACCGATGCAGCCTAATCGCTCACTTGTGGAAACGCATACTCGGTCGCGTCGGTTTATCGTTCACAACCCTAATAAATACAATTCAAAAAATAGAGGCAGCTCACTGGTAAGTGCTGCTATTTGAGCTATTTTTAGAACAGGCCAGCGGGCGACTCATCTGGTCCTTACGGGCAACGCGTTGGTGACCCCTGCATATTATTTATGTTGCAATTAATGCCACTTCCTGACATGTACTGTGTGCTTCATCCTGCAGGGGGCGTCCTCGAGCAAAACTCATAAAAGTCCAACAGCGAAACAATGTTGTTATTTAACGAGCAGCCCGTCAATACAAATCTCTTTTTTTTAATTCCATCTCGCCCCAAGTCTTGCTGTCAACTCCATCATGAGTCACAAGTTAAGTCCGTCATGCTTTGAACGGCGTCTCCGAACTTGCCTCGTCACGATTGCGCAATTGGTGAGTTCGCAGCAAGCGTGGAGGCGCTGAAGTGAAAGTGGGTGTTGTTGTCTCCTCATTATTAGACTCCAGAGTCCTGCAGGGAACTCCATCACTCCTCCGCTCTTTCCTACCGGAGCCGCCGCGTCGGTTTTGCATGCCAAGAAGCTTCTTTTTGTTCCAACCCTCGCCTGGGATGTGGAACCTGCACCACGTGGGTTCTAACCTTCACCATATGGGTTCTAAGCTTCACCACATGGGTATGCACCTCGTTCTCCTCACCTCGCTGCTGGGAGTCCTCCTTGCTCAAGGTAACTTTCATCATACACTCAACAATTTTTACTGCTTTGTTTTCATTGTTGACATCAGTTTCAATTTCAGTTTCAGTTTATGTGGAACATGCATACCATACTATGTCACGCATCACACATGTCCAGTTGTTTCATCACAGCACGTTTGAAAAGGAGTAGGAAGAAGCAGAGCTTATTCAACAAAGTATTCCAATGTCCTTGTTCTTTGTAACAGTGGACACAAAAATAATAAATAAATAATATACCATAGTAAGCATACAAATATCACAAACCCCGTTTCCACATGGGTTGGGAAATCGTGTTAGATGTAAATACAAACGGAATACGCTGATTTGCAAACCATTTTCAATCCATATTCAATTGAATGCACTACAAAGACAAGATATTTGATGTTCAAACTCATAAACTTTATTTTTTTTTGCAAATAATAATTAACTTAGAATTTCATGGCTGCAACACGTGCCAAAGTAGTTGGGAATGGGCATGTTCACCACTGTCTTACATCACCTTTTCTTTTAACAACCCTCAATAAACGTTTGGGAACTGAGGAAACTAATTGTTGAAGCTTTGAAAGTGGAATTCTTTCCCATTCTTGTTTTGTGTAGAGTTTTAGTCGTTCAACAGTCCGGGGGCTCCGCTGTCGTATTTTACGTTTCATAATGCGCCACACATTTTCCATGGGGGACAGGTCTGGACGGCAGGCGGGCCAGGAACGTCCCCGCACTCTTTTACTACCTAACCACACTGTTGTAACACGTGACTTGGCATTGTCTTGCTGAAATAAGCAGGGGCGTCCATGATAATGTTGCTTGGATGACAACATACGTTGCTCCAAAACCTGTATGGACCATTCAGCATTAATGGTGCCTTCACATATGTGTAAGTTACCCATTCTTTGGGCACTAATGCACCCCCATACCATCACAGATGCTGGCTTTTGAACTTTGCGCCTATAACAATCCGGATGGTTATTTTCCTCTTTGTTCCGGAGCATACCACGTCCATAGTTTCCAAATATAATTTGAAATGTGGACTCGTCAGACCACAGAACATTTTTCCACTTTGCATCAGTCCATCTTAGATGATCTCGGGCCCAGAGAAGCCGGTGGCGTTCCTTGGTGTTGTTGATAAATGGGGTTTGCTTTGCATAGTAGAGTTTTAACTTGCACTTACAGATGTAGCAAGCAACTGTAGTTACTGATAGTGGTTTTATGAAGTGTTCCTGAGCCAATGTGGTGATATCCTTTACACACTGAGGTCGGTTTTTGATGCAGTACCGCCTGAGGGATCAAAGGTCCGTAATATCATCGCTTACGTGCAGTGATTTCTCTAGATTTTCTGAAGTTTTTGATGATTTTACGGACCGTAGATGGTAAAATCCCTAAATTCCTTGCAATAAATCGTTGAGAAATGTTGTTCTAAAACTGTTCGACAATTGTCTTACAAATTGGGGACCCTCACCCCATCCTTGTTTGTGAATTACTTAGCATTTCATGGAAGCTGCTTTTATACCCAATCATGGCATCCAACTCTTCCCAAGTAGCCTCCACACCTGTGGGATGTTCCAAATAAGTGTTTGATGAGCATTCCTCAACTTTAGCAGTATTTATTGCCACCTTTCCTAACTTCTTTACCAGGTATTGCTGGCATCAAATTCTAAAGTTAATGATTATTTGTAACAAAACAAAAAATGTTTATCATTTTGAACATCAAATATGTTGTCTTTGTAGCATATTAAACTGAATATGGGTTGAAAATTATTTGCAAATCATTGTATTCCAAATATTTACTTGAGTAAAAGTAAAAAGTATGTTGTGAAAAAACTACTCAAGTACTGAGTAACTGATGAGTAACCTGTTTGTTTAATGATTACGGCAACAAATAATGCACAAAAACATAAAAATAGCAATGAGCAAATTCAGAGCCAGGAATATCTCTTAAGCAACTAAAACAATAATATATATTAAATAATAACACATTAGAATAAAAAAATTAAGGCAAATTGAGCCACAAAAACTTAACAGTACCACAGGCTCAGTAAGCATTGATTGATTGATTGATTGAAACTTGTATTAGTAAATTGCACAGTACAGTACATATTCCCTACAATTGATCACTAAATAATAACACCCCAATAAGTTTTTCAACGTTAATCAATTACTTAATAAATGACCAAGTCGAGGTGATCTACCTCATATATACATATACATACACACATATCATATATATATATATATATATATATATATATATATACACATACATTTATATATACAGTATATAATTTATATGTATTTATTTTGCCGTTTTTGTTGACATGTTAAAGGTGTTTTAATAAATATACATGCATGTTTAACACATAGATTCCTATCTTTCATGAAGACAAAAATATAAGTTGGTGTATTACCTGATTCTGATGACTTGCATTGTAGTGCTGATAACGTCCACGTTTTCAAATGGAGGAGAAAAAAAGTTCCTCTTTTCTGTCTAATACCACATGAAAGTCCTTGGTTTTTGGCATCTTATTTGTCCAGCTTCCATATTCGTTTTTATACACTTTACAAGAAATACATTGGCGGAAAACTCTGTAGCTTGCTAGCTTGTTTGCTCTGGCTTTCAGAGACTCTTATTTTGTTAGCGCAGGCGCGATGGAGCGGCACTTTTATTGTGAAGACAGGAACTGTGCGATCAGTCTTTAGGCTTTTGACGGGAAGTACGGTTGAAATAAAAAGTGTCTTTTTTCCTTTACACTTTTGATTGATTGATTGAAACTTTATTATTAGATTGCACAGTACAGTACATATTCCGTACAATTGACCACTAAATGGTAACACCCGAATACGTTTTTCAACTGTGACGGTCATGTGACCGCCTGGCTCTGTTTGATTGGTCCAACGTCACCAGTGACTGCATTTGATTGGTGAAACGCAGGCATGCGTTTATCCTACTTTGAATGCGTGTCTGACAAAATCAAAACAAACAAAGCGTGCATTAACAGATCGCTAAAAAAAGTAGCGAGTAGCGAGCTGATTGTAGATAAATGGATCTGAGTAAAAGTAGCGTTTCTTCTCTATAAATATACTCAAGTAAAAGTAAAATTATGTTTCATAAAAACTACTCTTAAAAGTACAATTCATCCCAAAAGTTACTCAATTAGCGCGTTACTACCCACCTCTGCTCACTTGTGCCAACACATGCACATATGGCACTGAGCCAGTGATGCGTTTACAGCCACACAAAAAGTCAAACTTTCCCAACACCGCACATTATGTGTAATTCCAAGTCGTTACACTATCATTTACCAATTAAATATGTGCTCATTCTACTGTCATTTACTAACAATTTTAATTTATAAATATTAATCACGAATTGCTTTTAATTATATTAAAGAAATACTAATAAATATATTTATATTTTACAAACGGAAAGTTACAGGAATGTACACATGATCCATTGCTTGCATCTGAATGTTTTAATGGGAACTAAATGCGATATCTGAAAAGGATACACATGATTTCCAAAGCAGGACCCCACCCAGACTTACAATACTAGTATCCAGCTCATGAAAAACAATATTTGTTGTTCTTGTCATTGTAAGTGGGCCAAAACACTTATATTAGAAAATGATCACATGGAAAGTGACTGCTGTCATTTAATTATAATAATAAGAAATGTAACTTGTTATTTAGTCAGGTTTGGGACAGGTGTGCTGCAGGTGTGGCCACAGTGTGCACGTCCGGTGTTGCTCACTGAATGTACAAAGAGTTTTTGCGTTTGCTCACATCCATCCATCCATCTTCTTCCGCTTATCCGAGGTTGGGTCGCGGGGGCAACAGCCTAAGCAGGGAAACCCAGACTTCCCTCTCCCCAGCCACTTCGTCTAGCTCATGGGTGTCAAACTCTGGCCCGCGGGCCAAATCTGGCCCGCCGTTTAATTTCATTTGGCCCTTGAGGCAATATCAAATTAACATTAGGGTTGGCCCGCCGGTAACACCACATTCACCGCTAATACTCATACATACCAACCCTCCCGATTTTCCCGGGAGACTCCCAAAGTTTAGTGCCCTTCCCGAAAATCTCCCTGGACAACCATTCTCCCAATTTCCACCCGGACAACAATATTGGGAGCGTGCCTTAAAGGCACTGTCCTCTACAACATGCCGTCACGTCCTCTTTTCCTGCATATAAACAGCGTGCTGGCCAAGTCACATAATATATGCGGCTTTCACACACACATACTTGGTCAACAGCCATACAGGTCACACTGAGGGTGGCCGTATAAACAACTTTAACATTGTTACAAATATGCGCCACACTGTGAACCCACACCAAACAAGAATGACAAAACACCTTTCGGGAGAACACCCGCACCGTAACACAACATAAACACAACAGAACAAATACCCAGAACCCCTTGCAGCACTAACTCTTCCGGAATGCTACAATATATATCCCCCGCTACCACCAAACCCCGCCCACCTAATTTTTTGTTTATTTTCGATTTTATTAGCCTGTGGAAAAGTTTATGTTGATATTTACCTCAGAAGGCTGCAAATAGAAAAGAAGCATTAATTTGTTTAATTACATTTTATTTAATACACCACTTTTTTCGTTTGTTTTTTGAAAGTTGATTTTGCACTATTACGTTATATAAGCTCTGCCTGTTCCATGGGAGGAAGCCCAAGTACCCGGAGGGAACCCAAGCAGTCACGGGGAGAACATGCAAACTCCACACAGAAAGATCCCGAACCCGGGATTGAACCCAGGATTACTCAGGACCTTCGTATTGTGAGGCAGATGCACTAACCCCTGTTCCACCGTACTGCCCTATTTAAGCCTTGCTTGTTCTATAAATGCAAAACTTGTTTGGGTCCCTATTAAAAGGTAAATTTGTTGAACCTTGGCCCGCGGCTTTGTTCCGTTTCAAATTTTGGCCCACTCTGTTTTTGAGTTTGACACCCCTGGTCTAGCTCTTCCCGGGGGATCCCGAGGCGTTCCCAGGCCAGCCGGGAGACAGTCTTCCCAACGTGTCCTGGGTCTTCCCCGTGGCCTCCTACCGGTCGGACGTACCCTAAACACCTCCCTAGGGAAGCGTTCGGGTGGCATCCTGACCAGATGCCCGAACCACCTCATCTGGCTCCTCTCGATGTGGAGGAGCAGCGGCTTTACTTCGAGCTCCTCCCGGATGGCAGAGCGTCTCACCCTATCTCCAAGGGAGAGCCCCGCCACACGGCGGAGGAAACTCATTTGGGCTGCTTGTACCCGTGATCTTATCCTTTCGGTCATGACCCAAAGCTTATGACCATAGGTGAGGATGGGAACGTAGATTGACCGGTAAATTGAGAGCTTTGCCTTCCGGCTCAGCTCCTTCTTCACCACAACGGATCGGTACAACGTCCGCATTACTGAAGACGCCGCACCGATCCACCTGTCGATCTCACCATCCACTCTTCCCTCACTCGTGAACAAGACTCCTAGGTACTTGAACTCCTCCACTTGGGGCAGTGTCTCCTCCCCTACCCGGAGATGGCATTCCACCCTTTTCCGGGCGAGAACCATGGACTCAGACTTGGAGGTGCTGATTCTCATTCCGGTCGCTTCACACTCGGCTGCAAACCGATCCAGTGAGAGCTGAAGATCCCGGTCAGATGAAGCCATCAGGACCACATCATCTGCAAAAAGCAGAGACCTAATCCTGCAGTCACAAAACCGGAACCCCTCAATGCCTTGACAGCGCCTAGAAATTCTGTCCATAAAAGTTATGAACAGAATCGGTGACAAAGGACAGCCTTGGCGGAGTCCAACCCTCACTAGAAACGTGTTCGACTTACTGCCGGCAATGCGGACCAAGCTCTGACACTGATCATACAGGGAGCGGACCGCCACAATAAGACAGTCCGATACCCCATACTCTCTGAGCACTCCCCACAGGACTTCCCGAGGGACACGGTGGAATGCCTTCTCCAAGTCCACAAAGCACATCTAGTCTGGTTGGGCAAACTCCCATGCACCCTCAAGAACCCTGCCGAGAGTATAGAGCTGGTCCACAGTTCCACGACTAGGACGAAAACCACACTGTTCCTTCTGAATCCGAGGTTCGACTATCCAGCGTAGCCTCCTCTCCAGTACACCTGAATAAACCTTACCGTTCTCACACACATGAAAAATTAGAGGGAACATTGCCGTTGATGTTTTTTCGTTTGTTTTTTGAAAATGAATTTTGCACTATTAAGTTATATAACCCTTGTTTGTTCCATATTTAATGCAGAACTTGTTTGGGTCAATCAATCAATCAATGTTTATTTATATAGCCCCAAATCACAAATGTCTCAAAGGACTGCACAAATCATTACGACTACGACATCCTCGGAAGAACCCACAAAAGGGCAAGGAAAACTCACACCCAGTGGGCAGGGAGAATTCACATCCAGTGGGATGCCAGTGACAATGCTGACTATGAGAAACCTTGGAGAGGACCTCAGATGTGGGCAACCCCCCCCTCTAGGGGACCGAAAGCAATGGATGTCGAGCGGGTCTAACATTTTACTGTGAAAGTTCAATCCATTGTGGCTCCAACACAGCCGCGAGAGTTCAGTTTGAAGCGGATCCAAGACAGCAGCGAGAGTCCCGTCCACAGGAAACCATCCCAAGCGGAGGCGGATCAGCAGCGTAGAGATGTCCCCAACCGATACACAGGCGAGCGGTCCATCCTGGGTCCCGACGAGCAGTCCATCCTGGGTCTCGACTCTGGACAGCCAGTACTTCATCCATGGTCATCGGACCGGACCCCGTCCACAAGGGAGGGGGGACATAGGAGAAAAAAGAAAAGAAGCGGCAGATCAACTGGTCTAAAAAGGTCTATTTAAAGGCTAGAGCAGGGGTCGGGAACCTTTTTGGCTGAGAGAGCCATGAAAGCCAAATGTTTCAAAATGTATTTCCCTAAGAGCCATATAACATTTTTCAACACTGAATACAACTAAATTCGTGCATTTTTAAGTATGACCAACATTTGTAGAGTATAATAAGTCTCTTATGCTTTTTAACAACATTGTTATTCTAAAAGTTAACCAATAATAAATATAATACTTCTTACCATTAATGCGACATCTTGAACAGGTGCGGTAGAAAATGGATGGTTGGATTAAAATGCATGAGAATGTTTTGTAATTTGAACGTTATTTTTGAAACCAGCGGAATTATTCATTACTTATCGAATTAAGCAATTTCAGCTAAGATTTATCTGAGAGCCATATGCAGTCATCCGGCTCTAGAGCCATAGGTTCCCTACCCCTGGTTTAAGCATTAGACACCTTTTTACCTTCACTCTGCCTCCCGCTGTTTCCCACATCTACAAAGCAATTAGCTACCGACTGCCACTTACTGATATGGAAGAGTATTACACGGTTACTCGGCATAGCTCGGTTAGGAGAGTGGCCGTGCTAGCAACCTGAGGGTTCCAGGTTCGATTCCCGCTTCCGCCATCCTAGTCACTACCGTTGTGTCCTTGGGCAAGACACTTTACACACCTGCCCCCAGTGCCACCCGCACTGGTTTAAAATCAACTTAGATATTGGGTGTCACTTTGTAAAGTGCTTTGAGTCACTAGAGAAAAGCGCTATATAAATATAATTATCTGAGAGCCATATGTAGTCATCAAAAGAGCCACATCTGGCTCTAGAGCTAGAGTATACAGGTGAGTTACAGATTGGTCCTATTAAAAGGTTAATTTGTTCAATCTTGGCCCGCGGCTTTGTTCAGTTTTACATTTGAGTTTGACACCCCTGTAATTAAGGGCAATGTGTATAAAAAAAAATTCTGTTGTTAGGAGAGCTTATTGGCACACTAAAACTGAGGGACTTTCATTTCTGCGTCACTATGTCATCGGGATATTGATTTAGACGGATTCAATTTATGTTTGAAAGTATTAAAAGTTAAATACGGCTCGTATTAGTTATTTATTGCATACAAATGCATGAGCCCGATGTGATTTACGGAACATGTGAGCATAATTACTCATATTTGAAAGACACAGATGAAAAAGTATTGGAGGAGAACATAATAGTCATGAAGATCTACGGCACAGGAGACATAAAGTCAGTAGTTTGTCCACACTGTCTGACGGCTTTATCGTAAAAACATTTCATTGCAGCTTCAACCTCCATTTATAGCTTGTATCCTTCATTTCACCTCGTATTGTGAAATAGTGTTAAACCTAGCCATCTTTTAGCCGAGTGCCATGTAACTTAAATGTCAGAAAGTTCCCACAAGTGGAAAGCTCATTTTTTTTGTCCAGACCTGGGCAAATGAAGGCCCTTTAAGCTTTTCAATCTGGCCCGCCGGACATTCTCAAATAATTGTTTTAGATGTTTAAGATGGAAAGTGTAGCAGCCATTATGATGTGCACTCATCTTTTCTAATGACCCTAAGTCTTGATCTGCGCTTTTGCATGATATATGAGTTACTATGGTCATTTAATTACAAACCCCATTTCCATATGAATTGGGAGATTGAGTTAGATGTAAATATAAACGGAATACAAGGATTTGCAAATCCTTTTCATCCCATATTCAGTTGAATATGCTACAAAGACAACATATTTGATGTTCAAACTGATAAACATTTTTTTATTTTGTTGCAAATACTCATTAACTTTGGAATTTGATGCCAGAGAAGTTGGGAAAGGTGGCAATAAATATTGACAAAGTTGAGGAATGCTCATCAAACACCTATTTGGAACATCCCACAGGTGTGCATGCTAATTGAGAACAGGTGGGTGACATGATTGGGGATAAAAACAGCTTCCCGAAATATACTCAGTCTTTCACAAGAAAGGATGGGGCGAGGTACACCCCTTTGTCAACAACTGCGTGAGCAAATAGTCAAACAGTTAAAGAACAACGTTTCTCAAAGTGCAATTGCAAGAAATTTAGGGATTTCAACATCTACGGTCCATAATATCATCAAAAGCTTCAGAGAATCTGGAGAAATCATTCCACGTAAGCGGCATGGCCGGAAACCAAAATTGAATGACCGTGACCTTCGATCCTTCGGACGGCACTGTATCAAAAACCGACATTAATCTCTAAAGATATCACCACATGGGCTCAGGAACACTTCAGAAAACCGCTGTCACTAAATACAATTCGTCGCTACATCTGCAAGTGCAAGTTAAAGCTCTACTATGCAAAGCGAAAGCCATTTATCAACAACATCCAGAAACGCCGCCGGCTTCTCTGGGCCCGACGTCATCTAAGATGGACTGATGCAAAGTGGAAAAGTGTTCCGTGGTCTGACGAGTCCACATTTCAAATTGTTTTTGGAAATATTCGACATCGTGTCATCCGGATCAAAAGGGGAGCAAACCATCCAGACTGTTATCGACGCAAAGTTCAAAAGCCAGCATCTGTGATGGTATGGGGGTGCATTAGTGCCCAAGGCATGGGTAACTTACACATCTGTGAAGGCACCATTAATGCTGAAAGGTACATACAGGTTTTGGAACAACATATGCTGCCATCTAAGCGTTGTCTTTTTCATGGGCGCCCCTGCTTATTTTAGCAAGACAATACCAAGCCACATTCAGCACGTGTTACAACAGCGTGGCTTCGTAAAAAAAGAGTGCGGGTACTTTCCTGGCCCGCCTGCAGTCCAGAGCTGTCTCCCATGGAAAATGTGTGGCGCATTATGAAGCGTAAAATACGACATCGGAGACCCCGGATTGTTGAACGACTGAAGGTCTACCTAAAACAGGAATGGGAAAGAATTCCACTTTCAAAGGTTCAACGATTAGTTTCCTCAGTTCCCAAATTTTTATTGAGTGTTGTTAAAAGAAAAGGTGATGTAACACAGTGGTGAACATGTCCTTTCCCAACTACTTTGGCACGTGTTGCAGCCATGAAATTGTAAGTTAATAATTATTTGCAAAAAAAAAAATATATAATTTATGAGTTTGAAAATCAGATATCTTGTTTTTGTAGCATATTCAATTGAATATGGGTTGAAAAGGATTTGCAAATCATTGTATTCTGTTTTTATTTACGTCTAACACAATTTCCCAACTCATATGGAAATGAGGTTTGTACATTCTGGGTGTCTCATTTAATAAAGAATTTAAAATTCCATTCTGTTTTTCAAGGCGGTCTGTCATAAGGTTTTAAGCTTTCAATTCGATATTATTGTGAGGTATTGTATTAGTGTTCCTAAAACTGAGATATACTGGCCCCCAGACACATTTTTTTCCTCTAAATTTGGCCCAAACTAATTGCCCAGGGCTGGTCTAAACAGAGGGGTGTGACTTATACTGGCAGAAGGGGTCACCAAGGCATGGAAGCCATCAGAAGCTCACACATGGGGCCACTTTCACAGTCGACAAGGGCCAACAAGCCGGGAGGGACGCTCGGGAGTGCGGGGGTGCGGGGGATGGGGGTTTGGAATACTGGTGCTCATAAACAGGCTCTAGGGCAGGGGTGTCAAACTCAAATACAGACTGGGCCAAAATGTAAAACTGAACAAAGCCGCGGGCCAAGGTTGAACAAATGAACCTTTTAATAGGGACCCAAACAAGTTTTGCATTGAATATTGAACAAGCAAGACTTATATAACTTTATAGTGACATGCAAAATCCAGTTTCTAATAATAATAATTAAAAATGATCAATGGCACATCAAATAAAATAAAAATAAAAATCGAATGCCTTTTTTCTATTTGCAGCCTTCTGAGGTAAATATCAAAATACACTTTTTCCACAGGCTAATAGTAAATTTAGAAATAAAATAATAATAATGAATGAATCAAACACTCAAGCCTTGAAGTAGCAAGAGAAAGTGCATGCATAAAACCTTCATTATTGCCACACTGATTTGCTTTAAAGGCCTACTGAAAGCCACTACTACCGACCACGCAGTCTGATAGTTTATATATCAATGATGAAATATTAACATTGCAACACATGCCAATACGGCCTTTTTAGTTCACTAAATTGCAATTTTGAATTCCCCGCGAGGTGTCCTGTTGAAAACGTCGCGGAATGATGACGTGTGTTTGTGACGTTATCGGTTAGAGCGGACATTTCAGCCCAGCACCGATCACGGCTAAAAGTCGTCTCTTTTCATCGCATAACTACACAGTATTTTGGACATCTGTGTTGCTGAATCTTTTGCAATTTTTTCAATTAATAATGGAGACGTCAAAGAAGAATGCTGTTGGTGGAAAGCTGCCTTCAGCAACCAAAACACAGGCGGTGTTTCTTTGTTTGTTGTGAAGCTTTAACAGAGAGCGGTCAAGCAAACATGTTTCTCTACGTCAACCAGCAAGTTTTTGGATGGGCAAATTGTGATATTAAGTCGGCTCTTACCGGAGACTTCAGTGGATTATGCGACTTCCTCCTGCAGCTCAAAAAGGCAGCTGTGATCTTGGCTCCTCCATTGGCTTCTCTCAGTTCACCGCAGCAAACCGACTTTCAGGTATGACTTTATAATCTCACTAAAACACTATTAATACAATAAGCAGATAAGGGATTTTCCAGAATTATCCTAGTAAATGTGGCTAATTACATCTGAAATGCTCCCACTGCCGCCGCCTGGAGCCGTCGCCTTTTCTTTTTTTTTTTTTGTGCTTCACTCTAACTTTCCTCATCCACAAATCCTTCATCCTCGCTCAAATTAACGGGGAAATCGTCGCTTTCTCGGTCCAAATAGCTCTTGCTGCTGGAGGCTATGACTATAAACAATGTGAGAATGGGAGGAGCCCTACAAACCGTGACGTCACGTGCACATCGTCTGCTACTTCCAGTAAAGGCAAGGCTTTTTTATTAGCGACCAAAAGTTGAGAACTTTATCGTCGATGTTCTCTACTAAATCCTTTCAGCAAAAATATGGCGATATTGCAAAAGGATCAAGTATCACACATAGAATGGACCTGCTATCCCTGTTTAAATAAGAAAATCTCATTTCAGTAGGCCTTTAACACTGAATATGGAACAAGCAACGCTTATATAACTTAATAGTGCAAAGTTAACTTTAAAAAAACAAAACGAAAAAACATCAATGGTAGATTAAATACAATTGGAATAAATAATTGAATGCATCTTTTCTATTTGCAGCCTTCTGAAGTAAATATCAACATGTACTTATTTCACAATGAGGTAGGCGGGGTTGAGGGGTGCGGGGGTGTGGTGGTAGCGGGGGGTGTATATTGTAGCATCCCGGAAGAGTTAGTGCTGCAAGGGTTTCTGGGTATCTGTTGTGTTGTGTTTGTGTTGTGTTACGGTGCGGATGTTCTCCTGAAATGTGTTTGTCATTCTTGTTTGGTGTGGGTAGCCATGTTTAAATAAGAAAATCTCATTTCAGTAGGTCTTTAACACTGAATATGGAACAAGCAACGCTTATATAACTTAATAGTGCAAAGTTAACTTTCGAAAAACTAACGAAAAAACATCAATGGTAGATTAAATACAATTGAAAAAAATAATTGAATGCATCTTTTCTATTTGCAGCCTTCTGAAGTAAATATCAGCATTAACTTATTTCCCAGATAACAATGAGGTAGGCGGGGTTGAGGGGTGCGGAGGTTTGGTGGTAGTGGGTGGTGTATATTGTAGCATCCCGGAAGAGTTAGTGCTGCAAGGGTTTCTGGGTATTTGTTGTGTTGTGTTTGTGTTGTGTTACGGTGCGGATATTCTCCCGAAAGGTGTTTGTCATTCTTGTTTGGTGTGGGTTGACAGTGTGGCGCATTTTAGTAACATTGTTGGCGTTGTTTATACGGCCACCCTCAGTGTGACCTGTATGGCTTTTGACCAAGTATGCTTGTATTTACTTGTGTGTGTACAAGCCGCTTGCATTATGCGACTTGGCCGGCACGCTGTTTGTATGGAGGAAAAGCGGATGTGACGACAAGTTTTAGAGGACGCTAAAAAGAGTGCCCACAATGTTGTTGTCCTGGTGGAAATCGGGAGAAATTCTGAAGAATGGTTGTACCAGGAGGTAATGGGTAGGGGCACTGAACTTCGGGATTCTCTCGGGTTGGCGAGTATGAGTATTAGCGGTGAATGCGGTGTATAGTACAGACGGGCCAGTTCTAATGTTAATTTGGTATAGCCTTAAGGGCAAAATGGAATTACCAAATCTGACGCCCATCCTCTAGGGACACATATTACCGTTAGAACATCAATAAACCGTCTCTCAGGCGGCCTTTAAATGTTACACATGACGCACTTACCAGAATGATCTATAATCCTGGTTCTAGTCGAGCAGTTCTACTGTAGATCACAGGTGTCAAACTCAATTTGCTGTTGACCCGCTTGTTGAACTTCAGCGAATAAGAAGCTGATCTTACTTCACCATCACCACCACGTCTTTACCACAGCTGTATTGTGTTGTACTCGCCGTTCTTACCAAGGGTGTCACATGCAGTCCTGGTCAAGAGTTTACATAAAATTGCAAATATCATCATGTCTGTCATTATCATGTTTTTCTTATGTTCTGTGAGTTATTGGACTCTTTTAGTTCCTGTTTGACACCTGAGTTTGGTTTGGTTGCCACGGCTACTTAGGATTTTCACCTGCCGCTAGTGTTCGGGACGCTCACCTGCCTCTAATCAAGAGACATTATTGAAGCCTGCCTTTGCCAGTCAGTCGTCCTGCCGTCATTGTTTGTCTCATGCCTTGCCAAGTAAGTCTTGCTGGTTTCATGCCACAGTTCCCTGAGTGTTCCAGGCCATAGTTTATGTTGAGTGTTTGCTTCAGGGGTGGTTTAGCTCGGTTGGTAGAGTGGCCGTGCCAGGAACTTGAGGGTTGCAGGTTCAATTCCCGCTTCTGCCAACCTAGTCACTGCCGTTGTGTCCTTGGGCAAGACACTTTACCCACCTGCTCCCAGTGCCACCCACACTGGTTTGAATGTAACTTAGATATTGGGTTTTACCATGTAAAGCGCTTTGAGTCACTAGAGAAAAAGCGCTACATAAATATAATTCACTTCACTTCATGCTCTCGTCACGTCTCTTGTCTTCTAGTCAATGCTAAGTATTTAGCTTCAAGTGCAATCGGCACCTTGTTCCTTCGCCTTGTTCTCCGTTTTTTGTACTTATTTGAGTTTTTGTTCAAGATTAAATCATGTTCCTACCGGCAAGTCCTGTCCGGAGTGATCCGTTTGCATCCCGGGGGAACTAAACCTCGCAGCTGTCTTGAGTTTCCAATCTTTTCTACAACTCTTATTTTTTTGTGATGGAGTGATTGGAGCTCATACTTTTTGGTCACAAAAAAACATTCATGAAGTTTGCTTCTTTTATGAATTTATTTTTTTGGCTCTGCTGAAAATGTGACTGGGTCATAAGTATACATACAGCAATGTTAATATTTGCTTACATGTCCTTTGGCAAGTTTCACTGCAATAAGGCGCTTTTGGTAGCCATCCACAAGCTTCTGGCAAGATTCTGCCTGAATTGATGACCACTCCTCTTGACAAAATTGGTCCAGTTCATCTAAATTTGTTGGTTTTCCACACGTTTAAGTCAGGACTTTGGGAAGGCCATTATACCTTCATTCCAGAATGATTCAGCCATTCCTTTACCACTTTTGACGTGTGTTTGGGGTCATTGTCCTGTCGGAACACCCAACTGCGCCTAAGACCCAACCTCGGGGCTGATGATTTTAGCTTGTCCTGGAGAATTTGGAGGTAATCTTCCTTTTTCATTGTCCCATTTACTCTCTGTAAAGCACCAGTTGCATTGGCAGCAAAACAAGCCCAGAGCATAATACTACCACCACCATGCTTGACGGTAGGCATGGTGTTCCTGGGATTAGAGGTCTCACCTTTTCTCCTCCAAACATATTGCTCGGTATTGTGGCCAAACAGCTCCATTATTGTTTCATCTGACGTCACATGGACAAAGATAAGACCTTCTGGAGGAAAGTTCTGTGGTCAGGGGGAATTGGTGCTTTACAGAGAGTAAATGGGACAGTGGAAAAGGAGGCTTACTTCCAAATTCTTCAGGACAAGCTAAAATAGATGATAACTATAGCAACAGACTTTAAGCATACTAAAGTTGTGTGATAATGTGTATACATGGTTATTCTAACATCAGATGAAACAAAAATGAAGCTGTTTAGCCACAATACCCAGCATTATGTTTGGATGAGAAAATAGGAGGTTTTTAATCACAGGAACACCACACCTACCGTCAAGCATGGTGGTGGTAGTATTATGCTCTGGGCCTGTTTTGCTGCAATTGGAACTGGTGCTTTGCAGAGAGTTAATGGGACAATGAAAAAGGAGGATTAGCTGCAAGCTAAAATCATCAGCCCAGAGGTTGGGTCTTGGGCGCAGTTGGGTGTTCCAACAGGACAATGACCCCAAACACACGTCAAAAGTGGTATAGGAATGGCTAAATCAGGCTAGAATTAAGGTTTTGGATTGGCCCTCCCAAAATCCTGACTTAAATATGTGGACAATGCTGGAGAAACAAGTCTGTGACAGACTTCTCAAGCCGTCGTGCGGGTTCCAAGGACCATCAAGGAAGGACATAGCGGCGGTACATTTAGAGTTCTTTATTTTTCAATACAGACTGTTTGTCTGCCGCTCGCTCTTCCGCTTGCCTTTCTGCTTCGGGCGTCGTCGCCTCTCTCGCGCTCTCAGTCTCTCTCTCTCTCTCAGCGTCAGCTTCCCTCTGGCTTTATCTCGTCTCTCCGCCTCTCCCCCTGACGTTCACGGCAGTCGCCCTTTTATACAGCGCGAGAAGATTACTCAATTTCCTCCAGGTGCGCTATCCACGCACCTGATCTTGATTGCGGCGTCGCTCCTGGCGCGCCCGGCCTCGCCGCTCGCCCGCGGTCCACACCTCCTCGCCGCCATCTTGGGCCAGGCTACAGCGTGACCTACCTTGCTGTCGGACTGCCGGCCACGCCTCCTTGTCGCCATCTTGGGCTGGGCTACGGTGTGCCCTGCCTCGCTGTTGGACTGCCGGCCACGCCTCTTCGCCGCCATCTTGGGCTGGGCTATAACGTGACCTGCCTCGCTTGCAGACTGCCGTTCACTTCTCCTTGTCGCCATCTTGGCCTGGGCTACTATATTGTGACCTGCCTCGCTGTCGGACTGCCGACCTCACGCCTCCCCGCCGCCATCTCGGGCCAGGCTACGGCGTGACCTGCCTCGCTTTTGGACTGCCGACCACACCTCTTCACCGCCATCTTGGGCTGGGCTCCGGTGTGCCCTGCCTTGCTTGAGGACTGCCATCCACTTCTCCTCGTCGCCATCTTGGGCTGGGCTCTGGTGTGCCCTGCCTCGCTGTTGGACTGCCGACCACGCCTCCTCGCCGCCATCTTGGCCTGGGCTACTAAATTGTGCCCTGCCTCGCTGTCGGACTACCGGCCATGCCTCCTCGTCGCCATCTTGGGCTGGGCTACGGTATGCCCTGCCTCACTTTCGGACTGCCGACCACTTCTCCTTGTCACCTTCTTGGCCTGGGCTACTAAATTGTGACCTGCCTCGCTGTCGGACTGCCGACCACGCCTCCTCGCCGCCATCTTGGGCCGGGCTACGGCATGACCTGCCTTGCTGCTGGACTGCCGACCACGCCTCTTCGCCGCCATCTTGGGCTGGTTTATGGCGTGACCTGCTTTGCTTGCGGACTGCCGTCAACTTCTCCTCGCCGCCATCTCTGCCTGGGCTACCAAATTGTGACCTGCCTTGCTGTCGGACTGCCAACCACGCCTCCTCGCCGCCATCTTGGGCTGGGCTCCGGTTTGCCCTGCCTCGCTGTCGGACTGCCGGCCACGCCTCCTCGCCGCCATTTTGGTTCGGGCTCCGGCGTGCCCTGCCTTGCTTGCGGACTGCCGTCCACTTCTCCTCGTCGCCATCTTCGGCCGGGCTACGGCGTGTCCCGCCTCGCCGCTCGCCCGCCGTCCACGCCTCTTGGCCGCCATCTTGGGCCGGGTTCCGGCGTGCCCTGCCTCGCTGTCGGACTGCCGGCCACACCTCTCCACAAAGTCCATGTCAGAAAACCAAACATATTTAGCTGAACTGCATCAATTTTGTCAAGAGTAGTGGTCAAAAATTGAAGCAAACTTCAAGAATGTTTTTTGTGGGCAACAAGCATGTGCTCCAATCACTTAATCACACATTTTTTTTTAGAAATTAATGGAAACTCAAGACAGCCATGACATCATGTTCTTTACACGTGTACGTAAACTTTTGATGGTGACTGTAGATATCCAGACAAAGAGATGGACAGATTCAGTGGGTTGGTGCTCCACCAGTGGGCTCATTAAGTCTTGTTTACACGAGGCGTCTAGACGAAGCCGAGCCGTGTGTCTTCCTGCCAAAAAAAGAGAGCGGCCCCCACATCTCTCATCTCGCCCTCACGGGATCCAAGATGAGAGATCAGCAGACAATACATCACAACAGTCTGCTTTGCCTCCTTCTGATAAAAAAAAAAACAAAAACCCAAACGAGGCACTTTTGAGGCCCCTTCTGTTCTTCCAATCAAGGCTCTTAAACGTCCGAGACAGCGGTGGTCCTGGAATGCCAGCTATGACTATAATTTGGAAAAGACTTCCAGTGGGCCCCGGTGGGAAAGATAATTGGATTAGATTTGTTGGGCTACTCGGCGTGCCGCACGCTCCTCCTCCTTCTTGGACGTGGACCGTGTGACAGAATCATCGCCATCATTTTTATCACCGCTTTTGCAGAGTTAGAAACAAAAACAACTTATGCAGTTTTCACTGCAAGGGAGTTACAGTGGGGCAAAAAAAGTATTTAGTCAGCCACCGATTGTGCAAGTTCTCCCACTTAAAATGATGACAGAGGTCTGTAATTTTCATCACTTCAACTGTGAGAGACAGAATGTGAAAAAAAAATATCCAGGAATTCACATTGTAGGAATTCTAAAGAATTTATTTGTAAATTATGGTGGAAAATAAGTATTTGGTCAACCATTCAAAGCTCTCACTGATGGAAGGAGGTTTTGGCTCAAAATCTCCCGATACATGACCCCATTCATTCTTTCCTTAACACAATGGGTGTCAAACTCTGGCCCGCGGGCCAAATCTGGTCCGCCGTGTAATTTAATTTGGCCCTTGAGCCAATATCAATTTAACATTAGAGCTGGCCCGCCGGTGTTATACAGCGTCGGTGCCGCTGTAACACCGCATTCACCGCTAATACTCATACTTGCCAACCCTCCTAATTTTCCCGGTAGACTCCCGAAGTTCAGTGCCCCTCCCGAAAATATCCCGGGGCAACCATTCTCCCGAATTTCTACCGATTTCCACCTGGACAACTATATTGGGGGCGTGCATTTAAGGCACTGTCTTTAGCGTTCTCTGCAACCTGTCGTCACGTCCGCTTTTCCTCCATAGTAACATCGTGTCACATAATATTTGTGGCTTTTACACACACACACACACACACACACACACACACACACACACACACACACACACACACACACACACACACACACACACACACACACACACACACACACACACACACACACACACACACACACACACACACACGCACAAGTGAATGCAAGGCATACTTTGGTCAACAGTCATACAGGTCACACTGAAGGTGGCCGTAGAAACAACTTTAGCACTTTTACAAATATGCGCCACACTATGAACCCACACCAAACAAGAATGACAAACACATTTCGGGTGAACATCCACAACAGAACAAATACCCAGAACACCTTGCAGCACTAACTCTTCCGGGAAACTTCCAGCAAACTGACCTGTAATTAACGTTTTATTCATGCACTTTCTCTTGCTACTTCAAGGCTTGAATGTTTGGTTCATTCATTATTGTTATTTTATTTTCAAATGTATTATTAGCCTGTGGAAAAAATTTGATATTTACTTCAGAAGATTGCAAATAGAAAAAAAGGCATAACATTTTTATTAAAATTGTATTTGATATGCCATTGATATTTTTTTAATTATTATTATTATTATGATTTGAAACTGGATTTTGCATGTCACTAAAGTTATATTTGCCTTGCTTGTTCAATATTTAATGCAAAACTTGTTTGGGTCCCTATTAAAAGGTTAATTTGTTCAACCTTGGCCCGCGGCTTTAAAATTTTGGCCGACTCTGTATTTGAGTTTGACACCCCTGCTTAACACGGATCAATCGTCCTGTCCCCTTAGCAGAAAAACAGCCCCAAAGCATGATGTTTCCACCCCCATGCTTCACATTAGGTATGGTGTTCTTGGGATGGAACTCAGTATTCTTCTTCCTCCAAACACGACCAGTTGAGTTTATACCAAAATGGATACATGGATGATACAGCAGAGGATTGGGAGAATGTCATGTGGTCAGATGAAACCAAAATAGAACTTTTTGCTATAAACTCAACTCGTCGTGTTTGGAGGAAGAAGAATACTGAGTTGCATTCCAAGAACACCATACCTACTGTGAAGCATGGGGGTGGAAACATCATGCTTTGGGGCTGTTTTTCTGCTAAGGGGACAGGACGATTGATCCGTGTTAAGGAAAGAATGAATGGGGCCATGTATCGTGAGATTTTGAGCCAAAACCTCCTTCCATCAGTGAGAGCTTTGAATGGTTGACCAAATACTTGTTTTCCACCATAATTTACAAATAAATTCTTTGAAATTCCTACAATTTGAATTCCTGGATTTTTTTTTTCACATTCTGTCTCTCACAGTTGAAGTGTACCTATGATGAAAATTACAGACCTCTGTCATCATTTCAAGTGGGAGAACTTGCACAATCGCTGGCTGACTAAATACTTTTTTGCCCCACTGTATTTACAAGCATGTGCAAGACTCTGCGTCACAAACTGTACTCTAACAGTCCTGTGTTGCCGGAGACGGTTTACATCCGTCATCTCCCACACCTTTTTGCTCGCACTTTTGGGAGAAACGGCGCTCCGGTGCTCGCTTCTGAAGTTGCGGCTTTTCATGCACTCATGAAGGAAAAACCTCCTTCCTCAAGGACATGATACTGTCTCTGACCCAGGCAGGCCAGAAGAGCACACCTTATGTATGCAGTCCTGGTCAAAAGTTTACATACACTTGTAAAGAACATCATGTCATGGCCGTCTTGACTTTCCAATCATTTCTAAATAATCCTGATGAATTTGGAGGGGATCCTCCTTTTTCATTGTCCTGTTTACTCTCTGTAAAGCACCAGTTCTATTGGCATCAAAACAGGCCCAGAGCATAATATTACCACCACCATGCTTGATGGTAGGGATGGTGTTCCTGGAATTAAAGGCCTCACCTTTTCTCTTCCAATTATATTGATGGGTATTGTGCCCAAACAGCTCCATTTTTGTTTAATTTGACACCACATGGACAAAGATAAGACGGTGCCCGTGGGCACCAGGTAGCCCGTAAGGACCAGATGAGTCGCCTGCTAGCCTGTTCTAAAAATAGCTCAAATAGCAGCACTTACCAGTGAGCTGCCTCTATTTTTAAATTTTTATTCATTTACTAGCAAGCTGGTCTCACTTTGCTCGACATTTTTAATTCTAAGAGAGACAAAACTCAAATAGAATTTGAAAATCCAAGAAAATATTTTAAACACTTGTTCTTCACTTGTTTAAATAAATTCATTTATTTTTTTTACTTTGTTTCTTATAACTTTCAGAAAGACAATTTTAGAGAAAAAAATACAACCTTAAAAATTATTTTAGGATTTTTAAACACATATACCTTTTTAACTTTTAAATTCCTTCCTCTTCTTTCCTGACAATTTAAATCAATGTTCAAGTAAATGATTTTTTTTTATTGTAAAGAATAATAAGTACATTTTAATTTAATTCTTCATTTTACCTTCTGTTTTTTCGATGAAGAATATTTGTGAAATATTTCTTCAAACTTATTATGATTAAAATAAAAATAAAATATTCTGGCAAATCTAGAAAATCTTTAGAATCAAATTGAAATCTTCTTTCAAGGTCTTTTGAATTTCTTTTAAAAAATGTTGTTCTGGAAAATCTAGAAGAAATAATGATTTGTCTTTATTAGAAATATAGCTTCGTCTAATTTGTTATATAGTCTAACAAAGTGCAGATTGGATTTTGACCTATTTAAAACATGTCATCAAAATTCTAAAATTAATCTTAATCAGGAAAAATTACTAATGATGTTCCATAAATAATTTTTTAAAATTTTTTCAAAAAGATTCGATTAGCTAGTTTTTTCTTCTTTTTTTCGGTTGAATTTCGAATTTTAAAGAGTCGAAATTGAAGATAAACTATGTTTCAAAATTTTATTTTCATTTTTTTCCAGTTTTTTCCTCTTTTAAACCGCTCAATTAAGTGTTTTTTTCATAATTTATTCTCTACAAAAAACCTTTGAAAAGGAAAAAAAATGTATGACAAAATGACAGACAGAAATATCATTCTTTTATATATATATATATATATATATATATATATATATATATTACAGGTAAATTGAGCAAATTGGCTATTTCTGGCAATTCATTTAAGTGTGTATCAAACTGGTAGCCCTTCGCATTAATCAGTACCCAAGAAGTAGCTCTTGGTTTCAAAAAGGTTGGTGACCCCTGGTCTGGAAGAAAGGGCTGTGGTCAGATGAAACTAAAATAGAGCTGTTTGGCCACAATACCCAGCAATATGTTTGGAGGAGAAAAGGTGAGGCCTTTAATCACAGGAACACCATACCTACCGTCAAGCATCGCGGTGGTAGTATTATGATCTGGGCCTGTTTTGTTGCAAATGGAACTGGTGCTTTACAGAGAGTAAATGGGACAATGAAAAAAGGAAGATTAGCTCCAAATTCTCCAGGACAAGTTAAAATCATCAGCCCGGAGGTTGGGTCTTGGGCGCAGTTGGGTGTTCCAACAGTACAATGAAAACAGGCCCAGAGCATAATACTACCATCACCATGCTTGAAGGTACGTATGGTGTTCCTGGGATTGAAAGCCTCACCTTTTCTTTTCCAATCATATTACTGGGTATCGTGGCCAAACAGCTCCATTTTTGTTTAATTTGACATCACATGGACAAATATAAGCCCTTCGGGAGGAAAGTTATGCGGTCAGATGAAACCTAAACTTTCATGAAGTTTGGTTCTTTTATGAATTTATTATGGCTCTACTGAAAATGTGAGCAAATGTGCTGGGTCAAAAGTATACATACAGCAATGTTAATATTTGCTTACATGTCCCTTGGCAAGTTTCACTGCAATAAGGCGCTTTTGGTAGCCATCCACAAGCTTCTGATTGATTTTTTTTTACCACAAAATTGGTGCAGTTCATCTAAATGTGTTGCTTTTCTGACATGGATTTGTTTCTTCAGCATTGTCCACACGTTTAAGTCAGGACTTTGGGAAGGCCATTCTAAAACATTAATTCTAGCCTGATTTAGCCATTCCTTTACCATGTGTTTAGGGTCATTGTACTGTTGGAACACCCAACTGCGCCAAAAACCCAACCTCTGGGCTGATTTTAGCTTGTCATGAAGAATTTGGAGGTCATTGTCCCATTTACTCTGTAAAGCACCAGTTCCATTGGCAGCAAAACAGGCCCAGAGCATAATACTACCACCACCATGCTTGACGGTAGGTATGGTGTTCCTGCGATTAAAGGCCTCACCTTTTCGCCTCCATACGTATTGCTGGGTATTGTGGCCAAACAGCTCCATTTTTGTTTCATCTGACAACAGAAATTTCCTCCAGAAGGTCTTATCTTTGTCCGTGACAGCCATGTGTATGTCAACTTTTGACCACGACTGTAAACAGTAAAATATTTTAACCTAGTTGCATTTTTTTAACACTTATACTTTCTTTGGCAGGAGAAACTTCCTGTTCTAGACTTATGTCCAACGTCCGTAAACAGATTCTCTATTTTGGATAGTAGCTCAGAAAGATTGTACAAGTTATGACGTTTAGCCTGCTATCTTGCGTCTCCAGGAATTTGCAGTATCTCTGGTCTGTTAGTTTCTCAAAGTGCGGTTATCAATCACAGTTTTACGATCATTTCAATTTGAAACGGTTATACTAACTGTCAGGAGTTCTTCCGTGGTCTTTCATTTAAACCTGTAATCTCTATGTCCGGAGTACACACCCACAATCCCGAATTATAGTTTAGTTTAGTCTTTATTTGAAGGGACAATGCACATAAACATTAAACTCAAAGACAGACATGTTCTGTACCAGATTATAGCTAAATAGCTCATTCCCATCTGCAGTCCCTGGCTACCTGAATTAAAGGGATACTAAAATCATGCAATAAAATTATGACAAAATCATACCTTATCATGTAATCAAATTAAGAAAAGTCATAAAATGCCCTTTCATGGACACATACGTAAAATACGATAACATTTACATCATCACACAGAGACAATACATGCTCTTGTTCACATCTGTTATCATTTGTAAAAACAACCATGATTTTAACAGATACGCCTCACAATTTACAACAAAAATGCTGTCACTTGCTGTCTCGTCAGCATTTCCACCATACAGTGTGCCGGCCCAGTCACATATTGTAAGAGGCTTCTGCAGACCCACCGAGGTGACTGCAAGACATACTTGGTCAACATTCATACAGGTCACACTGAGGGTGGCCGTATAAACAACTTTATCACTGTTACAAATATGTGAACCCACACCAAACAAGATTGACAAACACTTAACACTTAATACACATTAAGTTGATCTGTCAAACATAGTGGCCACCTTAGTGACCGTGTGAGCAGCTTTGATCGCTACGAAGCCACTTTTTAGCTTCAACTGTGAATGAAGAGTAATCTGTTGATTTTGAAGTTTGTTGTGAGGTTGTTCCATTCCTTTATGGCAGTGGGTCTCAAACTCAATTTACCTGGGGGCCACAGGATGCAGAAACTGGGTGAGGTTGGACCGCAAGAAAAGATGTCTTCAAAAAATCTAACACGCAGTTTTTAATGAATTCACCTTCTTTGAATGGCTTTCCCGCCCTAGGAACATACTTGCCAACTCTCACGATCTTTGAGGGAAACACCTCCCGACAATCTCCCGGGGCAATCATTCTCCAGGTTTTCACCCGGACAACATTATTAACGGCGTGCTGTGATGGCACTGCCTTTAGCGTCCTCTACAACCTACCGTCTCGTCAGCATTTCCACCATACAGTGTGCTGGCCCAGTCACATATTGTAAGAAGCTTCTGCAGACCCACCGAGGTGACTGCAAGACATACTTGGTCAACATTCATACAGGTCACGCTGAGGGTGGCCGTATAAACAACTTTATCACTGTTACAAATATGTGAACCCGCACCAAACAACATTGACAAACACATGTTGGGAGAACATCCGCACCGTAACACAACAGAACAAATAACCAGATTCCAATGCAGCCCTAACTCTTCCAGGCTACAATAGGGGGCGAGGATTGGGGGTGGAGGGGGTGTATATTCCGTCTGCGGAAGTCAAATACAACGTGCGGCTGGGCTGCCACGCTGTTTTTACATGTTGTAGAGGATGCTAAAGACAGTGTGTCCACGGTGTTGGGGTGAAACTCGGAAGAATGATTACCCCTGGAGAGGCACCGAAAATTGGGAGTCTCCCGGAAAAATTGAGGGTATACAAGTATGATGCTGTAAAGCATGGGTGTCAAACTCTGGCCCGCGGGCCAAATTTGGCCCGCCGTGTAATTTCATTTGGCCCTTGGGGCAATATCAAATTAACATTAGAGCTGGCCTGCCGGTATTATACAGCATTCAACGCTAATACTCATACTTGCCAACCCTACTGAATTTCACTGTCCCTCCCGAAAAACATTCTCCCGATTTCCACCCGGACAACAATATTGGGGCCATGCCTTAAAGGCACTGCCTTTAGCGCCCTCTACAACCTGTCGTCACTTCCGCTTTTCCTCCATGCAAACAGCATGCCGGCCCAGTCACATAATATATGCGGTATCTACACAAGGCATACTTGGTCAACAACCACACAGGTCACACTGAGGGTGGCCGTATAAACAACTTTAACACTGTTACAAATATGCGCCACACTGTGAACCCACACCAAAAAAAAATTACAAACACATTTCGGGAGAACATCCGCACCGTAACACAACATAAACACAACAGAACAAATACCCAGAACTCCTTGCAGCAATAACTCTTCCGGGACGCTACAATATAAACCCCCCGCTACCAACAACCCCCCCGCCCCCCATTTATTTTCAAATTTATTAGCCTGTGGAAAAAGTTAATGTTGATTTTTACCTCAGAAGGCTGCAAATAGAAAAGAGGAATTAATTTTTTTTTATTAAAATTGTATTTAATATGCCTTTAATGTTTTTTTCATTTGTTTTTTGAAAGTTGATTTTTCACTATTAAGTTATATAAGCGTTGCTTGTTCCATATTCAGTGTTAAAGCAAGTCAGTGTAGCAAACTGAGCAATAATTATTGATATTTTATTATTATTATTATTATAATTATTTGAAACTGGATTTTGCATGTCACTATAAAGTTATGTAAGCCTTGCTTGTTCAATATTCAATGCAAAAGTTGTCCGGGTCCCTTTTAAATTTAATTTGTTGAACCTTGGCCCGCGACTTTGTTCAGTTTAAAATTTTGGCCCACTCTGTATTTGAGTTCGACACCCCTGCTGTAAAGCGTCATTGATATAAAACTCGCAGGCCGCGGCAGCATTAAATTTCCATATTAAGGTGCAGGCCGCATAATAACGTCTCACAGGCTGCAATTGGCCCGCGGGCCGCGTGTTTGAGACCCCTGCTTTATGGCTTTATATGAAAAGGCTGATTGTGCAAAATATGTTTTACATCTGGGTACACTACACTGCCCCCTGGTGGAGGCTCGTGTGCAAAATATGTTTTACATCTGGGTACACTACACTGCCCCCTGGTGGAGGCTCGTGTGTTTCTAGTTGTCACAGCAGATGTAAACTGGACAAAGTGCTTAAGTCGCGGAATTCCAGCATGAAGAACATTATTTGGAGCAGACACTTCCACTACACTATTGTGGGACCTCTGTTACTACCAACCCTGCTTCCATATGAGTTGGGAAATTGTGTTAGATGTAAATATAAACGCAATACAATGATTTGCAAATCATTTCAACCCATAGTCAGTTGAATATGCTACAAAGACAACATATTTGATGTTCAAACTGATAATTTTTTATTTTTTTTGCAAATAATCATTAACTTTAGAATTTGATGCCAGCAACACGTGACAAAGAAGTTGGGAAAGGTGGCAATAAATACTGAAAAAGTTGAAGAATGCTCTTCAAACACTTATTTGGAACATCCCACAGGTGTGCAGGCTAGTTGGGAACAGGTGGGTGCCATGATTGGGTATAAAAACAGCTTCCCAAAAAATGCTCAGTCTTTCACAAGAAAGGATGGAGCGAGGTACACCCCTTTGTCCACAACTGTGTGAGCAAATAGTCAAACAGTTTAAGAACAACGTTTCTCAAAGTGCAATTGCAAGAAATTTAGGGATTTCAACATCTACGGTTCATAATATCATAAAAAGGTCCGGAGAATCTGGAGAAATCACTCCACGTAAGCGGCATGGCCGGAAACCAACATTGAATGACCGTGACCTTTGAGCCCTCAGACGGCACTGTATTTAAAACCGACATCAATCTCTAAAGGATATCACCACATGGGCTCATGAACACTTCAGAAAACCACTGTCACTAAATACAGTTGGTCGCTACATCTGTAAGTGCAAGTTAAAGCTCTACTATGCAAGGCGAAAGCCATTTATCAACAACATCCAGAAACGTCGACGGTTTCTCTGGGCCCAAGACCACCTAGGATGGACTGATGCAAAGTGGAAAAGTGTTCTGTGGTCTGAAGAGTCCAAATTTCAAATTGTTTTGGAAATATTCGACATCGTGTCATCCGGACCAAAGGGGAAGCGAACCATCCAGACTGTTATCGACGCAAAGTTCAAAAGCCAGCATCTGTGATGGTATGGGGGTGCATTAGTGCCCAAGGCATGGGTAACTTACACATCTGTGAAGGCACCATTAATGCTGAAGTACTTACAGGTTTTTGAACAACATATGCTGCCATCTAAGCGCCGTCTTTTTTATGGACGCCCCTGCTTATTTCAGCAAGACAATGCCAAGCCACATTCAGCACGTGTTACAACAGCGTGACTTCGTAAACAAAGAGTGCGGGTACTTTCCTGGCCCGCCTGCAGTCCAAACCTGTCTCCCATCGAAAATGTGTGGCGCATTAGGAAGCGTAAAATACGACAGCCGAGACCCCGGACTGTTGAACGACTGAAGCTCTACATAAAACAAGAATGGGAAAGAATTCCACTTTCAAAGCTTCAACAATTAGTTTCCTCAATTCCAAAACGTTTATTGAGTGTTGTTAAAAGAAAAGGTGACGTAACACAGTGGTGAAAATGCCCTTTCCCAACTACTTTGGCAAGTGTGGCAGCCATGAAATTCCATCATTCCTATCATTCCTATCATTATGTATACGTATCGTTGCATTTGAACAACTTTATTGTTGATAATAGAGGTAAACTATTGGTTTTGTTCATGATCAATAGCGCTTTTTCTATTGGTATTTGTATTGCTCCAGTTTTAGTGTAAAAATGCTCATTGTCATTACTATATTATTTATTTCACTAACTGCTTATTTGCTATCACTTTTACGATCATATTTGTACATATTATGTATGTGATGGTGTTGTTCTATTGTTGTTGTTATTGTTGTATTTGCTGTTGTTGTTTTTGTATCTCTGTCTAATCCCCCTCTTATCCCCAATATTTCCCCCTCTGTCTTCCTTTTTTTCCTCTTTCTATCCCCTCCTGCTCCGGCCCGGCTGCACCAAATGATAATATAAATACATTTAATAAAGTCACATTCAAATAAGACAACAAGAGAAGTATCCTACACTTCTCTTTTGTAAAATAAATCTGAACAGCCGATATGGGCATCTACATCAACTATATGATTTGCTTGAGAAGCTGGAAGAATTACATTAAACCTTCCATAATTAGTTTCCTCAGTTCCCAAACGTTTATTGAGTGTTGTTAAAAGAAAAGGTGATGTAACACAGTGGTGAACATGCCCTTTCCCAACTACTTTGGCACGTGTGGCAGCCATAAAATTCCAAGTTAATTATTATTTCCCAAAAAAATAATAAAGTGTATGAGTTTTAACATCAAATATCTTGTCTTCGTAGTGCATTCAACTGAATATGGGTTGAAAAGGATTTGCAAATCATTGTATTCCGTTTAAATGGAAACGAGGTTTGTAAATACTTTAACCAGCATTAAAGCTACAATTAATCTAATAGCAGAAAGTATGACATTCCTGTGGAGAATGTGATGAACCTCTCGTACCAGATGAGTTGCAGATCTTTTCCGGACATGTTCCAGCCCATTGTTTATCTTAAAAGCATGCTATTGTAACATTTTAGGCTGACTTTTACAGCTCGGCGTGACATTTAGGGCGACCGTAAAGCCCCTTAAGTCAGCGCTCCAAAGCTCTAAAAGCACAATGCATTCATTCTAATATGTAAAATGTTCTATTAGGTCTAAGCAACCTCAACCCCGGCGTGACAAGACGACTGCTCAGCCCTCAGCTCAGTTTGATGAATGTGCACAATAAAATTCCCCGAGTGAAGGCTTTAAAATCCCTGGGAAGAAGAGTTCTGCTCTTCCAGACACTTCACGTCCTCCCAAACCTGACCTGACTTATCACCTCTGACCAGACGACACAATGCAAACTCTCACAAGTCTTCACAAGCACAAGTATCGCTCTGTCGACATAGTCGAGGAACCTCAAAACAACTCTCGGATGACGTTGACTTGATTAACAGTTCAGCGCGTCGGTCGGCGTTTAAGCGGCAGACGGGGAGGCCGCTTTGCCAAAAGGCGGATGAGCTCTGGCAGGCCGTCTGGACGCACAATTACACAAACCACAAGTGTGAGAAGGATCGGGGCAGCTGATTGTTGAGCAAACTGCGAGGTGACCACAAAGCTATTCCACATCTGATGGTTCTGGTTTAGTTTTCAACAGTCTATTCAAGGCTACTGGAATAAAATCCGGGGCGGTTAATGACCTGAACCACAAAGAACACTTGGGCGTTAATTAAATGCAGGTGATAATTGGAGAGAGGCTCTTACTTCCTTAACATGAAAACTCATTAAAGTTAATTTTGTTGGGATGTCGCATGGCTGCAATTGTGTGACCCCGTGGATGCAAGAGTCCAGGAGAGAATTGAGTGAAGGTAAAAATAATTTAATACTCATAAGAAACAAATAAACAGAAAGCAGTCTTGCATAGTAACATTTCCAGACATAGATTTTATCATCGAGCACTGAGGAGTGCTCGAGTGAAACATAAATAGACACTAGTGTGATTGACAGCAGGTGTGAACCGCTGCCAATCAACGAAAAGATAAAAACAACAGTGCTCCGTGAATAAAACAGGAAATACAACAAAATAAGAGCACTGAACAGGAAGTAAATACAAAAACACGAAAAACTAACAGAAATGAAGTGACAGATTGTCACACATTTTTTAACTTTAAATGGGACTTATTATGAAAAAACAACTTTTCTTACCTATTGGTACCTGTTTTTGTGTATTTGGGATCCGCGTAAAAAACAACTTTTCTGACCTACTGGTACCTGTTTTTGTGTATTTGGGATCCGCGTAGGGCTTCACAGTGGAAGAGGGGTTAGGGCGTCTGCCTCACAATACGAAGGTCCTGCAGTCCTGGGTTCAAATCCAGGCTCGGGATCTTTCCGTGTGGAGTTTGCATGTTCTCCCCGTGACTGCTTGGGTCCCCTCCGGGTTCTCCGGCTTCTTCCCACCTCTAGAGACATGCATCTGGGGATAGGCCCCTCCCACCTCCAAAGACATGCACCTGGGGATAGGTTGATTGGCATCACTAAATTGGCCCGAGTGTGTGAATGTGAGTGTGAATGTTGTCTGTCTATCTGTGTTGGCCCTGCGATGAGGTGGCGACTTGTCCAGGGCGTACCCCGCCTTCCGCCCGATTGTAGCTGAGATAGGCGCCAGCGCCCCCCGCGACCCCAAAAGGGAATAAGCGGTAGGAAATGGATGGATGGGATCCGCGTAAGTCCTGAAAATTTGAAATCAAACCACAGCGCAGATACTTTTACAACAATCTCACCTTTTTTAATACAAACCCCGTTTCCATATGAGTTGGGAAATTGTGTTAAATGTAAATATAAACGGAATACAATGATTTGCAAATCCTTTTCAACCTATATTCAGTTGAAGGCACTACAAATACAAGATACTTGATGTTCAAACTCATAAAAAATTTTTTTGGGGGCAAATAATTAACTTAGAATTTCATGGCTGCACCACGTGCCAAAGTAGTTGGGAAAGGGCATGTTCACCACTGTGTTACATCACCTTTTCTTTAAACAACACTCAATAAACGTTTGGGAACTGAGGAAACTGTCACAGTTATTAGTTGTTGATGAACCCCAAGATGCAGAGATGGAGGCAGGCATGGTATATGAAAACCTAAATTTAATTAAAACTACTCAAGAACAAACAAAGGGTACAAACAAAAAGCACGCACGTGGGCGGATATAACAAACTAAGGGCTATGAACAAACAAATCGGAAGCAGGGAACAAAAAACAGTAAGCTACAAACATCTACCAAATATAGCTTACCGCTACGCTGCAATCACACGACCAGTAGGAATGACAAGTAGAAAATGACATTGACACGACAAAAGCAACATATGGCAACGAAAAGTCCAAATGACAATACAATGATCCAGCACTGACTGGAGGAACAAAGCAGGTAAAATAGGAGTTGGCTGATTGACGTCAGGTGTGACCAGATGCCAATCAGCTGAGTGAAAACAGGACACAGGGAGACAAACAGGAAGCTGAACCAAAATAAGAGCACTAGACAGGAACTAAGGACAGTAAATACCAAACACACAGAGGAGAAACTAAAACACAAACAAACTGTCAGTGGCAACTCTGACAGAAACTAATTGTTGAAGCTTTGAAAGTGGAATTCTTTCCCATTCTTGTTTTATGTAGAGCTTCAGTCGGTCAACAGTCCGGGGTCTCCGCTGTCGTATTTTACGCTTCATAATGCGCCACAAATTTTCGATGGGAGACATGTCTGGACTGCAGGCGGGCCAGGAAAGTACCCGCATTCTTTTACTACGAAGCCACGCTGTTTTAACATGTGCTTAATGTGGCTCGGCTGAAATAAGCAGGGGCGTCTGTGATAACATTGCTTGGATGACAACATATGTCGCTCCAAAACCTGTATGGACCATTTAGCATTAATGGTGCCTTCACAGATGTCGAAGTTACCCATGCCTTGGGCACTAATACACCCCCATACTATCACAGATGCTGGCTTTTGAACTTTGCGCTTATAACAATCCGTATGGTTATTTTCCTCATTGTTCCGGAGGACACCACGTCCACAGTTTCCAAATATAATTTGAAATGTGGACTCGTCAGACCACAGAACACTTTTCCACTTTGCATCAGTCCATCTTAGAAGAGCTTGGGCCCAGCGAAGCCGGCGGCGTTCCTTGGTGTTGTTGATAAACGGCTTCCGCTTTGCATAGTAGAGTTTTAACTTGCACTTACAGATGTAGCGACCAACTGTAGTTACTGACAGTGGTTTTATGAAGTGTTCCTGAGCCCATGTGGTGACATCCTTTACAAACTGATGTCAGTTTTTGGTGCAGTACCGCCTGAGGGATCAAAGGTCCGTAATATCATCGCTTACGTGCAGTGATTTCTCCAGATTCTCTGATCCTTTTGATGATTTTACGGACCGTAGATGGTAAAATCCCTAAAGTCCTTGCAATAGCTCGTTGAGAAATGTTGTTCTAAAACTGTTCGACAATTTGCTTACAAATTGGTGACCCTCGCCCCATCCTTGTTTGTGAATTACTTAGCATTTCATGGAAGCTGCTTTTATACCCAATCATGGCAACCACCTGTTCCCAATTAGCCTGCACACCTGTGGGATGTTCCAAATAAGTGTTTGATGAGCATTCCTCAACCTTATCAGTATTTATTGCCACCTTTCCCAACTTCTTTGTCACGTGTTGCTGGCATCAAATTCTAAAGTTAATGATTATTTGTAAAAAAAAAAAAAGTTTATCAGTTTGAACATCAAATATGTTGTCTTTGTAGCATATTCAACTGAATATGGGTTGAAAATTGTTAAACCTTGGCGAGAATGAGGACTCAGGTGCAGAAGGGGGACAATTGAAACAGGCTTTATTTAAGTTTTCTTTGAAATCTCTTTGAACAGAGTGATTAAAGCAAAGCGGCTATGGAATCTATGATAAAGACATAGGCAAAACGCAATAAACAGAAAATCACTCCATAGGGAGGAAAAAGGCAATAGCAAAATTACACACAAATCTTCTAACAAAAGAACAACAATCTATGATTAGCTAAAAAAAAGGTAAATCACTCATCGAGAGGAGACAAGAACTTTTTAACAAAAAGTGCGCTATAAAATGCTGAGAAAACTACAAACTAAAGCGCTCCAAGAGGAGGGGGAAAAAAAGAAGGCAAAGCACTGAAATTAGACACAAAATTCTTGACCAAAAACTTTAACAAACAAAATCACTCTTTCTCAGAGGAAACAAAGAAATCAATAAATAAGGCAAGGCAATACTTAGCAAAACTTGGTTCAAGGCTGTGGACAAGGCTGGAGGCACGTAGCGAGATGATATACTCTGGCACAAGACAAGAGGAAGACCAGACACTTATACACATGAGGGAGGGTGACGCAGGTGGGCACACTCAGGCAATCAGGAGAGACATCAGACCAGTGAAACAGGAGGAAGGGCAAGTGACCTGAAACGAGAGGGAGAGTTAACCTTTCAAAATAAAACAGGAAATGACAAGACAACATGAAACCAAACAAAACCCAGACAATACTTCACCCAGGTGTGACAAAAATGATTTGCAAATCATTGTATTCCGTTTATATTTGTCACGTCTGTAAATCTGGTTTTATGTTTGATCATGTTTTGTTTTGTTTTCTGGACTCTTGTTCCGTTTTTTCACTTCCTGGTTTGTTTTTGGTACCATAGCTACTCATTAGTTTCCACCTGTTTCCGCTAGTCACGCCCGGATCATCAGCCTCTCACACCTGTTTCTAGTTACCACGGCCACTATTTATGTCACTTGCTTTCTGTTTATCGTTCTGGGATTTTTGCATTCTGCCTCATGTCTGCATTTCTCGTACCACGCTGCTAAACTTTTGGACCACGCCACGTAAGATCCGTGTATTTTTTCGCCTAAGTGCAAGTTTTGGTTTATTGAGTATCTTTATTAGCATCTTTTATTTGTAGATAGTCCTGCCTTTGTGCTGTTTTTGTTAACGTTTTAGCATAGATTATTATCCGCCATCGAGCGTGCTTTTTGTTTTGCCTTTTGTATTTTAGTAACAAATAAAAATGTACTTACATTCATGCCTGACTCGTCCCACATCATCCTTGCATCGAGGAAGCACAAACACCCACAGTTCTGGCATGACAATATTAACATCTAACACAATTTCCCAACTCATATGGAAACGGGGTTTGTACTTCCTCCAACAAGCTGTTTGGAATTTACTCAATTTGTGATGTTTTTCTCAAAGTGTGACGTCAGCAGATGTCTTCATATGTGGTAGAAATTTACCCGAAGAGCTTTGCCCTAGGGCAGCGCGGTGCGGCAGGGGTTAGTGCATGTGCCTCACAATACGAAGGTCCTGAGTAGTGCTGAGTTCAATCCCGTGCTCGGGATCTTTCTGTGTGGAGTTTGCATGTTCTCCCCGTGACTGCTTGGGTCCGCTCCGGGTTCTCCGGCTTCTTCCCACCTCTAAAGACATGCATCTGGGGATAGGCCCCTCCCACCTCCAAAGACATGCACCTGGGGATAGGTTGATTGGCAACACTAAATGGTCCCTAGTGTGTGAATGTGAGTGTGAATGTTGTCTGTCTATCTGTGTTGGCCCTGCGATGAGGAAGCGACTTGTCCAGGGTGTACACCGCCTTCCGCCCGAATGGAGCTGAGATAGGCACCAGCGCCCCCCACAGCGCCAAATGGAATAAGCGGTAGAAATTGGATGAATGGAGTTCGCTCACAATTATTCACATGTGAATAATATAAATACAGTCTATTATACAGCATTATTCACATGTGAATAACATAAATACAGTCTATTATACAGCATTATTCACATGTGAATAATATAAATACAGTCTATTATACAGCATTGTTCACATGTGAATAACAAATATAGTCTATTATACAGCATTATTCACATGTGAATAACATAAATATAGTCTATTATACAGCATTATTCACATGTGAATAATACAAATACAGTCTTATTCAACATTATTCACATGTGAATCATATAAATACAGTCTATTATACAACATTATTCACATGTGAATAACATAAATATAGTCTATTATACAGCAGTATTCACATGTGAATAACATAAATATAGTCTATTATACAGCATTATTCACATGTGAATAACATAAATACAGTCTATTATACAGCATTATTCACATGTGAGTAACATAAATACAGTCTATTATTCAACATTATTCACATGTGAATTATATAAATACAGTCTATTATACAACATTATTTACATGTGAATAACATAAATACAGTCTATATTATATTACAATGTGTGGGTTTCAAAGGTTCACCCTTGAAATGTTTCCGGTCATATCTGACAAACAGAACTTTTAAGATCCAGATTGATGATTGATTCGGTTTCGGCCTATGCTCCCTTGTCCTGTGGTGTCCCTCAGGGTTCAATCCTAGGACCAATCCTGTTTTCAGTCTACATCCTGTCCATTCAACACATTTTCAAAAAAACATAATACACTCCTTTTAGAGGTGGTCTCAGTAATTTTGACTGTGGAACTCCTGAATAAATAGAGGGACGCGGGAGCTGTACCTCAGAGCAGTGTTTTTCAACCTTTTATGAGCAAAGGCACATTTTTTTTAATAAAAAAAAATACGGAGGCACACCACCAGCAGAAAAGGTTAAAAAATGAACTCCACCAGGTCGTCGTGCCTTATTTTGAGTTTGTTGTTGTTTTCCAGTGTGTAGTGCTTAAGTTCCTGTCTTGCACTCTTATTTTGGTGGCCCCTTCCTGTTTTGTTGGTGTTTAGCAGCTTCACGTCTTCCTGTGAGCGCTATTACCCGCACCTGCCTTGTGTTAGCAATTAAGACAGTTTTAGTTGTGTGGACGCTATCCTTCTTTATTAGGACATTCTTGATTGTCTTGTCATGTACATTGTGGACGCCGTCTTTGCTCCACAGTAAGTCTTTGCTGTCGTCCAGCATTCTGTCTTTGTTTACTTTTAAAAAATGAAACTCCACCAGGTCGTTGTGCCTTATTTTGAGTTTGTTGTTGTTTTCCAGTGTGTAGTACTTACTGTAAGTTCCTGTCTCGCACTCTTATTTTGGTGGCCCTTCCTGTTTTGTTGGTGTTTAGCAGCTTCACGTCTTCCTGTGAGCACTATTCCCCGCACCTGCTTCGTGTTAGCAATTAAGACAGTTTTAGTTGTGTGGACGCTATCCTTCTTTTTTAGGACATTCTTGATTGTCTTGTCATGTACATTGTGGACGCCGTCTTTGCTCCACAGTAAGTCTTTGCTGTCGTCCAGCATCCTGTCTTTGTTTACTTTGTAGCCAGTTCCGTTTTAGTTTCGTTCTGCAAAGCCTTCCCTAAACTTGCAAATACGATTTTCAAACGTAGACTTAGACAATTTTTAATGATCCACAAGGGATTATTTTCCACACAGTAGCTCAGTTACAAAGGTTGGAAAGGATAAGGATGGAAAAGATCGTGCACACAAGGGCACAAAAAGAAGTATAAAGTAGACTTAAAATGTTGCAATTTTCAACCCAATTAGCTGAAGTTACATAATCTCCCACGGCACACCAGACTGTATCTAGTGTGCCGCGGCACAGTGGTTGAAAAACACTGCCTAAGAGCAGTGGTCCTCAACTTTTTTGTATCCTTTTATTTTTTTTGTCATGAAAAAAGTAAAATAATAAACGTGACTCCACTGTGTACTCATATGGACCTTTATTAACACATTACGCCAACAACTAGTTGTAAATGTATCTTGTGTTTTTTATGTGGATTTAAATAAATAAATAAATAAAAAAAACTTCTGTGCTCCTGTACCAATCGAGCCGCGGCCCGGTGGTTGGGGACCACTGCCGTAGAGCGTAGGGCGAGACTGTGACTAAGTGTTCAGCGCCGTGCGTTCTCCGCATGAGCTATATTGAACTCTGTCTCTGCTTGGTTCCTTGCTTCTTGTCTGATTAATAGATGTCATCAGTGTTTGAGCCTGACACCGGGCATGGCCACTGCTTCTGCTCACTGCTCCCCTCACCTCCCAGGGGGTGAACAAGGGGATGGGTCGAATGCAGAGGGCAAATTTCACCACTCCTGGTGTGTGTGTGACAATAATTGGTACTTTAACTTTACTTTAACTTTGTCTGGGCAGCACTTTGTGAAACTTTTATTGTTTTTTTTTAAATGTGCTATGTAAACAAAGTGGTTTGGATTGGATAAATACGTATTAATTAACATCCTTTGATGCAGGAGTGCAGCAGATCTCCATTGACGACTGCTGCAAGGATGGCCAGAAGCATGCCGGCGATAAAGAAGACTGTGCGACCCTCCCGCTCATCTCCGAGTCGCCGACGTGCAGGTAAGACGGCTACACCGCCTCCCAGGTGTAGACATGCTGCCTGCAGGCCTTTTTTTTCCTTTAGAGGAAATGACTCTTCAGCCATATTGCAAGAAGAGGAAAGGCTAATAATGACGAGCTTGCAACCTGAGGAGGACACGCCCCCCTGATTATGTAGCAACAGGCGAGAGGGAGGGAGGGGCCGCGGAGGGGAGAGAGGGGGGGGATTCAGAAACCCCAAAGTGGACGGAGGATGGAATAACAGGAAGGTGGGGGAAAAAAAAAGGTGATGACGTGTGGTGATAGTTGTGCCCATAAAAGGCAGTGCAGAGGAGGCATGCACGGGAAGGTGACTTGGACTCCTTGTAAACGCTCCATGGAGAGCTTGTTGGAAATGACAGAGAAGATGCGTGGGAGTGGAGGAGTGCTTTTCTTGTTAAAAAAAAAAAAAAAAGACAGCTAGGATCCAGAACCACATTTTAACAGATTAGGTCCCTGGGATGTTCTGTGTTTTTGCTGCTAGAACATCTTCCACTTTTCCAGGAAAACCTAGAGATGTCAACGTGGGCCTGTGGAAATCCCTGTCAAGTTGTGAAGTCAGAAGTCCCTGGTGTAGAACCTGGGACTGACCACAAAAGTGTGAAAAACCCGGGACTGACTGTGAAGGTGTGTAGACCCTGGGACTGACTGTGAAGGTGTGTAGAACCTGGGACTGACTGTGAAGGTGTGTAGACCCTGGGACTGACCGTGAAGGTGTGTAGAACCCTGGGACTGACTGTGAAGGGGTGTAGAACCTGGGACTGACTGTGAAAGTGTGTAGAACCTGGGATTGACTGTATAGGTGTGTTGAACTAGGGATTGACTATGAAGGTGTGTAGAACCTGGGACTGACTGTGAAGGTGTGTAGAACCTGGGAGTGACTGTGAAAGTGTGTAGAACCTGGGAGTGACTGTGAAAGTGTGTAGAACCTGGGACTGACTATGAAGGTGTGTAGAACTTGGGACTGACTGTAAAGGTGTGTAGAACATGGGACTGACTATGAAGGTGTGTAGAACCTGGGATTGACTGTATAGGTGTGTTGAACCAGGGATTGACTATGAAGGTGTGTAGAACCTGGGACTGACTGTGATGGTGTGTAGAACCTGGGACGGACTGTGAAGGTTTGTAGAACATAAGACCGACTGTGAAGGTGTGTAGAACCTGGGACTGACTGTGAAGGTGTGTAGAACCTGGGACTGACTGTGAAGGTGTGTAGAACCTGGGACTGACTGTGAAGGTGTGTAGACCCTGGGACTGACTATGAAGGTGTGTAGAACCTGGGACTGACTGTGAAAGTGTGTAGAACCTGGGACTGACTGTGAAAGTGTGTAGAACTTGGGACTGACTGTGAAGGTGTGTAGGACCCTGGGACTGACTGTGAAGGTGTGTAGAACCCTGGGACTGACTGTGAAGGTGTGTAGAACCTGGGACTGACTATGAAGTTGTGTGGAACCTGGGACGGACTATGAAGGTGTTTAGAACCTGGGATTGACTGTGAAGGTGTGTAGAACCTGCGACTGACTATGAAGGTGTGTAGAACCTGGGACTGACTGTGAAGGTCTGTAGAACCTGGGAGTGACTGTGAAAGTGTGTAGGACCTGGGACTGACTATGAAGGTGTGTAGAACCCTTGGACTGACTGTGAAGGTGTGTAGAACCTGGGACTGACTGTGAAAGTGTGTTGAACCTGGGACTGACTGTGAAGGTATGTAGAACCTGCGACTGACTATGAAGGTGTGTAGAACCTGGGACTGACTGTGAAGGTGTGTAGAACCTGGGACTGACCACGAAAGTGTGTAAAACCTGTGACTGACTGTGAAGGTGTGTAGAACCTGGGACTGACCACGAAAGTGTGTAAAACCTGTGACTGACTGTGAAGGTGTGTAGAACCTGGGACTGACTGTGAAGGTGTGTAGAACCTGGGAGTGACTATGAAAGTGTGTAGAACCTGGGACTGACTATGAAGGTGTGTAAAACCCTGGGACTGAGTATGAAGGTGTGTAGAACCTGGGACTGACCACGAAAGTGTGTAAAACCTGTGACTGACTGTGAAGGTGTGTAGAACTTGGGACTGACTGTGAAGGTGTGTAGAACCCTGGGACTGACCGTGAAGGTGTGTAGAACTTGGGACTGATTATGAAGGTGTGCAGACCCTGGGACTGCCCTGGGGTAGACTGACTGAAGCGAGGCTGCCATCTATCATTCATTCATCATTCATTCACCAGTTTGAGCGGCACCGGGGGCAAGGGTGAAGTGTCCTGCCCAAGGGCACAACGGCAGCGATTTGGATGTCAAGAGGCGGGGAGCGAACCTGCAACCCTCAGGTTTCTGGCACGGCCGCTCTACCCGCTACGCCATACCGCCCCATGCAAATATGCATGCAAATAAAATACTGTATTCAAACTATCTAACGGGCTCCCGAAGATCTGTCGGCCAGGAGAACCCACCCAAGAGGGAAACCTTCACATCCTCCTTTTTCATTGTCCCTTTTATTCCCTGTAAAGCACCAGTTCCATTGGCAGCTAAACTAATACTACCACCACCATGCTTGAAGGTAGGGATGGTGTTCCTGAGATTAAAGGCCTCACCTTTTCTCCTCCAAACATATATATTGCATCCAGTTTCCCCTAGAGACGTCCAGTGGGTCTAGCATACTCCATAGTAGATCTAACATAATAGTGTGAGAGTCGAGTCCATAGTGGATCTAACATAATAGTGAGAGTCCAGTCCATAGTGTATCTAACATACTAGTGAGAGTCCAGTCCATAGTGGATCTAACATAATAGTGAGAGTCCAGTCCATAGTGGATCTAACATAATAGTGAGAGTCCAGTCCATAGTGGATCTAACATACTATTGAGAGTCCAGTCCATAGTGAATCTAACATAATAGTGAGAGAGTCCAGTCCATAGTGGATCTAGCATAATAGTGAGAGTCCAGTCCATAGTGGATCTAACATAACAGTGAGAGAGTCCATTCCATAGTGGCTCTAACATAATAGTTAGAATCCAGTCCATAGTGGATCTAACATACTAGTGAGAGTCCAGTCCATAGTGGATCTAACATAACAGTGTGAGGGTCCAGTCCATAGTGGATCTAACATAACAGTGAGAGAGTCCAGTACATAGTGGCTCTAACATACTAGTGAGAGTCCAGTCCATAGTGGATCTAACATAACAGTGAGAGAGTCCAGTACATAGTGGCTCTAACATACTAGTGAGAGTCCAGTCCATAGTGGATCTAACATAACAGCGAGAGAGTCCAGTACATAGTGGCTCTAACATACTAGTGAGAGTCCAGTCCATAGTGGATCTAACATAACAGTGTGAGGGTCCAGTCCATCGTGGATCTAACATAATAGTGAGAGTCCAGTCCATAGTGGATTTAACATAATAGTGAGAGTCCAGTCCATAGTGGATTTAACATAATAGTGAGAGTCCAGTCCATAGTGGATCTAGCATAATAGTGAGAGTCCAGTCCATAGTGGATCTAACATAACAGTGAGAGAGTCCATTCCATAGTGGCTCTAACATAATAGTTAGAATCCAGTCCATAGTGGATCTAACATACTAGTGAGAGTCCAGTCCATACTGGATCTAACATAACAGTGTGAGGGTCCAGTCCATAGTGGATCTAACATAACAGTGAGAGAGTCCAGTCCATAGTGGCTCTAACATACTAGTGAGAGTCCAGTCCATAGTGGATCTAACATAACAGTGTGAGGGTCCAGTCCATCGTGGATCTAACATAATAGTGAGAGTCCAGTCCATAGTGGATTTAACATAATAGTGAGAGTCCAGTCCATAGTGGATTTAACATAATAGTGAGAGTCCAGTCCATAGTGGATCTAACATAATAGTGAGAGTCCAGTCCATAGTGGATCTAACATAATAGTGAGAGTCCAGTCCATAGTGGATCTAACTTAATAGTAAGAGTCCAGTCCATAGTGGATCTAACATAATAGTTAGAGAGTGCAGTCCATAGTGGATCTAGCATAATAGTGAGAGTCCAGTCCATAGTGGATTTAACATAATAGTGAGAGTCAAGTCCATAGTGGATCTAACATAAAATAGTGAGAGTCTAGTCCATAGTGGCTCTAACATATTAGTTAGAGTCTAGTCCATAGTAAATCTAACATGATAGTGTGAGAGTCCAGTCCATAGTGGATCTAACATACTAGTGAGAGTCCAGTCCATAGTGGATCTAACATAACAATGTGAGAGTCCAGTCCATAGTGGATCTAACATAATGGCGAGAGTCCAGTCCATAGTGTATCTAACATACTAGTGAGAGTCCAGTTCATAGTGGATCTAACATAATAGTGTGAGAGTCCAGTCCATAGAGGATTTAACATAATAATGAGAGTCCAGTCCATAGTGGATTTAACATAATAGTGAGAGTCCAGTCCATAGTGGATCTAACATAATAGTGAGTGAGTCCAGTCCATAGTGGATCTAGCATAACAGTGAGAGTCCAGTCCATAGTGGATCTAACATAATAGTGAGAGTCCAGTCCATAGTGTATCTAACATACTAGTGAGAGTCCATTTCATAGTGGATCTAACATAATAGTGTGAGAGTCCAGTCCATAGTGGATTTAACATAATAGTGAGAGTCCAGTCCATAGTGGGTTTAACATAACAGTGAGAGTCCAGTCCATAGTGGATCTAACATAATAAGTGGGAGTGTTGTCCATAGTGGATCTAACATAATAGTGTGAGAGTCCAGTCCATAGTGGGTCTAACATAATAGTGAGAGTCCAGTCCATATTGGATCTAACATAATAGTGTGAGAGTCCAGTCCATAGTGGATCTAACATAATAGTGAGAGTCCAGTCCATAGTGGATCTAACTTAATTGTAAGAGTGCAGTCCATAGTGGATCTAACATAATAGTGAGAGTCCAGTCCATATTGGATCCAACATAATAGTGTGAGAGTCCAGTCCATAGTGGATCTAACATAATAGTGAGAGTCCAGTCCATAGTGGATCTAACTTAATAGTAACAGTCCAGTCCATAGTGGATTTAACATAAAATAGTGAGAGTCCAGTCCATAGTGGATCTAACATAATAGTGAGAGTCCAGTCCATGGCGGATCTAACATAATAGTGAGAGTCCAGTCCATAGTGGATCCAACATAATAGTGAGAGTCCAGTCCATAGTGTATCTAACATACTAGTAAGAGTCCAGTTCATAGTGGATCTAACATAATAGTGTGAGAGTCCAGTCCATAGAGGATTTAACATAATAGTGAGAGTCCAGTCCATAGTGGATTTAACATAATTGTGAGAGTCCAGTCCATAGTGGATCTAACATAATAGTGAGTGAGTCCAGTCCATAGTGGATCTAGCATAACAGTGAGAGTCCAGTCCATAGTGGATCTAACATAATAGTGAGAGTCCAGTCCATAGTGTATCTAACATACTAGTGAGAGTCCATTTCATAGTGGATCTAACATAATAGTGTGAGAGTCCAGTCCATAGTGGATTTAACATAATAGTGAGAGTCCAGTCCATAGTGGATTCAACATAACAGTGAGAGTCCAGTCCATAGTCGATCTAACATAATAAGTGGGAGTGTTGTCCATAGTGGATCTAACATAATAGTGTGAGAGTCCAGTCCATAGTGGGTCTAACATAATAGTGAGAGTCCAGTCCATATTGGATCTAACATAATAGTGTGAGAGTCCAGTCCATAGTGGATCTAACATAATAGTGAGAGTCCAGTCCATAGTGGATATAACTTAATAGTAAGAGTGCAGTCCATAGTGGATCTAATATAATAGTGAGAGTCCAGTCCATATTGGATCCAACATAATAGTGTGAGAGTCCATTCCATAGTGGATCTAACATAATAGTGAGAGTCCAGTCCATAGTGGATCTAACTTAATAGTAACAGTCCAGTCCATAGTGGATTTAACATAAAATAGTGAGAGTCCAGTCCATAGTGGATCTAACATAATAGTGAGAGTCCAGTCCATGGCAGATCTAACATAATAGTGAGAGTCCAGTCCATAGTGGATTTAACATAATAGTGAGAGTCCAGTCCATAGTGGATTTAACATAATAGTGAGAGTCCAGTCCATAGTGGATTTAACATAATAGTGTGAGAGTCCAGTCCATAGTGGATTTAACATCATAGTGTGAGAGTCCAGTCCATAGTGGATCTAACATAATAGTGAGAGTCCAGTCCATAGTAGATTTAACATAATAGTGTGAGAGTCCAGTCCATAGTGGGTCTAACATAATAGTGAGAGTCCAGTCCATATTGGATCTAACATAATAGTGTGAGAGTCCAGTCCATAGTGGATCTAACATAATAGTGAGAGTCCAGTCCATAGTAGATTTAACATAATAGTGTGAGAGTCCAGTCCATAGTGGGTCTAACATAATAGTGAGAGTCCAGTCCATATTGGATCTAACATAATAGTGTGAGAGTCCAGTCCATAGTGGATCTAACATAATAGTGAGAGTCCAGTCCATAGTGGATCTAACTTAATAGTAAGAGTGCAGTCCATAGTGGATCTAACTTAATAGTAAGAGTGCAGTCCATAGTGGATCTAACATAATAGTGAGAGTCCAGTCCATATTGGATCTAACATAATAGTGTGAGAGTCCAGTCCATAGTGGATCTAACATAATAGTGAGAGTCCAGTCCATAGTGGATCTAACTTAATAGTAAGAGTCCAGTCCATAGTGGATTTAAGATAAAATAGTGAGAGTCCAGTCCATAGTGGATCTAACATAATAGTGAGAGTCCAGTCCATGGTGGATCTAACATAATAGTGAGAGTCCAGTCCATAGTGGATTTAACATAATAGTGAGAGTCCAGTCCATAGTGGATTTAACATAATAGTGAGAGTCCAGTCCATAGTGGATTTAACATAATAGTGTGAGAGTCCAGTCCATAGTGGATTTAACATCATAGTGTGAGAGTCCAGTCCATAGTGGATCTAACATAATAGTGAGAGTCCAGTCCATAGTAGATCTAACATAATAGTGTGAGAGTCCAGTCCATAGTGGGTCTAACATAATAGTGAGAGTCCAGTCCATATTCAATCTAACATAATAGTGTGAGAGTCCAGTCCATAGTGGATCTAACATAATAGTGAGAGTCCAGTCCATAGTGGATCTAACTTAATAGTAAGAGTCCAGTCCATAGTGGATCTAACATAATAGTGAAAGTCCAGTGCATATTGGATCTAACATAATAGTGTGAGAGTCCAGTCCATAGTGGATCTAACATGATAGTGAGAGTCCAGTCCATAGTGGATCTAACTTAGTAGTAAGAGTCCAGTCCATAGTGGATTTAACATAAAATAGTGAGAGTCCAGTCCATAGTGGATCCAACATAATAGTGAGAGTCCAGTCCATAGTAGATCTAACATAATAGTGAGAGAGTCCAGTCCATAGTGGCTCTAACATAACAGTGTGAGGGTCCAGTCCATTGTGGATCTAACATAACAGTGAGAAAGTCCAGTCCATAGTGGATCCATCATAACAGTGAGAAAGTCCAGTCCATAGTGGATATAACATAATAGTGTAAGAGTCCAGTCCAGAGTGGATCTAACATAAAAGTGAGAGTCCAGTCCATAGTGGATTTAACATAATAGTGAGAGTCCATAGTGGGGCCAGCAGGAGACCATCCCAAGCAGAGTCAGGTAGGCAGTGAAGATATGTCCCCAACCGATGCATAGGTGAGCGGTACGCCCTTGGTCCTGACTCTGGACAGCCAGCGCTCTGGGCAAGAGCTGAAAATAAATGGCAGATCAACAGGTCTAAAAGGGGGGTTTATTTAAAGACTAGAGTATACAAATGAGTTTTAAGATGGGACTTAAATGCTTCTACTAAGGTAGCATCTCGAAATGTTATCGGGAAGGTATTCCAGAGTACTGGAGCCCCAATAGATCACAAAAAAATAAGAGTTGTAGAAATGTTTGGAAAGTCAACACAGCCATGACATGATGTTCTTTACAAGTGTATGTATACTTCTGACCAGGACTATCTCTCCTCACCAGGACGGTGCAGGAGCAGTGTTGCGTGGCCGTGCTGGAGGACAACATGTGCACCACAGGCATCACCATGGCCAAGGACCAAGGAGCGTGCGACTCTTTGTTCTCCAACACCTGTGAGACAAAGACAACCAAGGTCTGTTGTGTATTTTTATCGCCCTTTCTCGCCAGACAAAGCAGTTTTAATGACTCCAGCCCTGCACGAACGACCACATTACCGGTGATTTATGGAGTCAGAATGGACCGGTAAGGTCTATTCAGGTGTACTGGAGAGGAGGCAACGCCGGATAGTCGAACCTCGGATTCAGGAGGAACAGTGTTGTTTTCCTCCTGGTCGTGGAACTGTGGACCAGCTCTATACTCTCGGCAGGGTTCTTGAGGGTGCATGGGAGTTTGCCCAACCAGACTACATGCGCTTTGTGGACATGGAGAAGGCATTGGACCGTGTCCCTCGGGAAGTCCTGTGGGGATTGCTCAGAGAGTATGGGGTATCGGACTGTCTGATTGAGGCAGTCCTCTCACTGTATGATCAGTGTCAGAGCTTGGTCCACATTGCCGACTGTAAGTCGGACCCGTTTCCAGTGAGGGTTGGACTCCACCAAGGCTGCCCTTTGTCACGTATTCTGTTCAGAACTTTTATGGACAGAATTTCGAGGCGCAGTCAAGGCGCTGAGGGGATCCGGTTTGGTGGCTGCAGGATTAGGTCCCTGCTTTCTGCAGATGATGTGGTCTTTATGACTTCATCTGGCCAGGATCCCCAGCTCTCACTGGATCGGTTCGCAGCCGAGTGTGAAGCGACTGGGATGAGAATCAGCACCTCCAAGTCCGTGTCCATGGTTCTCGCCCGGAAAAGGGTGGAGTTCCATCACCGGGTTGGGGAGGAGATTTTGCCCCAAGTGGAGGAATTCAAGTACCTCAGAGTCTTGTTCACGAGTGAGGGAAGAGTGGATGGTGAGATCGGGGAGACGTCTTCAGTAATGCGGACGCTGTATCAATCCGTTGTGGTGAAGCAGGAGCTGAGCTGAAAGGCAAAGCTCTCAATTTACGTTCTCATCCTCACCTATGGTCATGAGATTTGGGTTTTGACCGAAAGGACAAGATCACTGGTACAAGCCGCCGAAATGAGTTTCCTCCGCCGGGTGGCGGGGTTCTCCTTTAGAGATAGGGTGAGAAACTCTGTCATCCGGGAGGAGCTCAAGGTAAAGCATCTACTCCTCCACATGGAGAGGAGCCAGATGAGGTGGTTCGGGCATCTCCCTAGGGAGGTGTTTAGGGTACGTCCGACCGGTAGGAGGCCACGGGGAAGACCCAGGACACGTTGGGAAGACTATGTCTCCCGGCTGGCCTGGGAATGCCTCCGGATCCCTCGGGAGGAGCTGGACCAAGTAACTGGGGAGAGGGAAGTCTGGGCTTCCCTGCTTAGGCTGACCGACCTTGAATAAGCGGAAGAATATGGATGGACGATGGAGGCAGCCTCAAGCAGTGGGGCTGATCCAACCTCCTCATTCCTAATTGTGTTCTGTTGTTTAAGAAGACAAACACGTAAAAGTTTGGCAACTCGTTCCAATCAGACAGCTGTTGTGGTCATGTTGTGTGTGTGTGTGGTCAGATGTGCTGCGACTGCTGCCTCCTGGGCAAGACGGGCCAGGAGCAGGGACTGCCGTGCGACCACAGCCTGGCTCTGGGGTACCAGTGCGGCCTGGTGTACCGGGCTTGTTGCGTGGACGGAGCGCCAGACAACCAGACCGCCGCGACCACGGGGAATTCCGAACGTGGGTACAGCTGAATGCACGCCACTGCCGTACAAAGTGGTACATCTCTGATTCAAGACGAGGGATAGGGGATTGAAACGATCTGGGATTAGAGATGAAAACAAAGTGTTAGATCTGTGATTCAAGAGAAGGACTAAGAGATGGAAACAAAGTGTTAGATTTGTTATTAAATACGAGATGGAAACAGTGGGGGCCTCACTATTAAACGTGAGCACACACTGCCATCTTTTGGATGCAAGACGTCATTGCATATGACTTTATGTAGAAGTGTAATCTTGTCTGCATCTCCCAACATTTCCTAGTATGAAAATGAGATAAGTTCTCATTCTCGTTTGTTTATATTATGTTAAATTCCTATATTTAGTGGTTATATTCTACATACTATTTTGTATTATATAGTAATATACAGTCCTGGTCAAAAGTTTACGTACACATGTAAAGAACTTCATGTCATGGCTGTCTTGAGTTTCCAATCATTCCTACAACTGTTATTTTTTTGTGATTGGAGCACATACTTGTTGGTCAGAAAAAAATATTCATGAAGTTTGCTTCTTTTATGAATTTATTATGGCTCTACTGAAAATGTGAGCAAATTTGCTAGGTCAAAAGTAGACATAGTGTCATGTTTTGTTTAGTTATGTTCTGTTTGGTTTAGTTTCCTGTTTTTACGCATCCCTGTTTGTTTTGTCACCGTGAACCTTTTTGAAAGCAAGAGCTACATCTTGGGTACTGATTAATGGCGAAGGGCTACCAGTTTGATACACACTTAAATAAATTGCCAGAAATAGCCAATTTGCTCAATTTACCTTTAATAAATAAATAAATATATATATATATATATATATATATAAATGGGTATTTCTGTCTGTCATTCCGTCGTACATTTTTTTTCCTTTTACGGAAGGTTTTTTGTAGGGAATAAATGATGAAAAAAACACTTTTTGAACGGTTTAAAAGAGGAGAAAACACAAAAAAAATTAAAATAAAATTTTGAAACATAGTTTATCTTCCATTTCGACTCTTTAAAATTCAAAATTCAACCGATAACAATAAATAGAAAAACTAGCTAATTCGAATCTTTTTGAAAAAAAAATTTAAAAAAAGAATTTATGGAACATCATTGGTAATTTTTCCTGATTAAGATTAATTTTAAAATGTTGATGACATGTTTTAAATAGGTTAAAATCCAATCTGCACTTTGTTAGAATATATAACAAATTGGACCAAGCTATATTTCTATCAAAGACAAATCAATATTTCTTCTAGATTTTCCAGAACAAAAATTTTAAAAGAAATTGAAAAGACTTTGAAAAAAAGATTTAAATTTGATTCTACAGATTTTCTAGATTTGCCTGAATATTTTTTTTGAATTTTAATAACAATAAGTTTGAAGAAGTATTTCACAAATATTCTTCGTCGAAAAAAAAGAAGCTAAAATGAAGAATTAAATTAAAATGTATTTATTATTCTTTACAATAAAAATAAAAAAATACAAAAAATTTGAACATTGATTTAAATTTTCAGGAAAGGAGAGGAAGGAATTTAAAAGAAAAAAAAGGTGTCTGAATTTGAAAATCCTAAAATCATTTTTAAGGTTGTATTTTTTCTCTAAAATTGTCTTTCTGAAAGTTATAAGAAGCAAAGTAAAAAAATAAATGAATTTATTTAAACAAGTGAAGACCAAGTCTTTAAAATATTTTCTTGGATTTTCAAATTCTATTAGAGTTTTGTCTCTCTCAGAATTAAAATTGTCGAGCAAAGCAAGGCCAGCTTGCCAGTAAATAAATACAATTTAAAAAATAGAGGCAGCTCACTGGTAAGTGCTGCTATTTGAGCTATTTTTAGAACAGGCCAGCGGGCGACTCATCTGGTCCTTACGGGCTACCTGGTGCCCGCGGGCACCGCGTCGGTGGCGCCTGTATTAGTGTCACCTGCCTCATTCATGTGATTCACGTACCTGTTTCAATCATGTCATTATTATTTAAGCCTGGTTTTTCAGTTGGTCGTCCTGGCGTCATTGTTCTGGATATGCTCGTTCCATGCTTGGCCAAATAAGTTTGTTTTATTCGTGTCACAGTAAGTGTTTATTTGTTTCATGCCCGTAGTTTATGTCTTAGTGTTAGTTTTGCTCCTTAGCCAAGTTTGTGTCTCCGCCTTTTGCGCGCCTTTAGTTTGCACCTTTTTATAGTAAGAATTAAATAATCCTTCACGCCATGTCCGGTCCAATTCTTTTGCATCTCGGGAAAACAATCCACGCAGAAAACCGCCTCATAGTCCACTCCCTGACACATACAGCAAAGTTAATATTTGCTTACATGTCCCTTGGCAAGTTTCACTGCAATTAGGCGCTTTTGGTAGCCATCCAAAAGCTTCTGTTTCATTTTTTCACCACAAAATTGGTGCAGTTCAGCTAAATGTGTTGCTTTTCTGACTTGGACTTGTTTCTTCAGCATTGTCCACACCTTTAAGTCAGGACTTTGGGAAGGCCATTCTAAAACCTTCATTCTAGTCTGATTTAGCCATTCCTTAACCTCTTTTGAGGTGTGTTTGGGGGTCATTGTCCTGTTGGAACACCCAACTGCGCCCAAAACCCAACCTCCGGGTTGATGATTTTAGCTTGTCATGAAGAATTTGGAGGAACACCTCTGCGGAGGGGGGCGTGGCCTGTGGGCCTGCCGCAGTACGGGGTGTGCAAGGACTGGCCTCAAAGACAGCGACAGGTGAGTAGATGGCCCAGGTGGGCCTTGTTATCTAATCACCTGTCGCCAATGTTAGCAGCAGCCGGCACGAGACAAGATAATTGGAGTTGGAGACAGGGAGAGACGTGGGACTGAAACAAAAACATATGTTGCTAGAAAGCAATTAATGCGTGTGTGCATGCAAATAAAAGACTGTATTCAAACTATCTACCGGGCTCCCGACGGAGAACACACCCAAGAGGGAAACCTTCGTATCCTCCTTTTTCAATGTCCCTTTTGCTCTCTGTAAAACACCAGTTCCATTGGTAGCAAAACAGGCCCAAAGCATAATACTACCACCACCATGCTTGACGGGAGGCATGGTGTTCCTGGGATTAACAGCCTCACCTTTTCTCCTCCAAACATATTGCTGGGTATTGTGACCAAACAGCTCAATTTTTGTTTCATCTGACATCACATGGTCAAAGATAAGACCTTCTGGAGGAAAGTTCTGTGGTCAGATGAAACAAAAATTGAGCCAGCAGATTTGCTCACATTTTCAGTAGAGCCACAATAAATTCATAAAAGAAGCAAACTTCATGAATGTTTTTTTGTGACCAACAAGTATGTGCTCCAATCACTACATCACAAAAAAAATAAGAGTTGTAGAAATAGCTCGGTCGGTAGAGTGGCCGTGCCAGCAACTTGAGGGTTCCAGGTTCGATCCCCGCTGCCATAGTGTCCTTGGGCAAGACTGTCACGCCTGTAAGTTTGTTTTGGTTTTAGTCAGGTTATGTTTAGTTTTTTGGACATTTAAGTTCTGTCTTGGCACTTCCTGGTTTGTTTTCGTCTCCATGCCAACTCATTTGTTTCTACCTGTCATGTCACGTCCCTGTCCTCAGCCTCACACCTGTTTTCACTAATTGTCATCGCTACTTAAGTCACTCTTTTTCTTGTTTTCATTCTGGGATCTTCACACACGCTACCCATGCTGCACCTCCCTCACGCCCTCGTTTATCTGCTCCATGCCTTGCTACGCTGTTCATTTTGTCCAAGTAAGTCTTTGTTTATAGTTCATAGCCAATTGTTTTTGTGCGAAGTCCTTTAGTTCGTGTCCATCATTTCATGCCACCGAGCAAGTGTTTTTGTTTCACGTTTGTACTGTGTAGCCAAGTTTTGTACCTCCATTGTGAGCGCTTTTTGTTGTTTGTTTGTTTATTAAATAAATGTCATGTACTCACGTCCACGCCTCGCTCGTGCTGATCCTCATCCGCGTCGAAACAATCCAAGTCCAAGCCAAGTTGTGACAAAGACACTTTACCCACCTGCTCCAAGTGTCACCCGCACTGGTTTAAATGGAATTTAGATATTGGCTTTCACTATGTAAAGTGCTTTGGGTCACTAGAGAAAAGCACTACATAAATATAATTCACTTCACAAATTATTGGACACTCAAGACAGCCATCACATGTATGTACACTTTTTTTTTTTTTAACCACGACTGTATATCTGAGAACAGTAAAAGTGGTACAAAGTCTGTATGCAAGAAGTGTTTTTTAGATTTTCTGCAATTTTGAATTTTTTTATCATATTTTAATTTTTAATTAAATTGTATTCATTCATCATAGACATATTTTTTGTCATAATTAATATATTTATTACATAAATAATATATTTTTTTAATTAATTCTATCAAATTATTCAGTAAGTATTTTCAATTTTCATTCTTTTTGACCTGACTGACTATCGTAAAAGTATAATAGTTATTTCATAGTATTCTTTGTTTTTAGTGTATGTGCACTAGGGGTGTAATTGTACGTGTATCTGCATTTGAATTGAATTCAGTTCGGTTCGGAGGTGTACCGAATGAGTTCCACACGGACATATTGAGTAGCGCTCGGCACGTTGTGTAAACAATGCACACCGAGTCACCATGAAAATATTTACGTGGACCCCGACTTAAACAAGTTGAAAAACTTATTCGGGTGTTACCATTTAGTGGTCAATTGTACGGAATATGTACTGAACTGTGCAATCTACTAATAAAAATGTCAATCAATCAAAAAAACAACAACACACGGCCTGCTAGCAGCGACCGAGCTACGATAGACTGACCATACCTCCTCTTTTCACCGGATGTGTCCTCTTTTGCGGGGCTGTCCGGGTGGAGTTTCGTAAATGCCTCAAATGTCATTTTAAGTTAGGGTTGCGTTTAATTTCAATGTACGTTCAGGGTTAAGAAGGAGTTAAAAACAAAACAAAATATGCTTAGCAACATTCGTGAGGGAGGGACAGAGACAGAGAGAGCGAGAGAGTTATGATAAACGCGCATGCGTCGCCAGGCTCTGCTTTTTACCCATAAATTTATCAGATTTAATTTTTTGTTATCTATAGCAGGGGTGTTAAAAGTGTGCCCCGGAGGCCATTAGCGGCCCACAGCTAATGTTTTAAAGGCCCACGGCACGTTCTAAAAATACTATTAAAATAAACAATAACATAGGCACAAGTAAAATAAAAAAGCTTAAAGTAATTTAGAAAATGTTGCAACGTTGACTAATAAAACAAAGCTGTGTTTTTTTTTTATTTCAAACTGTCATTGCTCAAAACATAATATTGAATCAAAATCAATGTTATTATGAATTATTGACCTACCCAAGGTTCCTATTACTTCACATCAAATATTACACTAAGAAAAATATTGTTGGTGGAAGATTTTGCAAATTTGGTAAATAAATAACCAAAAAATGTACATTTTGTTGTTTTCTTACTGTATCGAAAATGAACCGAACCGTGACCTCTGAACCGAGGTACGTACCGAACCGAAATTTTTGTGTACCGTTACACCCCTAATGTGCAGACATACGGAATTGTCCAATCTACACTATACTGCACATACCTCATACATAATCAATGATGAACATATATTGCATATTTTCATCATAGGTTATTTATGCATGCATATGTTTGTTGAAAAAGTGCAAAAATAAGCAACATATTTTATCTCTTAGGATAGTATAAGATAGTTATTTATTGATTTATTATTATCTCTTGCAGTGCCAATCAAAGACGAGACCCCAGACAACAAAGACAATTCCGTGCTGGTAGATCAGTGCAATGGTGGGGTTGTCATCATCATTGAATAATGTTTGTACTTTGCAATGAGTTACTTTTTTTATATGACGACATGTGTGTCTTTTTAGGCAAGTGTGCTCACCTTTGTGTGAGTAACGAGACGTGCGCCTGCTTCAAAGGCTACAAACTCAAGCCGAATGGAAAGACCTGCGAGGGTAAGGTCACGTGATCATTATTGCAACTCCTGATTGCATTGCTTGGAAAGGAGAGCTTTTGAAAAGAATGCCAAGTATGCATTTATTGGAAGGTATATTCTATTTTTAACAATAGAGTGGTATTTTTTGCATACATACAGTATATGCATATATGAAGTGTATCTGAAAAGGTCCAGGACTGGTCTAACTAAAAATATTTAGATAACGCTGTTCAGTATTGTAATATTTCATGTCTGGAGAGCAATGAAACAATGAAAAATGTATTTAGATAAGGGGTGTCCAAACTTTTTGACTTGGGGGCAGCATTGGGCTATGAAAATTTGTCTATATCTGTGTGTATATATATATATATATATATATATATATATATATATATATATATATATATATATATATATATATATATATATATATATATATAGACACATTTTTATAGCCCAATGCTGCCCCCAAGTCAAAAAGTTTGGACACCCCTTTATTGTATTTATGTATATATATATATATATATATAAACATAAATATATATATATATACATATATATATATATATATATACATATATATTTATATATATATATATATATATATATATATACATACATACATACATACATATATGTGTTTTAATTAGATTATCCAGAAAATAGTGCTCGATACCGTGGTAGAGCTCAATATATTTATGTGTGGGAAAAAAAACACAAAACTACTTCATCTCTACAGAACTGTTTCATTAAGGGGTTCCCTCAATCATCAGGCGATTTTATATATATATATATATATATATATATATATATATATATATATATATATATATATATATATATATATATATATATATATATATATATATATATACCACTGAAAGCGGCCCATTCTTTCACAAATGTTTGTAGAAACAGTCTCCATGCCGAAGTGCTTCATTTTATACACTGGGCTTAGTGTTTAGGATACCTGATTCTCATCATTTGGATGGGTAGACACATTTTTTGGGCTATTTAGTATATATATATATATATATATGTATATGTATATATGTATATAATGTGTATGTGTGTGTGTGACTTGTGTAACGACCTTCTTAAAGTTTTGGAATCAATCACAAATATTAAGCAGCTAAAATGTGCCAAACATGGATACGTGTGGAGGGACTATTGTTTTAAAGTTTTAGCATTATGCACTCTAATGGATTTAAATGTAATTTAGAATTCCTTTATGCTTTTTGGACGTTTTCCATAGTATCCACGATGAGTAGGTTGTGATATTTTTTGCACCATGATGCGGGAAGGTTGCTTGGATTTTGTCATATAAATAACTAAAAGCTGTGGTACTGTGTTAAGACACATCCAAGGGTCATTGATAAGGTTTACTCACTTTGTCGACAAGATGGTAGCAAGTCTGTATCAGTCAGAGACCTGCCTGCTATTTCCATCTTAGGACTTGTGGGCCAAAATAAAGACGCCGGCAGGCCTCAGTTTGCACAGCCCTGACTTAGAAGGTCGTAAAAGGGTCTTTCATGCTCTCGCTGTGAAAATATTCAATTTATAATGAATGAGTCCTATTTCGTAGAAATTCATCTCACAGCGATACAGGTCGATTACCCTACATCCAATGCATTTTATTTCCTACTAATCCTGCAGACATTAACGAGTGCTTACTGGGAGCCAGCAACTGTCGAGGGGGCGAGCGCTGCATCAACACGGAGGGCTCCTTCCGCTGCCAGAGGGAGGTCAGCTGCGGCACCGGCTACGAACTGACGGACGACAACAACTGCATAGGTTCAACATCCAACATCCTTCACATTCCTTCCTATTTCCATGGACGCAAAGTGACACACGTTTTCCCTTTCCAGATATTGACGAGTGCGAAACAGGCATCCATAACTGTGGTCCAGAGTTCCAGTGCCAAAACACTCAGGGGTCATTCCGTTGTCTCCCCAAGGTCCAGTGTGGCGCAGGTTTCATCCAGGATGCTCTGGGAAAATGCATTGGTGACTATTCTTGTCTATTCTTAAAACACTGATGACATCTATTGAACAAGACAAGAAGCAAGGAATTAAAACAGAGACAGAATTCAATTTGGCTCAATTTGAGGAGAGACGCTTGGACATCTGTACCCTTGTACAGTGTCGTTACACTCTGCCAAAAGATTGCACGCCGCTTTCTTTTATTTGGACTTTCCCTGACCATGTCCTGACCAAATGGGCTTAGCTGGTTCTAAAGGACGAGGGTCGTAGGCAGTTCACAGAAAAGGTCAGTTCAAATAAGAGGTTGTAAAACAGTTGAAAAAGGAGGTTCAAAAAGTGGTCGTCTGGAACTGGGGCAGATCCTCCCTTCTCTCCGCTTTGTAGGTCGCGGGGGGCGCTGGTGCCTATCTCAGCTACAATCGGGCAGAAGGCGGTGTACACCCTGTACAAGTCGCCACCTCATTTGTAGTCCTTGGGTTAAAACATGATCTGTCCGTTGATTACAATACATGAAAGAAACAAACACCTTCATGTTGCTTCCCCCCCTACACAGTGGAGTTTTACAAGCCTTCTTCTCGGTAGGTTTCAAAGACAGCTTTTGAGTCTCACCGGGCACGTTAATGTAACACAAAGTTTTTGTGATAACTTAGCAACAATTATTCTAACAATTCTGGTTTTGTAGATGACACAAATGACAAAAAGCTCGAGCAAATCAAGTGGGATGCACAGTAGTTGGCAACACATACGACATATATCAGGGCTTGTTAACCTTTTTGGACCTGTGGGGCCCTACTTTTCCACTACAGAGGGGCCCAGGTCTTACTCAAATATCAACACTGAATGACTAATCTTACTCAAGATTTTAATTGTATTCAATTATTATATCTAAACTACTTACAGTTTCCAACCTTGTCAAATGAGATGAAACCATGTGTTAATGGAGTAAGTCGGACCCCTTTCCAGTGACGTTTTGACTCCGCCAAAGCTGTCCTTTATCACCCATTCTGTTCAGAACTTTTATGGACGGAATTTGTAGGCGCAGTCAAGGCGTTGAGGGGATCCGGTTTGGTGGCTGCAGGATTAGGTCTCTGCGTTTTGTATGTGATGTGGTCCTGATGGTTTCATCCGGCCAGGATCTTCAGCTCTCACTGGATCGGTTCGCAGCCGAGTGTGAAGGGACTGGGATGAGAGTCAGCACCTCCAAGTCCGAATCCATGATTCTCACCCGGAAAATGGAGTGCCATATCCGGGTTGGGGAGGAGACTTTGCCCCAAGTGGAGGAGTTCAAGTACCTGGGAGTCTTGTTCAAGAGTGGATGGTGAGATGGACAGGCCGATTGGTGCGGTGTCTTCAGTAATGCGGACGTTGTATCGATTTGTTGTGGTGAAGAAGGAGCTGAGCCGGAAGGCAAAGTTCTCAATATACCGGTCGATCTACGCTCCCATCCTCACCTAAGGTCATGAGCTTTGGGTTATGACCAAAAGGACAAGATCCTGAGTTTCCTCCGCCGGGTGGCGGGGCTCTCCCTTAGAGATAGGGTGAGAAGCTCTGCCATCTGGGAGGATCTCAGAGTAAAGCCGCTGCTCCTCCACATGGAGAGGAGCCAGATGAGGTGTTTCAGACATCTGGTCAGGATGCCCCCCGAACGCCTCCCTAGGGAGGTGTTTCGGGCACTTCCTACTGGTAGGAGGCCACGGGGAAGACCCAGGACACGTTGGGAAGACTATGTCTCCCGGCTGGCCTGGGAACGCCTCGGGATCCCCCGGGAGCAGCTGGACTAAGTGGCTGGGGAGAGGAAATCCTGGGCTTCCCTGCTTAGGCTGCTGCCCCCGCAACCTCGGATAAGCGGAAGAAGATGGATGGATGGACATACTGGATTAGAAAAAACTCATGAATAACTGATAAGAAAAACATTTACATACAGTTATGTTGCGCTGGGGCCGAGTTTTAGTTTTAGTCATAATTTTTGCGCTTTAGGAACTGCAATTAAGAAAAAAAATTACCTGTCGTTCATGATCATTACGACAGACAAGAACGATTTTAAAGATGATAAAAAAGCGCTTGAGAGATGCGGCTAACGGAATTCACAGTTGTCGCCTCTAAAAAACCTTCAAAACCCTCCATCAATGTTTTCTATACACACTGCAAGTATATATATCATGTAGTAATAGACACCTTCATAACAATATGTAATATGTACAATATACACACTGCAAGAATATACAGTATATAATGTAGTAACAGACACCTTCATAACAATATGTATTATGTACAATATACACACTGCAAGAATATACAGAATACAATGTAGTAACAGACACCTTCATAACAATATGTAATGTGTACAATATACACACTGCAGGAATATACAGTATATAATGTAGTAACAGACACCTTCATAACAATATGTAATGTGTACAATATACACACTGCAAGAATATACAGAATATAATATAGTAACAGACACTTTCATAACAATATGTATTATGTACAATATACACACTGCAATAATATACAGTATATCATGTGGTAACAGACACCTTCATAACAATATGTATTATGTACAATAAACACAGCACAAGAATATACAGTATATAATGTAGTAACAGACACCTTCATAACAGTATGTAATGTGTACAATATACACACTGCAAGAATATACAGAATATAATGTAGTAACAGACACCTTCATAACAATATGTATTATGTACAATAGACACACTGCAAGAATATACAGTATATAATGTGGTAACAGACACCTTCATAACAATATGTAATGTGTACAATATACACACTGCAAGAATATACAGAATATAATGTAGTAACAGACACTTTCATAACAATATGTATTATGTACAATATACACACTGCAAGAATATACAGTATATAATGTGGTAACAGACACCTTCATAACAATATGTATTATGTACAATATACAAACTGCAAGAATATACAGAATATAATGTAGTAACAGACACTTTCATAACAATATGTATTATGTACAATAGACACACTGCAAGAATATACAGTATATAATGTGGTAACAGACACCTTCATAACAATATGTAATGTGTACAATATACACACTGCAAGAATATACAGAATATAATGTAGTAACAGACACCTTCATAACAATATGTAATGTGTACAATATACACACTGCAGGAATATACAGAATATAATGTAGTAACAGACACCTTCACCTTGGCAAGTTTTACGGCAATAAGACACTTTTGGTAGCCATCCACCAGCTTCTGCTTGAATTTTTGACCACTCTTGACAAAAATTGGTGCAGTTAAGCTAATTGTGTTGCTTTTCTGACATGGACTTGTTTCTTCGGCATTGTCCACACGTTCAAGTCAGGACTTTGGGAAGGCCATTCTAAAACCTTCATTCTAGCCTGATTTAGCCATTCCTTTACCTCTTTTGACATGTGTTTGGGGTCATTGTCCTGTTGGAACACCCAACTGCGCCCAAGACCCAACCTCCGGGCTGATGATTTTAGCTTGTACTGAAGAAATTGGAGCTAGTCCTCCTTTTTCATTGTCCCATCTACTCTCTGTAAAGCACCAGTTCTATTGGCAGCAAAACAGGCCCAGATCATAATACCACCACCACCATGCTTGACGGTAGTCATGGTGTTCTCCAGTACTATGGAATGCCCTCCCGGTAACAGTTAGAGATGCTACCTCAGTAGAAGCATTTAAGTCCCATCTTAAAACTCATTTGTATACTCTAGCCTTTAAATAGACCCCCTTTTTAGACCAGTTGATCTGCCGTTTCTTTTATTTTCCGCTCTGCCCCCCTCTTTCTGTGGAATGGGGGGCACAGGTCCGGTGGCCATGGATGAAGTGCTGGAAGTCCAGAGTCGGGACCCGACTGTGCATCGGTTGGGGACATCTCTGTAATGCTGACCAGTCTCCGCTATGGAGACAGGTCCACTATGGACTGGACTCTCACTATTATGTTAAATCCACTATGGACTGGACTCTCACTATTATGTTAGATCCACTATGGACTAGACCCTCACATTATTATGTGAGATCCAATATGGAGTGGACTCTCACACTATTATGTTAGATCTGCTATGGACTGGACTCTCACACTATTATGTTAGATCCACTATGGACTGGACTCTCACACCATTATGTTGGATCCACTATGGACTGGACTCTCACTATTATATTAAATCCACTATGGACTGGACTCTCACTATTATATTAAATCCACTATGGACTGGACTCTCACTATTATGTTAAATCCACTATGGACTGGACTCTCACTATTATGTTAGATCCACTGTGGACTGGACACTCACTATTATGTTAGATCCACTATGGACTGGACTTTCACACTATTATGTTAGATCCACTATGGACTGGACTCTCACACTATTATGTTATATCCACTATGGACTGGACTCTCACACTATTATGTTAGATCCACTATGGACTGGACTTTCAAAATATTATGCTAGACCCACTTGACGCCCATTGCATCTGGTCTCCCCTAGAGGTGGAGGGGAGAGGGTCACCCACATCTGCGGTCCTCTCCAAGGTTTCTCATAGTCATTCACATTGAAATCCCACTGGGTTGTGAGTTTTTCCTTGCCCTTATTTGGAATTTGAACCGAGGATGTCGTTGTAGCTTGTGCAGCCCTTTGAAACACTTCTGATCTAGGGCTACATAAATAAATATTGATTGATTTATTAATTGGTTCCTGTGATTAATGGCTTCACCTTTTCTCTTCCAAGAATATTGCTGGGTATTGTGGCCAAACAGCTCCATTTTTGTTTCATCTGAGAACAGAACTTTCCTCCAGAAGGTCTTATCTTTGTCCATGTGGTGTCAGATGAAACAAAACTTGTGCTGTTTGGCCACAATTCCCAGCAATATGTTTGGACAGCTGAAAAGTCAGGAAAATGACCAGAGGTGGGTAGTAACGCGCTACATTTACTCAGTTGCATTTACTTGAGTAACTTTTGGGATAAATTGTACTTCTAAGAGTAGTTTTAATGCAACATACATTTACTTTTACTTGAGTATTTTTATAGAGAAGAAACACTACTTTTTCTCCGCTCCATTTATCTACATTCAGCTCACTACTCACTACTGATTTTTATCGATCTGTAAATGCACGCTTTGTTTGTTTTGATTTGTCAGACAGACCTTCAAAGTAGGATCTATCACATGCCTGCGTTTCACCAATCAAATGCAGTCACTGGTGACGTTTGACTCCGTTTCACCAATCAAATGCAGTCACTGGTGACGTTTGACTCCGTTTCACCAATCAAATGCAGTCACTGGTAACGTTTGACTCCGTTTCAACAATCAAATGCAGTCACTGGTGACGCTTGACTCCGTTTCACTAATCAAATGCAATCACTGGTGACGCTTGACTCCGTTTCACCAATCAAATGCAGTCACTGGTGACGTTTGACTCCGTTTCATCAATCAAATGCAGTCACTGGTGACGTTTGACTCCGTTTCACCAATCAAATGCAGTCACTGGTGACGTTTGACTACGTTTGACTCCGTTTCACCAATCAAATGCAGTCACTGGTGACGTTTGACTCCGTTTGACTCCGTTTCACCAATCAAATGCAGTCACTGGTGACGTTTGACTCCGTTTCACCAATCAAATGCAGTCACTGGTGATGTTTGACTCCGTTTCACCAATCAAATGCAGTCACTGGTAACGTTTGACTCCGTTTCAACAATCAAATGCAGTCACTGGTGACGCTTGACTCCGTTTCACTAATCAAATGCAGTCACTGGTGACGCTTGACTCCGTTTCACCAATCAAATGTAGTCACTGGTGGAAGTTTGACTCCGTTTCATCAATCAAATGCAGTCACTGGTGACGTTTGACTCCATTTCATCAATCAAATGCAGTCACTGGTGACGTTTGACTCCTTTTCACCAATCAAATGCAGTCACTGGTGATGTTTGACTCCGTTTCACCAATCAAATGCAGTCACTGGTAACGTTTGACTCCGTTTCAACAATCAAATGCAGTCACTGGTGACGCTTGACTCCGTTTCACTAATCAAATGCAGTCACTGATGACGCTTGACTCCGTTTCACCAATCAAATGCAGTCACTGGTGACGTTTGACTCCGTTTCATCAATCAAATGCAGTCACTGGTGACGCTCGACTCCGTTTCACCAATCAAATGCAGTCACTGGTGACGTTTGACTCCGTTTCACCAATCAAATGCAGTCACTGGTGACGTTTGACTCCGTTTGACTCCGTTTCACCAATCAAATGCAGTCACTGGTGACGTTTGACTCCGTTTCACCAATCAAATACAGTCACTGGTGACGTTTGACTCCGTTTCGCCAATCAAATGCAGTCACTGGTGACGCTTGACTCCGTTTCACCAATCAAATGCAGTTACTGGTGACGTTTGACTCCGTTTCACCAATCAAATGCAGTCACTGGTGACGTTTGACTCCGTTTCACCAGTCAAATGCAGTCACTGGTGACGTTTGACTCCGTTTCAACAATCAAATGCAGTCACTGGTGACGCTCGACTCCGTTTCACCAATCAAATGTAGTTACTGGTGACGTTTGACTCCGTTTCACCAATCAAATGCAGTCACTGGTGACGCTTGACTCCGTTTCACCAATCAAATGCAGTCACTGGTGACGTTTGACTCCGTTTCATCAATCAAACAGAGCCAGGCGGTCACATGATTAACTGCACACTTTTTTTTTTATAAACCTTTATTTATAAATTTCAACATTTTCAAACAGTTGAAAAGAATAATCAAAGTAAGTACAAAAACAGTACAAAATTGTATAAAACTGTACAAAACAGCACTTTGGGGTTGTAAATTCAAAGTAACTAAAATAGAATGCAAAATAAATATACATATAAAGTAAAAATAATGCAAAGCAATAGGCTCACTAAATCTCAGTAAATAACTTAAATTTGGAACACAGCATCATCGTTTTCACAGCTTTTTGGTTGTTAGAGGTAGAGTGTTTTAATGTAGAGTTCTAAATCTTTTTTAAAGGCACAAAAAACAGGTCGGGTCTTGAGAAACTTACACACTGCAAAAAATAATATCTTAGTAAGATTAAATATCTCAAATATGGGTGATATTTGCTTATTTTCTATCTAATAAGATTATTATTATCACTAAGCAGATTTTATGTTAGAATGTTTTACTTGTTTTAAGTGTTTTGGTCCTAAATGATCTCAGTCAGATATTACAGCTTGTTGCTAAGATTTTATGACCTATATTAAGTAAAACATGCTTGAAACTAGAATCTCAACTGATGCAAAGTTGTGTCATTAATACTCAAAAGTATAAAACTTCCTTGTTTAAAGTAATAATTTCCTACTTCAAGGATGGCAAAAAAAAATCATGATGCCGAGCGCATATCATTATGTTAAGATAATGCCACTAGCATTTACTTACCGGTAATTTAAGAATATTTTTTAACATATTGAGCAAAAAGGTCTCTTTTTTTTCTACCAAGAAAAGTGCACTTATTATTGAGAATATACTAATTTTAAGGTATTTTAGGGTTCATTGAGGTTAGCTAATTTAACTTGTTTTGGAAAGTCTTAACAAGCCAAATTTTCTTGTTCTTTTGGCAGATAGTTTTGCTTAGTTCAAGTAAAATACCCCTCATTTTTGTATTTTTGTTCTTGATTTTGAACGCTCACTTTTTGCAGTCCATTTATGAATATAAAACTTAGCCAATATTATAATGAGGTTGCAAAGGTAAAATTAATTTTCAATTTTTTTTTCAATACAGTGTAAAACCTAATCTATATTATTTAATATATATTATTGTTTTAGTTGCTTAAGAGATATTCCTGGCTCTTGTTCATTGATATTTTTATGTTTTTGTGCATTACTTGTTGCCGTCATCATTAAACGAACAGGTTACTCATCAGTTACTCAGTACTTGAGTAGTTTTTTTCACAACATACTTTAAACTTTTACTTTTACTTTACCTACTCAGTGGCCTGGTGGTTAGGGTGTCCGCCCTGAGATCGGTAGGTTGTGAGTTCAAATCCCGGCCGAGTCATACCAAAGACTATAAATATGGGACTCATTACTTCCCTGCTTGGCACTCAGCATCAAGAGTTGTAAGGTTGTGAGTTCAAATCCCGGCCGAGTCATACCAAAGACTATAAATATGGGACTCATTACTTCCCTGCTTGGCACTCAGCATCAAGAGTTGGAATTGGGGGTTAAATCACCAAAAATGATTCCCGGGCGCGGCCACCGCTACTGCCCACTGCTCCCCTCACCTCCTAGGGGGTGATTAAGGATGATGGGTCAAATGCAGAGAATAATTTTGCCACACTAAGAGTATGTGTGACAATCATTTGTACTTTAACTTTAACTTTAAGTAAATATCTGGGTGACTACTCCTTACTTTTACATGAGTAATAAATCTCTAAATTAACAGTACTCTTAATTGAGTAAATTTTCTGGCTACTTTACCCACCTCTGACAATGACCCCAAACACAGGTCAAAAGCAGTAAAGGAATGGCTAAATCAGGCTAGAATTAAAGGCCTACTGAAACCCACTACTACCCACCATGCAGTCTGATAGTTTATATATCAATGATGAAATATTAACATTGCAACACATGCCAATACGGCCGGTATAGTTTACTAAATGACAATTTTAAATTTCCCACGGAGTTTCTTGTTGAAAACATCGCGGAATGACGACGCATGCATGTGACGTCCCGGGTTGCAGGGACATATTAGCGCAGCACCATTTGCGGATAAAAGTCGTCTGTCATCGCGCAATTACACAGTATTCTGGACATCTGTGTTGCTGAATCTTTTGCAATTTCTTCAATTAATAATGGAGAAGTCAAAGTACAAAGGTGAAAGTGGGAAGCTTTAGCCTTTAGCCACACAAACACACGGTGATTCATTGTTTAAAAATCCCGGAGATTAAGCTTTACTATGGATCAGAGTGGTCAAGCGAACATGGATCCCGACCACTTGTCAACCGGCAGGTTTCGGTGAGAAATTTGTGGTAATAAGTCGCCTTTTACCGGAGATAATTCAGCTGCTGTGACTTCCCTCAGAGACTTGCGTCAAGACATCCGTGGCCACACCCCTCCGACTATCAGGTACTATTTAATCTCACTAAAACACTTGCAACACAATAGAAAGATTAGGGATTTCACAGAATTATCCTAGTAAATGTGTCTAAAAACATCTGTATTTGTCCCAATGCAATAGCCTTCTTATTTTTAATTATTTTCCTAGTCCTTCGCTATCAATATCATCATCCACGAATCTTTCATCCTCGCTCAAATTAATGGGGAAATTGTCGTTTTCTCGATCCGAATAGCTCTTGCTGTTGTAGGCTCACATTATAAACAATATGAGGACGCGAGGAGCCCTCACCCTTGTGACGTCATCGTCTGCGACTTCCGGTACAGGCAAGGCTTTTTTATCAGCACCAAAAGTTACGAACTTTATCGTCGATGTTCTCTACTAAATCCTTTCAGCAAAAATATGGCAATATCGCGAAATGATCAAGTATGACACATAGAATGGACCTGCTATCCCCGTTTAAATAAGAACATCTCATTTCAGTAGGCCTTTAAGGTTTTGGATTGGTCTCCCCCTTGTGGACCTGTGCCGTCACAACTCCCTCCTCCAACCCATAACAGTCCTGACTTAAAAGTGTGGACAATGCTGAAGAAACAAGTCCCATGTCAGATTAGCAACACATTTAGCTGATCTGCACCAATTTTGTGGTGAAAAATTAAAGCAGAAGCTTGTGGATAGCTTTAAAAAAAAGTGCCTTATTGCAGTGAAACTTGCCAAGGGACATGTAAGCAAATATTAACATTGCTGTATGTATACTTTTGACCCTCACATTTTCAGTAGAGCCATGATAAATTCAAAAAAGAAGCAAACTTCATGAATGTTTTTTGTGAGCAACAAGTATGTGCTCCAATCACAAAAAAATAAGAGTTGTAGAAATGATTGGAAACTCAAGACAGCCTTGAATGACATGTTCTTCACAAGTGTATGTAAACTTTCGACCAGGACTGCATTAATCATGTGTGTGTGTGTGTGTGTGTGTTCCAGATATCAACGAGTGTGTGAGCCAGACGGGTCCGTGCCAAAGAGGTCAGCTGTGCATCAACACCGCCGGCTCGTACGTCTGCCGGAAGAACTCGGTCAACTGTGGGCGGGGCTACCACCTCAACGAGGAAGGCACACGCTGTGTCGGTACGTCCCCAAGCGTGCGCACCCACAGATTGATAACGATTGATACATATTTTGTTGTTGTTGGCTCTCCAGACATCGACGAGTGCAAAGGCCCCGATCAGGTGTGCTCGGGTCACGGCTGCGTCAACACCATGGGCTCCTACCACTGCGAGTGTGACGGCGGCTACAACTTCAACAGCATCAGTCGCCTCTGCGAGGGTAAGTAGAAGAGGGTGGCGGCGTGTGTGACACCGCACTTACCACCGTTGACGTCGTGTTGTAGATATCAACGAATGCAGGCACTACCCCGGACGCCTGTGCGCTCACAAGTGCGACAACACACCTGGATCCTACAAGTGCAGCTGCACCACCGGCTTCAAGCTGGCACGGGACGGCAGGAACTGTGAAGGTAATGAAACATATTCCTTCTCCTCTCGTTTGAAATCAGCGGTATGCTGCCTCGCGGTTCCACGAATGCACACGTCGGAGTAGCCAGGCGTACAGAGTTGTACAAAAGGTTTAAGGTTTTTAAACACACTCATCAGAGACTTTTCAGTCTCTTGCCAAACTTCCTCCTCCTCCGGTTTCCGGCCGGTACTGTTAAAGACAACAGGTGATTATATAACTTGTACCACCTGGGAAATCTAATCACCTGTTCAGCTGTGTCTCACAGCCGGCATTGCCACGCCTCCGTCCTCAGCACCATGGACAGAGGCGGGGACCTCCACCCCTGCAGGCAGCGCTGGCCACATCTCCCTCCACGATGGTCTTTGTAACAAAACTATATAAATGTTAGATCCGCTCGACATCCATTGCTTTCGGTCCCCTAGAGGGGGGGGGGAGGTTGCCCACTTCTGAGGTCCTCTCCAAGGTTTCTCATAGTCAGCATTGTCACTGGCGTCCCACTGGATGTGAATTCTCCCTGCCCACTGGGTGTGAGTTTTCCTTGCCCTTTTGTGGGTTCTTCCGAGGATGTCGTAGTCGTAATGGTTTGTACAGTGCTTTGAGACATTTGTGATTTAGGGCTATATAAATAAACATTGATTGATTGATTGATTGATTGATTGAATGCAAATGTCATGAATTACGTTATTTTATTAGGTAGCATTTTATAAACTAGCACATTTTCTGAACACATTTTCTGTGTGTGCGTATATATACAAACCCCGTTTCCATATGAGTTGGGAAATTGTGTTAGATGTAAATATAAACGGAATACAATGATTTGCAAATCTTTTTCAACCCATATTCAATTGAATGCACTACAAAGATAAGATATTTGATAATCAAACTCATAAACTTAATTTTTTTTTTTGCAAATAATAATTAACTTAGAATTTCATGGCTACAACACGTGCCAAAGTAGTTGGGAAAGGGCATGTTCACCACTGTGTTACATCACCTTTTCTTTTAACAACACTCAATAAACATTTGGTAACTGAGGAAACTAATTGTTGAAGCTTTGAAAGTGGAATTCTTTCCCTTCTTGTTTTATGTAGAGCTTCAGTCGTTCAACAGTACGGGGTCTCCGCTGTTGTATTTTACGCTTCATAATGCGCCACACATTTTCGATGGGAGACAGGTCTGGACTGCAGGCGGGCCAGGAAAATACCCGCACTCTTTTACTACGAAACCACACTGTGGCTTTTCATTGTCTTGCTGAAATAAGCAGGGGCGTCCATGATAACGTTGCTTGGATGACAACATATGTTGTTCCAAAACCTGTATGGACCTTTCAGCATTAATGGTGCCTTCACAGATGTGTAAGTTACCCATGCCCTGGGCACTAGTGCACCCCCATACCATCACAGATGCTGGCTTTTGAACTTTGCGCCTATAACAATCCGGATGGTTATTTTCCTCTTTGTTCCGGAGGACACCACGTCCACAGTTTCAAAATATAATTTGAAATGTGGACTCGTCAGACCACAGAACACTTTTCCACTTTGCATCCGTCCATCATAGATGATCTCGGGCCCAGTGAAGCCGGCGGTGTTTCTGGGTGTTGTTGATAAATGGGTTTGGCTTTGCATAGTAGAGTTTTAACTTGCACTTACAGATGAAGCGACCAACTGTAGTTACTGACAGTGGTTTTATGAAGTGTTCTTGAGCCCATGTGGTGATACAATGGATGTCTGCTAACTTTTTGCAACTCAACGCCAAAAAAACGGAAATGCTGATTATCGGTCCTGCTAGACACCGACCTCTATTTAATAATACAACTCTAACATTTGACAACCAAATAATTAAACAAGGTGACACGGTAAAGAATCTGGGTATTATCTTCGACCCAACTCTCTCCTTTGAGGCACACATTAAAAGCGTTACTAAAACGGCCTTCTTTCATCTCCGTAATATCGCTAAAATTCGCTCCATTCTGTCCACTAAAGACGCTGAGATCATTATCCATGCGTTTGTTACGTCTCGTCTCGACTACTGTAACGTATTATTTTCGGGTCTCCCCATGTCTAGCATTAAAAGATTACAGTTGGTACAAAATGCGGCTGCTAGACTTTTGACAAGAACAAGAAAGTTTGATCACATTACGCCTGTACTGGCTCACCTGCACTGGCTTCCTGTGCACTTAAGATGTGACTTTAAGGTTTTACTACTTACGTATAAAATACTACACGGTCTAGCTCCATCCATTCTTGCCGATTGTATTATACCATATGTCCCGGCAAGAAATCTGCGTTCAAAGGACTCCGGCTTATTAGTGATTCCCAAAGCCCAAAAAAAGTCTGCGGGCTATAGAGCGTTTTCATTTCGGGCTCCAGTACTCTGGAATGCCCTCCCGGTAACAGTTCGAGATGCCACCTCAGTAGAAGCATTTAAGTCTCACCTTAAAACTCATTTGTATACTCTAGCCTTTAAATAGACTCCCTTTTTAGACCAGTTGATCTGCCGTTTCTTTTCTTTTTCTTCTATGTCCCACTCTCCCTTGTGGAGGGGGTCCGGTCCGATCCGGTGGCCATGTACTGCTTGCCTGTGTATCGGCTGGGGACATCTCTGCGCTGCTGATCCGCCTCCGCCTGTGATGGTTTCCTGCTGGCTCCGCTGTGAACAGGACTCTCGCTGCTGTGTTGGATCCGCTTTGGACTGGACTCTCGCGACTGTGTTGGATCCATTGTGGATTGAACTCTCACAGTATCATGTTAGACCCGCTCGACATCCATTGCTTTCCTCCTCTCTAAGGTTCTCATAGTCATCATTGTCACCGACGTCCCACTGGGTGTGAGTTTTCCTTGCCCTTATGTGGGCCTACCGAGGATGTCGTAGTGGTTTGTGCAGCCCTTTGAGACACTAGTGATTTAGGGCTATATAAGTAAACATTGATTGATTGATTGATTTACACACTGATGTCGGTTTTTGATGCAGTACCGCGTGAGGGATCAAAGGTTCGTAATATCATCGCTTACATGTAGTGATTTCTCCAGATTCTCTGAACCTGTTGATGATTTTACAGACCGTAGATGGTAAAATCCCAAAATTTCTTGCAATTGCTCGTTGAGAAATGTTGTTCTAAAACTGTTCGACAATTTGCTCACAAAGTAGTGACCCTCACCCCATCTTTGTTTGTGAATTACCTAGCATTTCATGGAAGCTGCTTTTATACCCAATCATGGCACCCACCTGTTCCCAATTAGCGTGAACACCTGTGGGATGTTCCAAATAAATGTTTGATGAGCATTCCTCAACTTTATCAGTATTTTTTGCCACCTTTCCCAGCTTCTTTGTCACGTGTTGTTGGCATCATTTATATATATATATATGTATGTATGTATAATATATATGTATATATATATATGTATGTATGTATAATATATATCTATATGTGTATATATATATATATATATATATATTTATATATACATATATGTATAAAGATCTGTATGTATATATTTATTTATATTTATATATACATATATGTATAAAGATCTGTATATATATATATATATATCTATATATATATATATATGTGTGTGTGTGTGTGTAAATTGTATATATGTTTCTCTCTCTCTATATATATGTATATATACAAGTATGTATGTATACATAAATATATGTGTGTATGTGTGTGTATTTACAGTATGTATGTATGTGTATATATTATATACATATGTATGTATATATGTATATTATATCCATATTTATATATATGTATTGTTGTATACATATATGTATTAATATATGTATATTTGTGTGTGTGTATATATGTATGTTTGTATATACATGTATATTTATGTATATATGTGTGTGTATATATGTATATTTAAATATGTATATGTATGTATGTATGTAAATATATATATACATATATATATATATATATATATATATATATATATATATATATATATTAACATTTGTTTTGCTACCTCCGCTTAGCATTACAGATTTGCTTCAAATATTCTGTATGCTGCTTGTGTACAGGCAATAATATGTCAACAAATGATGTTTAATTTGAATTCAATTTCATCCCATTTTTATTTTGATTTGAATCGGTACAATCATCTCATACATATTTAATGTACAAAATCCTGTTTTATTTTCTCTCCCCCCCAAAAATCTGCTGCTTCATGTTTACCAGCAGATGGCGCCAGTGTACCACTGCACTACTTGTACCACAGTTTGAGAATCAAAGAACCTTTCCAGTCCACTCATGCAGGATTGTATCGACATCTGTGCAGATCTCAACGAGTGTGAAAGCAACCCGTGCAGTCAGGAATGCGCCAACGTGTACGGCTCCTACCAGTGCTACTGTCGCCGTGGCTACCAGCTCAGCGACATCGATGGAGTGACGTGTGAAGGTGGTGCTTTGCTTTGGTCAATCAAGCACGTTGCTCAACAAGAAACGCCTTTTTTTTTGCTCCGATCCCGCGTGCAGATATCGACGAATGCGCTCTTCCCACCGGCGGCCACATCTGCTCCTACCGGTGCCACAACACTCCTGGAAACTTCCACTGCTCCTGTCCTCTCAGCGGCTACACTTTGGCGCCCAACGGCCGCAGCTGCCAAGGTATAGAACGCCTTCAGGGGCTAGGATGCATGTTCAGGTTCCTTGTTAGTGGTTGTAGTTTTCTACATCCGTGCATTATTTTTATTGTACTCCGGCCTTGCTTCCCAATAATATTCTCCATCCTCCCAGATGTTGATGAATGTGTGACCGCGACGCACACCTGCTTGGAAAACCAGAGATGCTTCAACGTGCAGGGGGGATTCCGCTGTCTGTCCTTTGAATGTCCCGCCAACTACCGCCGCGTCAGCGAAACGTAAGCGTCCTACTTTTTACTTTGTTATGTCGCTTTGGGAGCCACAGATCAGAACCTATAAAACGGGGGAGTCCAAACGTTTACCAGAATGCAAAAAACCCCCAAAAAACAGTCCTACATACAGTGGGGCAAAAAAGTATTTAGATAGGATAGGATAGGTCTTTATTGTCATTGCACAAGTACAACGAAACTTTGTTTTCAGCACAAACCTGTTCAAGATTAGACAAACAAACAGTGTACAGCGTTACAGAACGAGAACGCTGATGGGTCGCCATAAGGCGCCCCGTAAAAGATGGGAAAAAGGTCAACGCTGGGGAAGGATGAGTAAAAAAATACAATCTAGACTGGGCTCCTAAGGGGGCCCAGTCTGGAGTGGGAAAAAAACCCTCCATAGCAAAGCACATATACATATTACAACATACATCTCGAGATATCGAGCAACAGAGGGAAGGTAATTCAAGGTCATGGTGGTAGGCCGCAGCTCTAAGGCGCTGACTATCCATTTATCACCCCTACGGGATTTGCATCGAGGGCGTTGGGTTGCGGGGGGTGGGTGTATGTGTGGCGTATATTTTAGTCCAAAGTCAACAACAACAGGTGTGTGTCCATGAAGGACAAAAAGGGAGTTGTCTTCGCTGCACTGTCCTTCGGGAGAGTCTCGAAGCCAGGGAAACAATCCAACAATCCAAATTAGAATGATTTGTACGCGAGTGAAAATAAAATTTGCTTTTCACTCTAATTTGTCTATTACTGGTCCTCAAACTTGAAGGGTAGACAGTCCGATGTAATCCACAGTTCTTCCCGCATCCACCAATCATTTGTGGCAGCTTTGGGGTACTTTGAAGACAGTCCTACATACAGTGGGGCAAAAAAGTATTTAGTCAGGATAGGATAGGATAGGTCTTTATTGTCATTGCACAAGTACAACGAAACTTTGTTTTCAGCACAAACCCGTTCAAGATTAGACAAACAAACAGTGTACAGGGTTACAGAACGAGAACGCTGATGGGCGCCATAAGGCGCCCCGTAAAAGATGGGAAAAAGGTCAACGCTGGGGAAGGATGAGTAAAAAAATACAATCTAGACTGGGCTAATAAGGGGGCCCAGTCTGGAGTGGGGAAAAAACCCTCCATAGCAAAGCACATATACATATTACAACATACATCTCGAGATATCGAGCAACAGAGGGAAGGTAGTTCAAGGTCATGGTGGTAGGCCGCAGCTCTAAGGCGCTGACTATCCATTCATCACCCCTACGGGATTTGCATCGAGGGCGTTGGGTCGCGGGGGGTGGGTGTATGTGTGGCGTATATTTTAGTCCAAAGTCAACAACAACAGGTGTGTGTCCATGAGAGACAAAAAGGGAGTTGTGTTCGCTGCACTGTCCTTCGGGAGAGTCTCAAAGCCAGGGAAACAATCCAACAATCCAAATTAGACTGATTTGTACGCGAGTGAAAATAAAATTTGCTTTTCACTCTAATTTGTCTATTACTGGTCCTCAAACCTGAAGGGTAGACAGTCCGATGTAATCCACAGTTCTTCCCGCATCCACCAATCATTTGTGGCAGCTTTGGGGTACTTTGAAGCCAGTCCTACATACAGTGGGGCAAAAAAGTATTTAGTCAGGATAGGATAGGATAAGTCTTTATTGTCATTGCACAAGTACAACAAAACTTTTTTTTCAGCACAAATCTGTTCAAGATTAGACAAACAAACAGTGTACAGGGTTACAGAACAAGAACGCTGATGGGTCGCCATAAGGCACCCCGTAAATGATGGGAAAAAGGTAAACACTGGGGAAGGATGACTAAAAAAATACAATTTAGACTGGGCTCCTAAGGGGGCCCAGTCTGGAGTGGGAAAAAAAAACATTCATAGCAAAGCACATATACATATTACAACATACATCTCGAGATATCTAGCAACAGAGGGAAGGTAGTTCAAGGTCATGGTGGTAGGTCGCAGCTCTAAGGTGATGACTATCCATTCATCACCCCTACGGGATTTGCATCGAGGGCGTTGGGTTGGGGGGGGGGGGGGGGGGGGGGGGGCTTGTGTATGTGTGGCGTATATTTTAGTCCAAAGTCAACAACAGGTGTGTGTCCATGAGAGACAAAAAGGGAGTTTTGTCTTCGCTGCACTGTCCTACGGGAGAGTCTCGAAGCCAGGGAAACAATCCAACAATCCAAATTAGAATGTTTTGTACGCGAGTGAAAATAAAATTTGCTTTTCACTCTAAATTGTCTATGACTGGTCCTAAAAACCTGCGGGGTAGACAGTCCGATGTAATCCACAGTTCTTCCCGCATCCTCCAATCATTTGTGGCAGCTTTGGGGTACTTTGAAGACAGTCCTACATACAGTGGGGCAAAAAAGCATTTAGTCAGGGTAGGATAGGATAGGATAGGTCTTTATTGTCATTGCACAAGTACAACGAAACCTTGTTTTCAGCACAAACCTGTTCAAGATTAGACAAACAAACAGTGTACAGGGTTACAGAACGAGAACGCTGATGGGCGCCATAAGGCGCCCCGTAAAAGATGGGAAAAAGGTCAACGCTGGGGAAGGATGAGTAAAAAAATACAATCTAGACTGGGCTAATAAGGGGGCCCAGTCTGGAGTGGGGAAAAAACCCTCCATAGCAAAGCACATATACATATTACAACATACATCTCGAGATATCTAGCAACAGAGGGAAGGTAGTTCAAGGTCATGGTGGTAGGTCGCAGCTCTCAGGCGCTGACCATCCATTCATCACCCCTACGGGATTTGCATTGAGGGCGTTGGGTTGAGGGGGGGGGGGGGGTATGTGTGGCGTATATTTTAGTCCAAAGTCAACAACAACAGGTGTGTGTCCATGAGAGACAAAAAGGGAGTTGTCTTCGCTGCACCGTCCTTCGGGAGAGTCTCGAAGCCAGGGAAACAATCCAACAATCCAAATTAGAATGATTTGTATGCGAGTGAAAATAAAATTTGCTTTTCACTCTAAATTGTCTGTGACTGGTCCTCAAACCTGCGGGGTAGACAGTCCGATCTAATCCACAGTTCTTCCCGCATCCTCCAATCATTTGTGGCAGCTTTGGGGTACTTTGACGACAGTCCTACATACAGTGGGGCAAAAAAGTATTTAGTCAGGATAGGATAGGATAGGTCTTTATTGTTATTGCACAAGTACAACGAAACTTTGTTTTCAGCACAAACCTGTTCAAGATTAGACAAACAAACAGTGTACAGGGTTACAGAACAAGAACGCTGATGGGTCGCCATAAGGCGCCCCGTAAAAGATGGGAAAAAGGTCAACGCTGGGGAAGGATGAGTAAAAAATACAATCTAGACTGGGCTCCTAAGGGGGCCCAGTCTGGAGTGGGAAAAAAAAACATCCATAGCAAAGCACATATACATATTACAACATACATCTCGAGATATCTAGCAACAGAGGGAAGGTAGTTCAAGGTCATGGTGGAAGGCCGCAGCTCCAAGGCGCTGACTATCCATTCATCACTCCTACGGGATTTGCATCGAGGGCGTTGGGTTGGGGGGGGGGGTGTATGTGTGGCGTATATTTTTTTGTGGATTTTGGTGTGTGTGTGTGTGTGAGCCCGTAGTTGTGTCTTCGCTTCACTGTCCCTCAGGAGAGTCTCGAAGCCAGGGATACAATCCAAGTTAGAATGATTTGTATGCGAGTGAAAATAAAATTTCCCTTTCACTCTAAATTGTCTATGACTGGTCCTCAATCCTGCGGGGTAGACAGTCCGATCTAATCCACAGTTCTTCCCGCATCCTCCAATCATTTGCGGCAGCTTTGGGGTACTTTGAAGACTGCCAGCAACTTCCGATTTGTCGACAAACCAGAGCATCGCTTACTTCAATCAGCAGATGTCCTGTTGTCATAATTCCGAATAGGTGGATATCTTCACGTCCTCGACAGAAAAGGGTCGCCAGGCACGCGGCACTCCTTCTCCCAAAAGTCCGTGGTGAGTCCAGCAACAACCGCATCGTCACGATAGCAGGTTCCCGCAAACCCAAGATCTTGTCAATTTTGTTGAGGCCAGTTAAATAGTTCCAATGTTTAGATTTGGAGAGCAGTGCAAAGAGGCAACAAGAAAGTTAAGACAAAACAAAGAAGCAAGCAGGAGAGATAAGGGAGAGGAAAGGGGAACGTCCACCCTCGATGAGTGCCAGAGAGAAAAGCCACTGATTGTGCAAGTGTTCCCACTTAAAATGATGACAGAGGTCTGTAGTTTTCATCATAGGTACACTTCAACTGTGAGAGACAGAATGTGAAAAAAAAATCTAGGAATTTTAAAGAATTTATTTGTAAATTATGGTGGAAAATAAGTATTTGGTCAACCATTCAAAGCCCTCACTGATGGAAGGAGGTTTTGGCTCAAAATCTCACGATACATGGCCCCATTCATTCTTTCCTTAACACGGATCAGTCGTCCTGTCCCCTTAGCAGAAAAACAGCCCCAAAGCATGATGTTTCCACCCCCATGCTTCACAGTAGGTATGGTGTTCATGGGATGCAACTCAGTATTCTTCTTCCTCCAAACACGACGAGTTGAGTTTATCCCAAAATGGATACATGGATGAGGATTGGGAGAATGTCATGTGGTCAGATGAAACCAAAATAGAAGCTGTGTTTGTATGGCTAAAGGCTAAAAGCTTCCCACCTCCATCTTTCTACTTTGACTTCTCCATTATTAATTGAACAAATTGCAAAAGATTCAGCAACATAGATGTCCAGAATACTGTGTAATTATGGGATTAAAGCAGACTACTTATAGCTGGGATCGGGCTGGAAATTAATGTCCGCTACAACCCGAGACGTTACGCGCACGCGTCATCATACTTCGCGGGAAAGTTAAAATTGCAATTTAGTAAACTAAAAAGGCCGTGTTGGCATGTGTTGCAATGTTAATATTTCATCATTGATATATAAACTATCAGACTGCGTGGTGGGTAGTAGTGGGTTTTTAACAGACACACCTCTTAATTTACAACAAAAATGCTGTCATGGATAAATATAATACACATTAAGTGTATCTGTCAAAGATAGTGGCCACCTTATTGACCGTGTGAGCAGCTTTGATTGCTCCAATTGTAGTTGAAGAGTAATCTGTTAAACTTGTCAAGTTTGTTAGTGAGGTGGTTCCATTCCTTTATGGCTTGGTTTGTAGACCAGCGGGCGGGTGGCACGAGGCTCTGCATGTTGAGTCAGAAGACAAACTCTGGCATGTTTTTAGTGACGGACAAATATTGAGAGTCTGCATGAGCCCGCCCGGAATCCCCTTTCAGGTGCCAGGCTGCCCTCCACTGCATGCCATGCACGGCACAGTTGTATTGATATGGTTTCTCTTTCTCTTTCTGCTTGTGTTCTGTCCTGACACCCCCTCACCCCCACACCCCCCACTCCCACTCCCCTCTCTCTCTCTCTTCGCAGTCGATGTGAACGCTTGCTTTGCAATGAGTCTGTCGAGTGCCCGGCCATGCCGCTGAGAATAACCTACTACTACCTCACCTTCCCCACCAACATCCCCGTCTTCACCAACATCTTCCGCATGGGCCCCTCCCACACGGTGCCGGGCGACGAGGTGGACATCGCCATCACGTCGGGCGACCAGGGCGGCTTCTTCAAGGCGGAGCGGGTGGCCAACGGCGGCGTCATGTCCGTGGCCAGGCTCATCGCCGGCCCGCGGGACTTTGATCTGTCGGTGGAACTCAGCCTGCGTCGCTACGGCACGCTCAGCACGTACTTGGCCAAGGTCATGGTGTTTGTCATGCAGGACGAGCCGCCCGTCGCTTATAACCCTCTTCTGGAATAAATCCGAGGGGCCGCTAGCCATGTGTTATCTTTCCTGCACACGGTCGTGGCGTGAACGCACTCAAACACGGCGTGAGACTCGAGTCGTAGGATTACCTAAAAAAGTCATAAAGTGACAAGAAAAAGTTAGCATTAAATAAAAAAAGAATAAAGTTTTCGTGTCACGTGAATAAAGAAATCACGTGATGTTGGAAAAAAATAAGGATGAATCTGCGATTTTATGAACCTACGTCAGAAAATTATAAAAAAATATGTCATTGTACTAATGTATTTTTCGGAGTATACAGTAAGTCGCTCCAGAGTACCGTATTTCCTTGAATTGCCGCCGGGGCGCTAATTATTTTAAAACCTCTTCTCACTCCGGCACTTACCAAAGACATGGGGTAAATTTAGGCCTGCGCTTATAAATTTGAGTGTGATGTAAGGATACCATCATGAAAAGCACATTTAATAAAAAAAAAACGTTGTTATGGTCTTACTTTTACTTATAAATGAAGTCCATGCGCAGCTCCTTCTGGTCAAAAGCATCGATAACTTGTTTATAGAAGTCTTCCTTATCTTTCTTCAGTTTTAAAAGTCTGTCTCGATGGAGATCTTCCTTTATAACCTGCTTCGATTGAAAGTCCAGTTTAGAAAACTTTTTTATTTTAGATATGTAATCCTCCATGTTAAAAGTGCAAGCGAGAGGAAAAAATAAAACGATCGCTGCCCACTCTTGCTGCCTGTTGTCACTTCTTCTGCAGCCGAGTAGTCGCAAGAAGGATCACTAGTGCCCTCTACCACCAGGAGGCGGGAGTCATTTAATGACTCATATTTGACACACGCAGCTACGGTATATTAATAAAACATAGCTGCTTACTGTTCTTTTTAGCATATTCAATAGCTTGGACCTTAAATCCTACTGAATAGCTCTTAATCTTCTTCCCTTTATGCGATTTCAAATTATTGAAATCAGCCTCCTCCATTTTGAAAATGATGACAGGTGAAGTGTCACTCGTAACGTGACGAGTTTCACCCGGTGGAAATTCTAGGCATATGCTAATTATTTGGCGAAACGAGTTTGACCCGGTGGATATTCTAGACATGCGCTAATAAAAATATTAGTAATTCTAGGCAGGCGCATACATACTATATACCCAGCGGCAATTCAAGGAAATACGGCAATAAAGAAGGAAAGAAACATATATAAATCGCACTGGAGTATAAGTCGCAATTTTGGGGGAAATTTATTTGATAAAACCTAACACCAAGAATAGACAATTGAAAGGCAATTTAAAATAAATAAAGAATAGTGAACAACAGGCTGAATAAGTGTACGTTATATGAGGCATAAATAACCAACTGAGAAGGTGCCTGGTATGTTAACGTAACATATTATGGTAAGAGTCATTCAAATAACTATAACATATAGAACATGCGTTTACCAAACAATTCGTCACTCCTAATCGTGTAAATCCCATGAAATCTTATACGTCTAGTCTCTTACGGGAATAAGCTAAATAATATTTTTTGATATTTTACGGTAATGTGTTAATAATTTCACACATAAGTCGCTCCTGAGTATAAGTCGTACCCCTTGCCAAACAATGAAAAAAACAGCGACTTGTATCCGAAAAATACAGTAGATCAGGGGTAGGGAACCTATGACTCTCGAGCCAGATGTGGCTCTTTTGATGACCGCATCTGGCTCTCAGATAAATCTTAGCTGACGTTGCTCAACACGATAAGTAATGAATAATTCCGCTGGTAATCACAGTGTCAAAAATAACGTTCAAAATACAAAACATTCTCATGCATTTTAATCCATCCCTCCATCCGTTTCTATCACACCTCTTCAAGAATTCGCATTAATGGTCAAAATGTTGTTTATTATTGGTTAACTTCAGATTAACAATGTTATTAAAAAAGAATAAGAGATGCACATTTTAGTTGTTGTAATCACGGAAAGTCCAAATCCAAAATCAGGCTTTGGTCCACATCCTGAAATAAAGCTCTGCCGGCTACAAGAACGTTATCATGTTGTGTTTCTAAAGCAAGTAGCTTTAACCTAGCATGCTGTAGCTGTTCAAATGTGAGCCTAATGTTAGCACCTTAGCTCACAAAGCTATGTTAGTAATGCTAAATGCCACCTTGTTGTAATGGGTTAGGTTACTTTATTTGTTATGGTTGAAGGAGGGAGTTGTGACGGCACAGAACCACGAGGGGGCAATATTGCTCTCTCTCTCTCGCGATATATATATATATATATATATATATATATATATATATACATATATATATATATATATATATAATAACAAGGCCTAGGGTTACGAGAATGAAAATGTTAATAAAAGTTTGAAAAAAAAGTCAAGCAAGTACCAATATTTTTTTTTAAAACAAAGTAGATCCCCGCATATTTGTGCTTTGACATTTGCACGCCCACATATTTCTTTTATGCTTTCAATTGTAAATACTTATTGTTAACAGGAAGCATTTTGATGGCGCTATCTGCAGGACAAAATAAAAAGTGTCATTTAGCAGAAAAATGCGTTTAAAAGACCTAATGTATGAATAGAATAGAATAAAAATGGACATTATTGTCATTATATTAGATAGATAGTACTTTTTTAAATCCTTCAGGAGAGTTCCTTACAGGACGGGGTGGTATAGCTCGGTTGGTAGAGTGGCAGTGCCAGCAACTTGAGGGTTCCAGGTTCGATCCCCGCTTCTGCCGTTGTGTCCTTGGGCAAGACGCTTTACCCAGTGCCACCCACTTTGCTTTAAATGGAACTTAAATATTGGCTTTCACTATATAAAAGCGCTTTGAGTCACTAGAGAAAAGCGCTATATAAATATAATTCACTTCTTCCTTCAGGAAGATTCAAATGTATTTGCAATGAAAATTGTATGCAAAATATGAACAACTGAGTGTTAAATGCAAATAATATATTATTTGCATTTAACGGGATTAAAGACTCCAACTTAAGGTGCAGTAGTGGAAACAAATATGGAATAAAAATAAATCACATAAGTAATAAAGATGAAATTTAAGAATTGAAATAAACAGACTACTATCCAATAAAAGCAATAAGCAATCCTGTGCAATATACAAAAAACTGTGCAATATACAGATTATGTTTTATATCCCGTACAACTGAATTTAAAAGCACATTATACGATTTAGAATAAAAAACATATGATATGGACACATTAAAAAAAAACACTGTGCCGCGGCACACTAGTGTACCATGAGATACAGTCTGGTGTGCCGTGGGAGATTATCTAATTTCATCTTTTTGGGTTAAAAATATTTTTTGTAAAGCAGTAATTTTAGTCTGCAAATTATGTGTTATTGTTGAGTGTCTGTGCTGTCTAGAGCTGGGCAGAGTAACCGTGTAATACTCTTCCATATCAGTAGGTGGCAACCGGTAGCTAAAATGCTTTGTAGATGTGGGAAACAGCGGGAGGCAGGGTGCAGGTAAAAAAGGTGTCTAATTCTTAAACCAAAAATAAACAAAAGATGAAGGCCCCTAAGAAAAGGCATTGAAGCTTAGGGAAGGCTATGCAGAACCAAACTAAAACTGAACTGGCTGCAAAGTAAACAAAAACGGGATGCTGGACGACAGCAAAGACTTACTGTGGAGCAAACACAAAGTACATCCGAACATGGCATGACAATCAACAATGTCCACACAAAGAAGGATAAAAACAACTGAAATATTCTTGATTGCTAAAACAAAGTAGGTGCAGGGAATATCGCTCAAAGGAAGATATGAAACTACTACAGGAAAATACCAAAAAAAGAGAAAAGGCCACCAAAACCGTGGGTGATTCTCTAATTTCACCTATTTGGGTTAAAAATATTTTTTGCAAAGCAATAGTTATAGTCTGCAAATGATGTGTTGTTGTTGAGTGTCGGTGCTGTCTGGAGCTCGGCAGAGTAACCGTGTAATACTCTTCCATATCAGTAGGTGGCAGCCGGTAGCTAATTGCTTTGTAGATGTGGGAAACAGCGGGAGGCAGGGTGCAGGTAAAAATGTGTTTCATGCTTAAACCAAAAAGTGATAAGTCCGCAAAGAAAAGGCAGTGAGCCTTAGGGAAGGCTATGCAGAACCAAACTAAAACTGAACTGGCTGTAAAGTAAAGAAAAACAGAATGCTGGACGACAGCAAAGACTTAAGCGTGTGGAGGACAGATGGCGTCCACAAAGTACATCTGAACATGATATGACAATCAACAATTTCCCCACGAAGAAGGATAAAAACAAGTGAAATATTCTTGATTGCTAAAACAAAGTAGATGCTCAAAGGAAGACATGAAACTGCTACAGGAAAATACAGAAAAAATAAAAAAAGCCACCAAAATAGGAGCGCAAGACAAGAAGTAAAACACTACACAGGAAAACAGCAAACAACTCTAAATAAATGACAATACACCTACTTTGAGACAAGAGCTATATTGATGCATGCTTGCTTATGCTTTAAATTCATATCCAACAATTGCGACTTTTTACTGTCCACTGAGTTTCGTTTTTTAATGATTTCTGCTGGTGGTGTGTCTGCATTTTTTCAACGCAAAAAGTGTGCTTTGGCTCAAAAAAGGTTGAAAAATGCTGGTCTAAAATTTCGATTATAAACATTATAAAAGCATTTTAGAGGTTTTTATGACTGTTTTTTTTTAGCAAAATTTTGAGTCAACATCTATGAATAGGTGGGATTTACTGTATTACTATAATAACGTGCTAATGGTAAAAAAAATATATTCTAAGAGAATAAACTTTTAATTTAATAGAGATGAGGGTGTAGAATTACACAAAGTTGTGATATGAGAAATGTGCAGGAAAAAAGTGGTATACTACTAAAAAAGTGGTATTTTTGATGGTCTAAACTTTAGCATTATAAAGGCATTTTAGAGGTTTTTATGTTTTTTTTTAGCAAAATTTCGAGTCAACAGCTACGAATAGGTAGGCCTGCGAGGAGATGGCGACTTGTCCAGGGTGTACTTCGCCTTCCGCCCGATTGTAGCTGAGATCGGCTCCAGTGCCCCCCGATTGCCCCAAAAGGGAATAAGCGGTAGAAAAATGGATGGATGGATGGAGCTACGAATAAGTGGGATTTACTTTAATTCTATAATAACTTGTTAAATGGTAAAAAAAAATGGAGAATAAACTTTTAATTTAATAGAAATAAGTGTGTAGAATCACACAAAGTTGTGTTATGAGAAATGTGCAGGAAAAAAATGGTATACCACTAAAAAAAAAATATGTTTTTGATAGTCTAAACTTTAGATTCTAAACATTATAAAAGCATTTTAGAGGTTTCTATGGGTGTTTTTTTTTAAGCAACATTTTGTGTCAACGTCTACAAAAAGGTGGAATTTATTGTATTTCTATAGTAACGTGTTAATGGTAAAAAATAGAGAATAAACGTTTAATTTAATAGAGATAAGGGTGTAGAATCACACAAAGTTGTGATATGAGAAATGTGCAGGAAAAAAGTGGTATTTTTTGATAGTCTAAACTTTAGATTCCAAACATTATAAAAAGCATTTTAAAGGTTTTTATGGGTGTTTTTTTTTAGCTAAATTTTGAGTCAACATCTACGAATAGGTGGGATTTACTGTATTTTTATAATAACGTGTTAATGGTAAAAAATAGAGAATTAACTTTTAATTTAATAGAGATAAATGTGTGGAATCACACAAAGTTGTGATATGAGAAATGTGCAGGAAAAATTGGTATTTTTTGATGGTCTAAACTTTAGATTCTAAACATTATTCAAGCATTTTAGAGGTTTTTATGGGTGTTTTTTTTAGCAAAATTTTGATTCAACATCTTCAAAAAGGTGGGATTTATTGTATTTCTATAGTAACGTGTTAAATGGTAAAAAAAATAGAGAATAAACTTTTAATTTAATAGAAATAAGGGTGTAGAATCTCACAAAATTGTGATATGAGAAATGTGCAGGAAAAAAGTGATATTTTTTCATAGTCTAAACTTTAGATTCGAAACATTATAAAAGCATTTTAGAGGTTTTAATTGGTGTTTTTTTTAGTAAAATTTTGAGTCAACATCTACGAGTAGTTGGGATGTACTGTATTTCTTTAATAACGTGTTAAATGGTAAAAAAAGAAAACAAACTTTTAATTTAATAGAGATGAGGGTGTAGAATCACACAAAATTGTGATATGATAAATGTGCAAGAAAAAAGTGGTATACTACTAAAAAAGAGGTGTTTTTTGATAGTTTAAACTTAAGATTCTAAACATAAAGGAATTTTAGAGGTTTTTATGGGTGTTTTTCAGCAAAAGTTTGAGTCAACATCTACGAATAGGTGGGATTTATTGTCTTTTTATAATAACGTGTTAATGGTAAACGATAATAGAGAATACACTTTTAATTTAATAGAGATAAGGGTGTAGAATCACACAAAGTTGTGATATGAGAAATGTGCAGGAAAAAAGTGGTATACTACTAAAAAAGTGGTATACTACTAAAAAAGTGGTACTTTTTGATAGTCTAAACTTTAGATTGTAAACATTATAAAAGCATTTTTGAAGTTTTTATGGGTCTTTTTTTTTTAGCAACATTTTGAGTCAACATCTACAAAAAGGTGGGATTTATTGTATTTCTATAATAACGTGTTAATGGTAAAAAAGATAGAGGATAAACTTTTAATTTAATAGAAATAAGGGTGTAGAAACACACAAAGTTGTGGTATGAGAAATGTCCCGGAAAAAAGTGGTATTTTTTGATAGTCTAAACTTTAGATCTTATACATTGTAAAAGCATTTTAGAGGTTTCTATGGGTTTTTTTTTTTTTAGCAAAATTTTGAGTCAACATCTACAAAAAGGTGGGATTTATTGTATTTCTATAATAACGTGTTAATGGTAAAAATAGAGAATAAACTTTTAATTTAATAGAGATAAAGGTGTAGAAACACACAAAGTTGTGATATGAGAAATGTGCAGGAAAAAAGTGGTATTTTTTGATAGTCTAAACTTTAGATCTTATACATTGTAAAAGCATTTTAGAGGTTTTTATGTTTTGTTTTTTTTTTAGCAAAATTTTGAGTCAACATCTACAAAAAGGTGGGATTTATTTTATTTCTATAATAACGTGTTAATGGTAAAAATAGAGAATAAACTTTTAATTTAATAGAAATAAGTGTGTAGAATCACACAAAGTTGTGTTATGAGAAATGTGCAGGAAAAAAATGGTATACCACTAAAAAAAAAATATGTTTTTGATAGTCTAAACTTTAGATTCTAAACATTATAAAAGCATTTTAGAGGTTTTTATGGGTGTTTTTTTTTAAGCAACATTTTGTGTCAACGTCTACAAAAAGGTGGAATTTATTGTATTTCTATAGTAACGTGTTAATGGTAAAAAATAGAGAATAAACGTTTAATTTAATAGAGATAAGGGTGTAGAATCACACAAAGTTGTGATATGAGAAATGTGCAGGAAAAAAGTGGTATTTTTTGATAGTCTAAACTTTAGATTCCAAACATTATAAAAAGCATTTTAAAGGTTTTTATGGGTGTTTTTTTTAGCTAAATTTTGAGTCAACATCTACGAATAGGTGGGATTTACTGTATTTTTATAATAACGTGTTAATGGTAAAAAATAGAGAATTAACTTTTAATTTAATAGAGATAAATGTGTGGAATCACACAAAGTTGTGATATGAGAAATGTGCAGGAAAAATTGGTATTTTTTGATTGTCTAAACTTTAGAATCTAAACATTGTAAAAGCATTTTAGAGGTTTTTATGGGTGTTTTTTTTTTCAGTAAAATTTTGGGTCAACATCTACAAGTAGTTGGGATTTATTGTATTTCTTTAATAACGTGTTAAATGGTAAAAAAAATAGAGAATAAACTTTTAATTTAATAGAAATAAGGGTGTAGAATCACACAAAGTTGTGATATGAGAAATGTGCAGGAAAAAAGTGATATTTTTTCATAGTCTAAACTTTTGGTTCGAAACATTATAAAAGCATTTTAGAGGTTTTAATGGGTGTTTTTTTTAGTAAAATTTTGAGTCAACATCTACAAGTAGTTGGGATTTATTGTATTTCTTTAAAAACGTGTTAAATGGTAAAAAAAAAAAGAGAACAAATTTTAATTTAATAGAGATGAGGGTGTAGAATCACACAAAATTGTGATATGAGAAATGTGCAAGAAAAAAGTGGTATACTACTAAAAAAGAGGTATTTTTTGATAGTCTAAACTTAAGATTCTAAACATAAAGGAATTTTAGAGGTTTTTATGGGTGTTTTTCAGCAAAAGTTTGAGTCAACATCTACGAATAGGTGGGATTCATTGTCCTTCTATAATAACGTGTTAATGGTAAACGATAATAGAGAATACACTTTTAATTTAATAGAAATAAGGGTGTAGAATCACACAAAGTTGTGATATGAGAAATGTTCAGGAAAAAAGTGGTATACTACTAAAAAAGTGGTAATTTTTGATAGTCTAAACTTTAGATTGTAAACATTATAAAAGCATTTTTGAAGTTTTATGGGTCTTTTTTTTTTAGCAAAATTTTGTGTCAATGTCTACAAAAAGGTGGGATTTATTGTATTTCTATAGTAACGTGTTAATGGTAAAAAATAGAGAATAAACTTTTAATTTATTGGGGTAAGGGTGTAGAAAAACACAAAGTTGTGATAAGAGAAATGTGCAGGAAAAAAGTGGTATTTTTTGTTAGTCTAAACTTTAGATTCTAAACATTACAAAAGCATTTTAGAGGTTTTTATGGGTGTTTTTTTTTTTTTTTAGCAAAATTTTGAGTCAACATCTACAAAAAGGTGGGATTTAATGTATTTGTATAATAACGTGTTAATGGTAAAAAATAGAGAATAAACTTTTAATTTAATAGAGATAAGGGTGTAGAAAAACACAAAATTGTGATATGAGAAATGTGCAGGAAAAAAGTGGTATTTTTTGATAGTCTAAACTTTAGATTCTAAACATTATAAAAGCATTTTAGAGGTTTTTATGGGTGTTTTTCTTAGCAAAATTTTGAGTCAACATCTACAAATAGGTGGAATTTACTGTATTTGTATAATAACATGTTAATGGTGAAAAAATAGACAATTAACTTTTAATTTAATAGAGATAAATGGGTAGAATCACACAAAGTTGTGATATGAGAAATGTCTGAATGTCATTTTGTGTGAATAGTCACGTTTAACAGGAATAAAGTTGTGCGAGGGATCTCGAAATTGACGAGAAAACTGAACAATTTTTGAATATTTTACAAAAATAATCATTATACAAAAGTGATAACTACACTGCACATGTGTGGTAAGTTGTGATCAATTAGAATAGTCCTCATTTTGTTCATATTTACCCCCAAAAAAGACACTTAATTTAAAATGTCAGAAAAAGTTACTGTTTTATTAAGATACAGTTTTATCATTTGAATAAACTTGCGTATTGATGGGGGAAAAAATGTCATAACACTACAAAAAGTCATTTTACAGGAATATTTTATGATAATAAAAGAAGCCAACATTTTTATGCGTATATATTTTTACCAAAAGACATGGTGTGCATGTGCAGCCTCCCCTGCAAGGAAGATAACTCTGCTGCTTTTCTTTAGTGGCCGCTAGGTAGCGCAACAGGTCAGGGTAATCCCTCCATGATTTGCAACATGGAGTACTTGGATAGTTAGTTGCTTGCATGTGATGATTTATTCTGCTTGATGCTTTGTGTGTTGGCTGAGCACTTTTCCAATAAAAGAGGAATAAGGCAGGCAAAGTACGCTCCTTCCTGGTGACGCATTTTCAAATGAAACACAAGCCAGTTATTCCAAAAAACTGAACACATTCAAAACCGAATCTTGTTGTGTTTTAAGATAATTGATATAAAAATTCAACCCCAGAGTCGTGTATGTTCCAACCTTCACAAACACACTCAAATAAATACTCGTAGTTAGGGTTTGGTGCGTACCTCGTTTTTTTTTACAGACGGTTAAATTAGGATTTTATTTCCAGTGCAAGAAAGTCCCTCGCAGTTTTTTAATAGTTCCAGCTTTGATTAATACACATGTCGCAAACAGGAGACTTCAGAGTAGGAATACCATCTATGATCATCTTAATTCTGCATGGATGCTCAATAACGGACGCCTTGTGAAAAAAGTAGCAGTTTGTTTTGTACAATGAGTTGGGAAATTGTGTTCGATGTAAATATAAACAGAATATAATTTTTTTTTTTACAAATCCTTTTCAACTCATATTCAGTTGAATGCACTACAAAGACAAGATATTTGATGTTCAAACTCATAAACTGTATTTTTTTTGCAAATAATAATTAACTTAGAATTTCATGGCTGCAACACGTGCCAAAGTAGTTGGGAAAGGGCATGTTCACCACTGTGTTACATCACCTTTTCTTTTACAACACTCAATAAACGTTTGGGAACTGAGGGAACTAATTGTTGAAGCTTTGAAAGCCGAATTCTTTCCCATTCTTGTTTTATGTAGAGCTTCAGTCGTTCAACAGTCCGGGGTCTCCGCTGTCGTATTTTACGCTTCATAATGCGCCACACATTTTCGATGGGAGACAGGTCTGGACAGCAGGCGGGCCAGGAAAGTACCCGCACTTTTTTTTTTACGAAGCCACGCTGTTGTAACACGTGCTGAATGTGGCTTGGCATTGTCTTGCTGAAATAAGCAGGGGTGTCCATGAAAAAGACAGCATATGTTGTTCCAAAACGTGTATGTACCTTTCAGCATTAATGGTGCCTTCACAGATGTGTAAGTTACCCATGCCTTTGGTACTAATACACCCCCATACCATCACAGATGCTGGCTTTTGAACTTTGCGTCAATAACAGTCTGGATGGTTCGCTTCCCCTTTGGTCCGGGTGACACAATGTCGAATATTTCCCCCCAAAATTAGAAATGTGGACTTGCCAAACCACAGAACACTATTCCACTTAGCATCAGTCCATCTTAGATGATCCCAGGCCCAGAGAAGCCGGCAGCGTTTCTGGATATTGTTGATAAATGGCTTTTGCTTTGCTTGGTAGAGCTTTAACTTGCACTTACAGATGTAGCGACGAACTGTATTTAGTGACAGTGGTTTTCTGAAGTGTTCCTGAGCCCAGGTGGTGATATCCTTTAGAGATTGATGTCGGTTTTTGATACAGTGCCGTCTGACGGATCGAAGGTCACGGTCATTCAATGTTGGGTTCCGGCCATGCCGCTTACGTGGAGTGATTTGTCCAGATTCTCTGAACCTTTTGATGATATTATGGACCGTAGATGTTGAAATCCCTAAATTTCTTGCAATTGCAGTTTGAGAAACGTTGTTCTTAAACTGTTTGACTATTTGCTCACGCAGTTGTGGACAAAGGGGTGTACCTCGCCCCATCCTTTCTTGTGAAAGACTGAGCATATTTTGGGAAGCTGTTTTTATACCCAATCATGGCACCCACCTGTTCCCAATTAGCCTGCACACCTGTGGGATGTTCCAAATAAGTGTTTGATGAGCATTCCTCAACTTTATCAGTATTTATTGCCACCTTTCCCAACTTCTTTGTCACGTGTTGCTGACATCAAATTCAAAAGTTAATGATTATTTGCAAAAAAAAAATGTTTATCAGTTTGAACATAAAATATGTTGTCTTTGTAGCATATTCAACTGTATATGGGTTGAATGTCGATTCAGATGTCTAATAACATCTGAATCGTTCACACTGCCGTCGCCTGGAGCCGTTGCCTTTTCTTTTTAATTTTTTTTAGTGCTTCACTCTAACTTTCCTCATCCACAAATCTTTCATCCTCGCTCATATTAATGGGGAACTTGTCGCTTTCTCTGTCCGAATTGCACTTGCTGCTGGTGGCCATGATTGTAAACAATGTTCAGATGTGAGGAGGCCTACAATCCGTGACGTCACACGCACATCGTCTGCTACTTCCGGTTTCATTAGCGACCAAAAGTTGCGAACTTTATCATCGATGTTCTCTACTAAATGCTTTCAGCAAAAATATGGCAATATCGCGAAATGATCAAGTATGACACATAGAATGGACCTGCTATCCCCGTTTAAATAAGAAAATCTCATTTCAGTAGGCCTTTAATATTTGCTTACATGTCCCTTGGCAAGTTTTACCGCAAAGAGTCGCTTTTGGTCGCCATCCACAAGCTTCTGCTTGAATTTTTGACCACAAAATTGGTGCAGTTCATCTAAATGAATTGCTTTTCTGACATGGACTTGTTTCTTCAGCATTGTCCACGGGACTTTCATTCTAGCCTGATTTAGCCATTCCTTTACCACTTTTGATGTGTGTTTTGTCAGGCTTATCCCTGACAGTTTGGTTATGTTTTAGTTTTTCATCTACGTTTGTCTTTGTTTCCTGTCAGTGCTTTTATTTTGGTTATTTCCTGCCCCCCCCTAAATTCTTTTTTTCCTCAGCTGCGGCTGATTGGCACCTGGCCACACCTGCTGTCAATCAGCCGGCTGCTATTCAAACTTGCTTTGTCCTCCAGTCAGGTGCTGGAGTGTCGTCCTTACTACTTGTCCTTGTCGCTGTCGTCATAGCGGTAAGCAGTTCCTAAAACCTATTCACAGTCTTTTGTTTTATGTTTTCCTGTTAGCTAGATATTGTTAGCCATTAGTTTTTTTTTTTTTTTTTTTTTTACAGTTTTTCTGTTTGCTGATTCCTGTTTTCACTTAGGCTATTCTTAGTTCCTGGTTTGTGTTTTACATTTATTTTGAACGTTAAATCATGTTTTCCTGGACAAAGATTGCCATCTCTGCATCTTGGGGTTCGTCACCAACACCTTGTGACATGTTTGGGGTCATTGTCCTGTTGGAACACCCAACTACTCCCAAGACCCAACCTCCGGGCTGATGATTTTAGCTTGTCCTGAAGAATTTGAAGCTAATCCTCCTTTTTCATTGTCCCATTTAAAGCAGCAGTTCTATTGGCAGCAAAACAGGCCCAGAGCATAATACTACCACCACCATGCTTGACGGTAGGGATTTTGTTCCTGCGATTTAAGGCCTCAACTTTTCTCCTCCAAACATATTGCTGGGTATTGTGGCCAAACAGCTACATTTTTGTTTCATCTGACCACGGAACTTTCCTCCAGAAGGACTTATCTTTGTCCATGTGATGTCAGATGAAACAAAAAATGAACTGTTTGGCCACGACCGTAACTACAAAAGGGAAGTAATGTAGGCTACCTGTGCTGCCCACTCAGAATGAATCGCATACCACTTTAACTAGAGCCCACAAAGAAGCCGAATGACTTGCATTAGATTGCTAAGTGCAAGTTCCACAATTTGTGGCTCAAGAACAAGGGTGTCAGACGTACGGCCCGAGGGCCGGATCAGGCCCGCAAACAGTTTTTATCCGGCCCACTTGAGGAGTTTGCTAAGTATAAAAATGAACTTGAAATGTTTGAATGAAAGAAACTGTTGTTCTAAATGTGTCCACTGGATGTCGCAATAGCAATTATTTGTATCTTTGTATGGACAAAATAAAGCACATGATGTTAGTGCACCAGTCGAGGAAAATGCTCAAACTACATGAATAACATCCTGTAATTCAATTTAATCTATGTTTCTATGTTTTATCTAGTGTTTTTTATGTTTTTATTTCTATTTTAATGCCTACATCATGGTACATCACACATGCATGCATCAGGGGTTGGAATTGCGGGTTGAATCACCAAAAATGATTCCCTGGCGCGTGCACCGCTGCTGCCCACTGCTCCCCTCACCTCCCAGGGGGTGAACAAGGGTGATGGGTCAAATGCAGAGGACACATTTCACCACATCTGGTGTGTGTGTGACATTCATTGGTACATTAACTTGAACTCATGAATACATACAACATGACACATCACACATGCACGCATACAACATGACACATCACACATGCACGCATACAACATGATGTATCACACTTGTATGCATACAACATTAAACATCACACTTGCATTCATACAACATGATACATCACACTTGTATGTATACAACATGATACATCATACATGCATGCATACAACATGATGCATCACAATTTCCAGTTTCTCCATTCAACATATTCAAAAAGAATATTCACAATATAGTCCATAACTAATAACAATAAAATAAATAAATAATACTGAAATGAATGGATGGGTGAGATAAATTCAGAATGTTTATCATGGTTCTTCTGTTACGATCCGCTGCCCGGATCGTTCCATTTTGTAGTTTTGTTCCTTCCTGTATCACATTCTGTAATTTGACCTCCTTATTTCTTGTTTTGCTCTGTCACCATGGTTGCATATTGTTTCCCCCTGCTACTCTCGGTTTACACACACCTGTTTTGCTAATCACCTGCCTTATTTAAGACCACCCCTTTCATTAGTTCATGCTCGGATCCTAGTTTGCTTTCACGCAACAGATGACGACTTGCTTTCCAAGTTAATACTCGCTAGCTCTGGCGCTGTGTTTTGTTTCCCCTAGCTTTCATGCTAGTAGTTTTTGTTTTCCCTTTTTGTGCCTTTGTGCCAAGTTTAGTGTTTCTGTTTGTTTTACGGATGCGCGGATAGGCAAATATATCATCCGCAGCCGCAGAACCAAAGTCGTCATCCACCCGCCGTGCACCCGAACCAACATTTAATCAGGACCGTACCTGCCCGCCAACCGCCCGCTGAAATACATCAGAGGTCGGCCGCCTTTACCACTCACAGAGCTATGGACGGCGTGGCACAGTGGGAGAGTGGCCGTGCGCAACCCGAGTGTCCCTGGTTCAAATCCCACCTAGTACCAACCTCGTCACGTCCGTTTTGTCCTGAGCAAGACACTTCACCCTTGCTCCTGATGGGTGCTGGTTGGCGCCTTGCATGGCAGCTCTCTCCATCAGTGTGTGAATGTGTGTGTGAATGGGTAAATGTGGAAGTAGTGTCAAAGCGTTTTGAGTACCTTGAAGGTAGAAAAGCGCTATACAAGTACAACCCATTTATTTAAACCTGTTTCAAAGAGTAATGAAATCAATTGGAGCCGCTAACGTTCTCGCGACTATCCAATAGCGTTCATCCTGATGACAAGAATATGGGGATGTTGTGAAGCCATTGCCTTGGACACCTTCAACAACTTGTACGAACTGATTGTTGGTCCGGCAACATGTTGTGTGCAGCTTCTGCAATTACATGTACAAGATTGAAAGGCATACTGGGTGATACAGAGTGCACTGATGGTTGTGATATAAACAACTTTAACACTTACTAATATGCGCCACGCTGTGAAGCCACACAATACAAGATTGACAAACACATTTCGGGAGAACATCCTCACAGTAACACAACATAAACGCAACACAACAAATACCCACAATCCTTTGTATCCGTGACAATTCCTGAATATATATTGTACACCCCCGCGCCCCCAACCCCGCCCACCTTACCGACGCACGGGGGAGGTGGCGGGGTTTGCTGCTAGCGGGGTGTATAAAATAGTCAGGAAGTGTCATGAATACAAAGTTGCGTTTATGTTGTGTTACTGTGAGGATGTTCTCCCGAAATGGGTTTGTCAATCTTGTTTGGTTCACAGCGTGGCGCATATTACTAAGAGTGTTAAAATTGTTTATATCATAACCTTTAGTGTACTCTGTGTCACCCAGTATGCCTTGCAGTCATGTGCGTGTTGCCGTGGAAGCCACACACAACATGATGCTGGACTGAGGAGCAGATCGTACATGTTGCAGAAGGCGACAAAGCCAATGGCTTCATAGCACGCCCTAATACTTATTATCTGGGTGACTGCCGGCAGTCAGTCAAGAGAATAATAGCGTCTCCTATTGTCTTCTTCACTTTATGACATGGGTCTTAAAAGGCTCTTTGAATGGCAAATCCCAGAACCATGTATATCAAATATTTCCGGATGGTTCAACCGCCACCCGCCCGAATCTAATTAAAATCTATTTTTTCGTCATGTCAACCGCCCGACCCGCGGATGAGACCGCAAACCGCGCATCTCTAGTTTGTTTCCCTAGCTCCCATGCTAGCTCCTTTTTTTTGTTTGCCTATTCTGCTTAGCAGCAGTGTTTTTGTTCTAGCCTGTTTTATTAATTTAATAAATACTTATTTCTTACCTTATGCTGTGTTCTTGTCCGACGCATCCCTGGAAGAACATATTTCTATTTGCCACGCAAGTCTCACATCTTCTTTTTTGTACTTTGTAAACACTTTAAGTTTGGAGAGTTTCTTGAAGTGGATCATATTAGTACATTATTTGTTTTTTTTGCTTAATCCACAGACAATACGTTGTTGTCCCGGAAAGGGACACGCGGTAGAAAATGGATGGATTTACACTTATGTTATGTTTGCCACTATTCTTCTCACAATGGAGTCTATTTAGTGAGTTTAAAATGTGGTTTTCCAATGTGAAAACGCAGTGAATTAGTTCATCTACTTTCCATTCATTCTGGCCCCCTGATTCTCTTTTATGTCTTAGTACTCTTTTTGTCCGTATGGATATGAAATGCTCTTAAATCATATCCGTTATGGTATTTAAAAGTCTTCAATTTGACTTGTGGAGGCCTATAGAGACCCTGATCATGGAGCGTGGATACACATCACATGTCAATGCAGTTTTTTCCAACTAAATCCAGACCTCCACATTCCTGTAGTCCAGTGGTGTCTTTTTAAAGCGTCGTTGAGTCCATTCTAGAGGCGCTTTCACCGCAAATACATCTTGTCTGCAGCAGGGGTTTCCCATTAAGCTCACGCGGAAGGGTTTGGAGAGTTTTAGGGTGGACGGTCTGTCCAATTCTGTACGGGCTTAGATTGGGTGACATGCAGTATGAAGGGGTGGACGGAATATAAATAGCTATGTGGATGTGGCTTATACGAATCCTGTTTCCATATGAGTTGGGAAATTGTGTTAGATGTAAATAAAAAACAAAATACAATGATTTGCAAATCATTTTCAACCCATATTCAGTTGAATATGCTACAAAGACAACATATTTGATCTTCAAACTGATACATATATATATATTTTTTGCAAATAACCATTAACTTTAGAATTTGATGCCAGCAACACGTGACAAAGAAGTTGGGAACGGTGGCAATAAATACTGATAAAGTTGAGGAATGCTCATCAGACACTTATTTGGATCATCCCACAGGTGTGCAGGCTAATTGGGAACAGTTGGGTGCCATGATTGACCTCTTTGTCCACAACTGCGTGAGCATATAGTCAAACAGTTTAAGAACGACGTTTCTTAAAGTGCAATTGTTAAGTGAAGTGAAGTGAATTATATTTATATAGCGCTTTTCTCTAGTGACTCAAAGCGCTTTACATAGTGAAACCCAATATCTAAGTTACATTTAAACCAGTGTGGGTGGCACTGGGAGCAGGTGGGTAAAGTGTCTTGTCCAAGGACACAACGGCAGTGACTAGGATGGCGGAAGCGGGAATCGAACCTGAAACCCCCAAGTTGCTGACACGGCCGCTCTACCAACCGAGCTATGCCGCAAGAAATTTAGGGATTTCAACATCTACGGTCCATAATATCATAAAAAGGTTCAGAGACTCTGGAGAAATCACTCCACGTAAGCGGCACTGAATGACCGTGACCCTCGATCCCTCATGTCGGCACTGTATCATAAACCAACATCAATGACTAAAGGATATCACCACATGGGTATAGGAAGACTTCAGAAAACCACTGTCACTAAATACAGTTGGTCGCTACATCTGTAAGTGCAAGTTAAAACTCTACTATGCAAATCGAAAGCCATTTATCAACAACATCCAGAAACGCCGCCGGCTTCTCTGGGCCCGAGCTCATGTAGATGGACTGATGCAAAGTGGAGAAGTGTTCTGTGGTCTGACGAGTGCACATTTCAAATTGTTTTTGGAAATATTTGACATTGTGTCATCCGGACTAAAGGGGAAGCGAACCATCCAGACTGTTATCGACGCAAAATTCAAAAGCCAGCATGTGAATGTATGGGGGTGCATTAGCGCCCAAGGCATGGGTAACTTACACATGTGTGAAGGCACCATTAATGCTGAAAGGTACATACAGGTTTTGCAACAACATGCTGCCATCCAAGCGCCGTCTTTTTCATAGACGCCCCTGCTTATTTCAGCAAAACAATGCCAAGCCACTTGTTACAACAGCGTGTTTTCATAGTAAAAGAGTGCAGGTACTTTTCTGGCCTGCCTGCAGTCCAGACCTGTCTCCAAACAAAAATGTGTGCCGCATTATGAAGTGTAAAATACGACAGCGGAAACCCCAAACTGTTGAACGACTGAAGCTCTACATAAAACAAAAATGGGAAAGAATTCCACTTTCAAAGCTTCAACAATTAGTTTTCTCAGTTCCCAAACGTTTATTGAGTGTTGTTAAAAGAAAATGTGATGTAACACAGTGGTGAACATGCCCTTTCCCAACTACTTTGGCACGTGTTGCAGCCATGAAATTCTAAGTTAATTATTATTTGCAAAAAAAATAAATAAAGTTTGAGTTTGAACATAAAATATGTTGTCTCTGTAGCATATTCAACTGAATATGAGTTGAAAATGATTGGTAAAGCATTGTATTCTGTTTATATTTACATCTAACGCAAATTCCCAACTCATATGGAAACGGGGTTTGTAAATAGTTGTGTGGATGTGGCTTATACGAAGCATAAATTCAGTAAGGATGCCCTTGTTTCCGAGTTGGACCATGGGATATCCTTAAAATAAGAACACAGCAATTTTTTTTTTTCCTGGGTCTTCCGCTTCGACTTTGAGTTATAGGACTTTGGGATCTGGACAATTTGTGGTCCGGCAGCATCACCGCGCTCCGAATGAATGATGCCCTCACAGTGTTTGTGTTGGGCCGTTATCAACGCGCCTACTATAAATAATAATTACCAAAAATAATAAAAAGGTTTGACCGGAGGTGCTGCGTCCAAGAAAGTCTTGTTTTTCTTTCTGGTTTGCAAGTATCAAGGGGCAAAAAAGGGGGTGGGGGATTTTTTTTTTTCTTCCCGCGTGAGGCTCAAAGGCACCAAAAAAAGCCTGTTTGCATGGTGGACAAACAGATGTAAAGTCGTTAAAAGACGCTGTAATTAACCTCGCTAGCCTGGCGTTGACGTTGCGTAAAAGGGCGGGTTCATCCCGGGTCATTATCTTCTCATCAATTCACGTCGGAGGAGCGTCCGCAAGGTTCTCCGGAGAGTCCTCACGGGTCTCCGTGCAGCTCGGGGGCCGCGCTGGTGTAAAGCGGGAGAACATTTTGCGGGTTTGGAGCGAGGCGTCGCAAAACTTGGATCCAGCCACTAATTGTTAATTACAAGCCCCGTACCAGCTTTGGTGGCTGGTCGTCTTGTCCGGGGGGTTCCACGTCAACTTCTCCGAGCGTAGGCTGTGAGATGTGGGCCATAGTGTCCCCGAGGAAAGACAACCGCACATCCTCAGACTATAACTCACTAAAGGGCTGTATAGCACATTAACTGCACCTAAACTGCCTGTTTTCATAACCCAATAAAACAGACCTTTTCTTGTCAGGACTGTCTGCTACAGGTCCATGCGTTCTTGGTTTTTATATAAGTCAGGGGTCACCAACCTTTTTGAAACCAAGAGCTACTTCTTGGGTACTGAATAAAGGCCTACTGAAACCCACTACTACCGACCACACAGTCTGATAGTTTATATATCAATGATGAAATATTAACATTGCATCCATCCATCATCTTCCGCTTATCCGAGGTCGGGTCGTGGGGGCAGCAGCCTAAGCAGGGAAGCCCAGACTTCCCTCTCACCAGCCACTTCGTCTAGCTCTTCCCGGGGGATCCCGAGGGGTTCCCAGGCCAGCCGGGAGACATAGTCTTCCCAACGTGTCCTGGGTCTTCTCCGTGGCCTCCTACCGGCTGGATGTGCCCTAAACACCTCCCTAGTGAGGCGTTCGGGTGGCATCCTGACCAGATGCCCGAACCACCTCATCTGGCTCCTCTCGATGTGGAGGAGCAGCGGCTTTACTTTGAGCTCCTCCCGGATGGCAGAGCTTCTCACCCTATCTCTAAGGGAGAGTTCCGCCACCCCGGCGGAGGAAACTCATTTCGGCCGCTTGAATCTGTGGTATTATCCTTTCGGTCAAGACCCAAAGCTCATGACCACAGGTGAGGATGGGAACGTAGATCGATCGATAAATTGAGAGCTTTGCCCTCCGGCTCAGCTCCTTCTTCCCCACAACGGATCGGTACAACGTTCGCATTACTGAAGACGCCACACCGATCCGCCTGTCGATCTCACCATCCACTCTTCCCTCACTCGTGAACAAGACTCCTAGGTACTTGAGCTCCTCCACTTGGGGCAGGGTCTCCTCCCCAACCCGGAGATGGCACTCCACCCTTTTCCGGGCGAGAACCATGGACTCGGACTCGGAGGTGCTGATTCTCATTCCGGTCGCTTCACACTCGGCTGCGAACCGATCCAGCGAGATCGGTTGCAACACATGCCAATACGGCCTTTTTAGTTTACTAAATTGCAATTTTGAATTTCCCGGGAGTTTCGTCTTGAAAACGTCGCGGAATGATGGCGTATATGCGTGACGTCACGGACTGTTAGGAAATATTAGCGCTGCACACACACACACAGCTAAAAGTCATCCGCTTTAACCGCATAATTACACAGTATTTTGGACATCTCTGTTGCTAAATTTTGCAATTTGTTCAATTAAAAATGGAGAAGTCAAAGTAGAAAGATGGAGTTGGGAAGCTTTAGCCTTTAGCCACACAAACACACGGTGATTCCTTGTTTAAAATGAAGCTTTACTATGGATCTGTCACGTCTGTAAATCTGATTTCATGTTTGATCATGTTTTGTTTTGTTTTCTGGACTCTTGTTCTGTTTTTTCACTTACTGGTTTGTTTTTGTTACCATGTCAACTCATTACTTTTCACCTGTCATGTCACGTCCCTGTTCTCAGCCTCACCTGTTTTCACTAATCATCACAGCTATTTAAGTCACTCTTTTTCTTGTCTCCGTCCTGGGATCTTCACACTCGCACGCACCCTACCCATGCTGTTCAAACCTTCACGTCCTTGTCCACAGTTCCATGCCGTGTAAGTTTGTGTATCTATGCCACAGTGCTAGTTTAGTTTTGTTTGTATATAGTCATGCCATTGTGCTGTTTTGTTTTAAGTTTAGTATAGATTATTATCCGCCTCAGAGCGCGTCCTTGGTTTACCTTTTTGTAGTTTGTTTGTTTATTTAATAAATCATGTACCTGATTTCACGCCTGGCTCGTCCTGTAATCCCGCTGCGTCGAAGGAGCACACACCATCCATGTCCAAGCATGACCGTATCAGAGCGGTCAAGCGAACATGGATCCCGACCAAGCAGTTTTCGGTGACAAAATTGTGGTAAAAAGTCGCCTCTTACCGGAGATCAGCTGAGCTTGTGCCGTCCATAAAGTAGCCGTCGACTTCCCTGAGACACTGGCCTCAAGACACCCGTGGACACACCCTTCCGACTATCAGGTACTATTAAACTCACTAAAACACTAGCAACACAATAGAAATATAAGGGATTTCCCAGATTTATCCTAGTAAATGTGTCTAAAAACATCTGAATCCGTCCCAATGCAATCGCGATTTTTTTTTTTTTCTAATCCGTCGCTATCAATATCCTCAAACACGAATCTTTCATCGTCGCTCAAATTAATGGGGAAATTGTCGTTTTCTCGGTCCGAATAGCTCTTTTTGTTGGAGGCTCCCATTAAAATCAATGTGAGAATGTGAGGAGCCCTCAACGGGTGACGTCATCGTCTGCGTATTCCAGTAAAGGCAAAGCTTTTCTGTTAGCGAGCAAAAGTAGCGAACTTTATCCTCGATGTTCTCTACTAAATCCTTTTCAGCAAAAATATGGCAATATCGCGAAATGTCCAAGTATGACACGTGGAATGGACCTGCTATCCCCGTTTGAATAAGAAAATCTCATTTCAGTAGGCCTTTAATGCGAAGGGCTACCAGTTTGATACACACTTAAATAAATGGCCAGAAATAGCCAGTTTGCTCAATTTACATTTAATAAATAAATCTCTATATATATATACATATATATAAATGGGTATTTCTGTCTGTCATTCCGTCGTTCATTTTTTTTTCCTTTTACGGGAGGTTTTTTGTAGAGAATAAATGATGAAATAAACACTTAATTGAACGGTTTAAAAGAGGAGAAAACACGAAAAAAATGAAAAATAAATTTTGAAAAATAGTTTATCTTCAATTTCGACTCTTTAAAATTCAAAATTCAACTGAAAAAAATGAAAAGAAAAACTAGCTAATCTGAATCTTTTTGAAAAAAATTCAAAAAATTATTTATAGAACATCATTAGTAATTTTTCCTGATGATTAATTTTAAAATTTTGATGACATGTTTTAAATAGGTTAAAATCCAATCTACACTTTATTAGAATATATAACAAATTGGACCAAGCTATTTTTCTAACAAAGACAAATCATTATTTCTTGTAGATTTTCCAGAACAAACATTTTCAAAAGTAATTCAAAAGACTTTGAAAAAAGATTAAAATTTGATTCTACAGATTTTCTAGATTTGCCAGAATATTTTTGGGGAATTTTAATCCTAATAAATTTGAAGAAATATTTCACAAATATTCTTTGTCGAAAAAACAGAAGCTAAAATGAAGAATTAAATTAAAATGTATTTATTATTCTTTACAATAAAAAAAACTTGAACATTGAATTAAATTGTCAGTAAAGAAGAGGAAGGAATTTCAAAGGTAAAAAGGTATGTGTTTAAAAACCCTAAAATCATTTTTAAGTTTGTATTTTTTCTCTAAAATTGTCTTTCTGAAAGTTATAAGAAGCAAAGTAAAAAAAAATAAATGAATTTATTTAAACAAGTGAAGACCAAGTCTTTAAAATATTTTCTTGGATTTTCAAATTCTATTTAAGTTTTGTCTCTCTTAGAATTAAAAATGTCGAGCAAAGCGAGACCAGCTTGCTAGTAAATAAATAAAATGTAAAACATGTAGAAGAGTATTACAGGGTTACTCTGCCGAGCTCTAAACAGCACCCACACTCAACAACAACACATCATTTGCAGACTACAATTTTTGGTTTGCAAAACATATTTGGAACCCAAATCGGTAAAATGAGATCATCTCCCATGGCACACCTGCCTCCTGCACCTGGCTTTTTGAAAGTATTCCTTACAAAGTACACACAAAATACATTTTAGTGCACGTTTTTACATGTTTAAAGGCCCACTGAAATGAAATTTTGTTATTTAAACGGGGATAGCAGGTCCATTCTATGTGTCATACTTGATCATTTCGCGATATTGCCATATTTTTGCTGAAAGGATTTAGTAGAGAACATCCACGATAAATTTTGCAACTTTTGGTCGCTAATAAAAAAGCCTTGCCTGTACCGGAAGTAGCGGGCAATGTGCGCGTGATGTCACGGGTTGTGGAGCTCCTTACATCCTCACAATGTTTACAATCATGTCCACCTGCAGCTAGAGCGATTCAGAACGAGAAAGCGATGATTCCCCCATTAATTTGAGCGAGGATGAAGGATTCGTGGATAAGGAAAGTGAGAGTGAAGGACTAAAACAAAAAAAAAAGAAAGACGAGGGCAGTGGGAGCGATTCAGATGTAATTAGACACATTTACTAGGATAAATCTGGAAAATCCCTTATCTGTTGGAGGGGTGTGGCCACGGGTGTGGTGACCGCCAGTGTCTCCGAGGGAAGCCACATTTCTCGACGAGATTATTATTATTTTTTTTTTTACCTCCTCCACGGTGTAAGCATCCGACGGTCGGGGGCGGCCGGTAGGAGGAGGCAAGAGAGTCCTCAGCTGCAGGAGGAACGACGCAAGCTCTCCGCTCCTGTCTACGGTAAGAGCCGACTTATTACAACCATTTTCTCACCGAAACCTGCCGGTTGACATGTGGTAGAGAACCATGTTCGCTTGACCGCTCTGTTCCATAGTAAAGCTTCACCGTCATCTTTCAGGAATGGAAACAAGGAAACACCGGCTGTGTTTTGTTGCTAAAGGCAGCCGCAGTGCACCGCTTCCCACCTACATCTTTCTTCTTTGACGTCTCCATTATTAATTGAACAAATTTTGCAAAAGATTCAGCAACACATATGTCCAGAATACTGTGGAATTATGCGATTAAAGCCGACGACTTACAGCTGGGATCGGCGCTGGAACAAAATGTCCGCTACAATCTGTGACGTCACACGCACGCGTCATCATACCGCGACGTTTTCAGCAGGATGACTTGCGAAAAATTAAAAATTGCAATTTAGTAAACTAAAAAGGCCGTATTGGCACGTGTTGCAATGTTAATATTTCATCATTGATATATAAACTATCAGACTGCGTGGTCGGTAGTAGTGGGTTTTAGTAGGCCTTTAACATACATTTTTAAGCACATGAAAATACATTGACACACATTTTATGTATGTTTCCCAGACTAAAGTAATCACCCTTTTGCCTTATTTCAGCATGTATGGGCGAGCATGCACCAACCGCCACAGGTGGCATTAGCTTCAGGAGCCTCCCTGACACTGATTAGGCCGTGTGGGATAAATAAAAGTTGAACTAATAGGATTAAAGCTGCCTTGGGAGAGTTGTCTGTCACCATTTGGGAGGCTTTGGAAGCACTCCCTTGGCCCATAAATTTTCCCCGAGAGATTAAGGGATGCAAAGCCTGGGATGCCCCTAGAATCCACATGTTTTCCCCGGGGCATGTCTTTGCGACTGCCATCATTTGTCTCTTGCTTCAGCTGTCCTGCATGAGCCTTTGGATGTTTTGCTTCCAAATCTGCTACATTTTGAATGCAGCATCAAGCGAGCCGGCTGGAATTTGGACAAAAAATCCATTAAGATGTGCCTAGAAATGCCCTGAAGGACCACCGTATGTACGCTGAAACCCCCACAGTCAAAGACATCTTCCATTAGAAATAAAAGAAACATTTTATTGATAACCTTCAGCTATCATAAAACAATTATAATCTGTACAATCAGTGTGTAGAGGGTGGCGTGGCCCGCGGACCTGCAGCGAAGCGGGGTGTGCCAGGACCGGCTTCGATATCAGCGACAGGTGCGTAGATGCTTGTCCAATCACCTGTCGCTCTGTTAAAAGGCAGCAGCCGGGGAGGAAAGAGGGCTTGGAGTTGGAGCGAGAGCGAGACAGACAAACACAAACCCATTGCTGAAAAGCAAAGACAATTCATTGAAAAATAAAAAGTATCGTAAACGTGGACGAGACTGTCATGTCAGTGCTTGTTGGTCTGAGGAACCCGGAGGGGAGAAACCTGTACAATTTGGCGCCCAACATGGGGCCGCGACCCGTCCTTTACATCAGCAGAAAGCTATCCGAAAGAGAAGCCAGGTATAGCAAAGTGGAGAGGGAGTGCCTCGCCATCAGGTGGGCGGTCGGGGCCCTCCTATACTACCTCCTGGGGCGATCTTTCAACCTCTGCTCGGACCACAAACCTCTCCAGTGGCTCCACTGCATTAAAGATGCCAACTTGCGGATTACCCGTTGGTATCTAGCTTTGCAACCCTACAACTTCAGAGTGATCCACAGACCGGGTGCACCCATGGCCGTGGCCGACTTCCTCTCCCGCTCCCTCACGGGGGGAACAGGGGGAGGGAGTAGGTACGGCCGAACGGCGTCCTGGCCTGCGTCTTGCAGTGGAGGTTTGTGGAGGGGGGCGTGGCCTGCGGATCTGCAGCAAAGCGGGGTGTGCAAGGGCCGGCTTCGATATCAGCAACAGGTGCGTAGATGGCCCACCTGGGCCTGCTTATCTAATCACCTGTCGCTCTGTTAAAAGGCAGCAGCCAGGGAGGAGAGAGGGGTTGGAGTTGGAGCCAGAGCCAGAGCGAGACAGACAAACACAAACTCATTGCTGAAAAGCAAAGACAATTTATTGAAAATAAACAGTATAGTAAACCTGGACGAGACTGTTGTGTCAGTGCTTGTTGGTCCGAAGAACCCGGAGGAGAGAAACCTCAACGCTGTTTTATAGGTTTTATAATTGTCATCCAGGCGTAACATTTGTGGTGTTTTTTGAAACCAAAATATTTTTCCAGGGCAGTTTGGCAAGTGTCATCGTGCATGTCCTGTATAAGATTCTCCCAAACCTGCTAGAATGTTCTCAGAATGCTGAGAGAGTCCCTTCAACATGCTTAAGATGTCCACTCAAACCTCCACAGTTAAACAAAATTGGTTGAGTTCTGATTTTTCGCACAAGAAGTATAACCAAAAAAAAAGATCTGTAGTAAATCTTTAACTGTTGTGCATGGTCAAAAGTGTACATACACTTGTAAAGAACATGATGTCATGGCTGCTTTGAGTTTCCAATTATTTCTACAACTCTTATTTTTTTGTGATAAAGTGATTGGAGCACATGCTTGTTTCTCACAAAAAACATTAATCTTGACAAAATTGGTGCAGTTCAGCTAAATGTGTTGCTTTTCTGACATGGATTTGTTTCTTCAGCATTGTCCACACGTTTAAGTCAGGACTTTGGAAAGGCCATACTAAAACCTTCATTCAAGCCTGATTTAGCCATTCCTTTACTACTTATGACGTGTGTTGGAACACCCAACTTCGACCCAACCTGATTTTAGCTTGTCCTGAAGAATTCGGAGGTAATCCTCCTTTTTTCATTGTCCCATTTACTCTCTGTAAGGCACCAGTTCCATTGGCAGCAAAACAGGCCCAGAGCACAATACTACCACCACCATGCTTGACAGTATGAGTTGTGTTCCTGGGATTAGAGGCCTCACCTTTTCTCTTCTTAACATATTGCTGGGTATTGTGGCCAAAAAGCAAAATTTTTGTTTAATTTGACATCACAAGGACAACGATAAGACCTTCTGGAGGAAAGTTATTTGGTTGAATGAAACCTGAACCTTCATGAAGTTTGCTCCTTTTATGAATTTATTATGACTCTACTGAAAATATGAGCAATCTAAAGTATACATACAGCAATGTTAATATTTGCTTAAATGTCTTTTGGCAAGTTTCACTGCAATAAGGCGCTTTTGGTAGCCATTCACAAGCTTCTGCTTGAATTTTTGCCCAGTCTTGACAAAATTGGTGCATTCAGCTAATTGTGTTGGTTTTCTGACATGGACTTGTTTCTTCAGCATTGTCCATGCTTGACGGTGTCATGGTTATGTTTTGTTAAGTCATGTTCTGCTAGTTTTGGACTCCATTACTTCCTTTTTTGTGTGTGTTTGTTTTGATTACCATGGGTACTAATTTGGTTCACCTGCCTCTGGTTAGTGGCCGGCACTCTCACCTGCTGCCGAGCACTAATCAGGGAGCTATTTATTCACCCTGTCTTGCCACGCTCAGTCTGGCTTTGTTGTATGCTATTTAAAGTTAAAGTACCAATGAGTGTCACATGTGGTGAAATGTGTCCTCTGCATTTGACCCATCACCCTTGTTCCCCCCCTGGGAGGTGAGGGGAGCAGTGGGCAGGAGCAGTGGCTGCGCCCGGGAATCATTTTTGGTGATTTAACCCCCAATTCCAACCCTTGATGCTGAGTGCCAAGCAGGGAAGTAATGGGTCCCCTTATATTTTTATATTCTTTTTATGTAATGGGTCCCCATTTTTATAGTCTTGGTATGACTCGGCCGGGGTTTGAACTGCACAACCTTCCAATCTCAGGGTGGACACTCTAACCACCAGGCCACTGAGAGAGAATCAAAAAACACAGGACGAGATGTTGAACAGTCCCTTGTGCCAAATGTGGAGAGTACTCACTCAAGATGTCTTTGTTGTTAAGACTGGTAGACAGACAACGTGAGGATATGGGGGGTGGGGTGTTCTTGTGAGTTGTGGGATATGAGACTTGGTCAGGGTTAAATTCCAGGACAATTGGACAAGCGACACATCTTCAGTAGTGTGCCCTTGCATCATTGGGTGTTTCGGACCTCAAACTCTATACACCCTCCACAAAGGTGGCCCGCCAAAGGATGATCAGTCCTCAGCTTGTGTCCCGTGCTCAAATGTTCCCGAAATTCACCCTGTTACACTGCTGTTTTTGGGGCCCAACCGGGGTCCGTCCGCTTGAGCCAAATCCACTGGCCGCTTCTTTCTGCTGCCTCTGAGACTGCTCTGATGGTCCTCCGCAGAGCCTGACCGTGGCTGCCGAGTTCCCTCAGCAGTCTGATGGTAGACGACACCACAAATCCTCTGCATCCCACTTCTACTGGATAGACCTTGGTGTTCCAGCCACGCTGCCTCGCTTCTTCTGCTAACTCTGAGTAGCGCAGCAGTTACGTTGGATTGTTGTTTCCTAGTTTATGATTCCTGTGCTAAGTGGTAACCTTAGCTTCCCGTGCAATCGGCACATTTTCCTTTTGCTTGTCTCCCGTTTTTGGTTGAGTGCTATGATTTATGAGAGATAAATCATCTCCTATCTCACGCTTTTGTCCGGAGTTGTCCGTCTGCATCTGGGAAGAACGACTCCGCATTAAGACAGACGGTAGGCATACCGTCAAACAAAGTGGTGGTGGTGTTATGCTCTGGGCCTGTTTTGCTGCCAATGGAACTGGTGCTTTACAGAGAGTAAATGGGACAATGAAAAAGGAAATTCTTCAGGACAAGCTAAAATGTTCATCCCAGAGGTTGGGTCTTGGGCGCGGTTGGGTGTTCCAACAGGACAATGACCCCAAACACACGTCACAAGTAAATGGGACAATGAAAAAGGAGGATTACCTCCAAATTCTTCAGGAAAAGCTAGAATCGTCAGCCCAGAGGTTGGGTCTTGTGCGCAGTTGGGTGTTCCAACAGGACAATGACCCCAAACACACGTCACAAGTAAATGGGACAATGAAAAAGGAGGATTACCTCCAAATTCTTCAGGAAAAGCTAGAATCATCAGCCCAGAGGTTGGGTCTTGGGCGCAGTTGGGTGTTCCAACAGGACAATGACCCCAAACACACGTCACAAGTAAATGGGACAATGAAAAAGTAGGATTACCTCCAAATTATTCAGGAAAAGCTAGAATCATCAGCCCAGAGGTTGGGTCTTGGCCATAGTTGGGTGTTCCAACAGGAGAATGACCCCAAACACACGTCAAAAGTAGTCAAGGAATGGCTAAATCAGACTAGAATTAAAGTTTTACTATGGCCTTCCCAAACTCCATGAATTATTTTTTTGTGACCTCTATCACAAAAAACAAGAGTTGTAGAAATGATTGGAAGCTCAAGACAGCCATGACATGATGTTCTTTACAAGTGTATGTCCACTTTTGACCAGGACTGTATGTAAAAATAGCTTAATACTTGTCCACATTTCAAAGTCAACAAGTTTGACTTTCACCGCATTTGTCTTTTATTCCTCTAGGCTGGAACGCTCCGACCCGATTCGATGCATCAAATCCTGCCAACCCAACGACGTGGCCTGCATTCTGGATGAAACCCACTCAGTGTCCCACACCTTCATCTCCCTGCCAACCTTCAGAGAGTTTACCAGGGCAGAGGGTATGTCCCGCTATGACATTTCACCTGACACTACCTCCATTTGGAATACAACTCTACTCTGTCAGTTCCCAGTCATTCAGGCACTTCTCCAAATTACACGAGGCCCGGGCTTTGGTTGCCATCTTGGCTAAAAACTGGTAACCGCGGTATTGGCTGGCATAGACTGTTAGCCCACATTTGGCCAGCATGAAGAGTATGAGCCCATTCCGAACTGCTAGTGACCTTTTGGTAACAGACTTCGGCATTCTCTTAGAGTGCACGATCCCCTTTGATCAGCATACCATGGGCATTCAAAAAGAAATCAACAAAGACTGTCAGCCATCCGTAAAGTTAAAGGACTATACGTTGCACCTCACCTCCTGTTAGTACTGTAACCTTTAACCAACCGGTCCAAACTCACACGCATTACAAACATGGCAGCTAAAATCATCGGTCTACCCACACCCAACGTCTCAGATCTAAACCACAGGTCCATCATTCGACTGGCAAACACAATAGTCCAGGATATGACTCACCCACTGCAACAATACCTCATCCCACTACCATCAGGACGCAGGTACAGAACTATCAAATTCCGGTTTTCCATGTACATCGTCATTTACTCTTTAGTGTGGGGCACTGAATAGGCTTCCTTTCCAAGACGTTGGGGTTTAAAGTTTTTCCTCAATCTTTCTGTAGCATGACATATTTTTTTGCAGGTTTGGGTTGCTAGCCCAAAGCCCAACCTTCCACCAGTACTGCCTTCTGGAGTTTTTGGAGTCGGTTTGTTAGTCCCCTTCCCCTTAACCTATTGTCCTCCAGGCAATGGATTACAGTCTCATACCACGTGAGACCAGACTAGTTATGTGTGGTGTACAAGCTGCCCCGGCACGTCAAGCCCAACCAACTCCTTTTGCTGTGCAAGCATCGTTCAACTCATCCTTCTGTACTCTTCCACATGTTTTTTCACTACGCTTTCTGTAACCAAGCGGACCAAACTCACACGCATTACAAACATAGTGACTAAAATCATCGGCCTACCCACACCCAACATCTCAGATCCAAACCACAGGTCCATCATTCGAGTGGCAAATACAATAGTCCAGAATATGACTCACCCACTACACCAATACATCATCCCACTACCCTCAGGGCGCAGGTACAGAACTATTAAATTCCGGAGGGCCCGCCTCGGGAAAAGCTATAGCCGCCCGAAACAGCAGGCCCGGCCGACCTGTTTGACAAGCTCGTAAATGTGTTGGTCATGTATGATGTCCTTTTGTTATTTTTGCGTGTGATGTGTAATGTCTATTGTTCAAATGTACGTTAGGCCTTTAAATTCCCTGAGGAACATAGGCCATTGATGAAACTGCTCCATCCCTTTCGGTCTTGTGCCCTCCGCTCCAGTGTTTGCCATTACAGCCCTTGCGCCTTCATCTCCTGCTCTGGGGTTCTTTTCCAGGTTGGCTCTAGGCCGTCCTCTCTTCGTCTTGCCTTGCGGGTTCCATGGTAGAGCATGTTTCGTGATTGAGCTATTGTGTACAGTATGGATTCTCCGCTCGCCAACTTGACCTTGCCATGACTGGAGCCATCTGGTTTCACATAGACCAAGGAGAGATAGTCTGTACCTCCTTATCTCCTCCGCGATTACTGTTGTCTTTCCGGCTGCGTACTTAGTTCTGACGTTGGTGGGTTGTATAGGGTTCAGACGCTTCGGACGCACTGTCTCCTTCCGGTTTTTATGTACACCATCATTTGTTCCTTAGTGTGGGGCACTGAAGAGGTTTCCTTTCCAAGACGTTGGGGTTTAAAGTTTTTCCCCAACGTTTCTGTAGCGTAAGATATTTTTTACAGGTTTGGGATGCTAGCCCAAAGCCCAACTTTCCACCAGTACTGGCTTCTGGAGTTTTTGGAGTCGGTTTGTTAGTCCCCTAACCTATTGTCCTCAAGGCAATGGATTATAGTCTCATACCACGTGAGACAAGCCCAACCAACTCCTGTTGCTGTGTAAGCATCGTTCAACCCATCCTTCTGTACTCTTCCACATGTTTTTTCACTACGCTTTCTGTAACCAAGCGGACCAAACTCACACGCATTACAAACATAGCGGCTAAAATCATCGGCCTACCCACACCCAACGTCTCAGATCTAAACCACAGGTCCATCATTCGACTGGCAAACACAATAGTCCAGAATATGACTCACCCACTACACCAATACCTCATCCCACTACAATCAGGGCGCAGGTACAGAACTATCAAATTCCGGGAAAAGCCTTATCCCTGCGGCTATACAGACTAGGGTTCAGAAGCTTCGGACGCACTGTCTCTTACAGTTTTCCATGTACACCGTCAGTTGCTCTTTAGTGTGGGGCACTGAATAGGCTTCCTTTCCAGCACGTTGGGGTTTAAAGTTATTCATCAGTGTTTCTGTAGCATAAGATATTTTTTAACAGGTTAGGGTTGCTAGCCCAAAGCCCAACCTTCCACCAGTACTGGCTTCTGGAGTCTACAGACTAGGGTTCAGAAACTTCGGACGCACTGTCTCCTTACGGTTTTCCATGTACACCGTCATTTGCTCTTTAGCGTGGGGCACTGAATAGGCCTCCTTTCCAAGACGTTTGGGCTTAAAGTTTTTCCTCAGTGTTTCTGTAGCATAAGATAATTTTTAACCGGTTTGGGTTGTTAGCCCAAAGCCCAACCTTCTACCAGTACTGGCTCCTGGAATTTTTGGAGTCGGTTTGTTAGTCCCTTTCCCCTAACCTATTGTCCTCCAGGCAATGGATTACAGTCTCATACCACGTGAGACCAGACCGGTTCTGGGTTGTGTACAAGCTGCCCTGGCACGTCAAGCCCAACCAACTCCTGTTGCTGTGTAAGCATCGTTCAACTCATCCTTCTGTACTCTTCCACATGTTTTTTCACTACGCTTTATGTAACCAACCGGACTAAACTCACACACATTACAAACATAGCGGCTAAAATCATCGGCCTACCCACACCCAACGTCTCAGATCCAAACCACAGGTCCATCATTCGAGTGGCAAACAATAGTCCAGAATATGACTCACCCACTACACCAATACATCATCCCACTACCCTGGGGGCGCAGGTACAGAACTATTAAATTCTGGGAAAAGCCTTATCCCTGCGGCTATAGCCGCCCTAAATAGCAAACCCGGCCGACCTGTCTGGCAAGCCTGTAAATGTGTTGGTCATGTATGATGTCCTTTTGTTATTTTTGTTTCTGATGTGTAATGTCTATTGTTCAAATGTACGTTAGGCCTTTAAATTCCCTGAGGAACATAGGCCATTGATGAAACTGCTCCATCCCTTTCGGTCTTGTGCCCTCCTCTCCAGTTTTTGCCATTACAGCCCTTGCGCCTTCATCTCCTGCTCTGGGGTTCTTTTCCAGGTTGGCTCTAGGCCGTCCTCTCTTCCTCTTGCCTTGCGGGTTCCATGGTAGAGCATGTTTCGTGATTAAGCTACAGTATGGATTCTCCGCTCGCCAACTTGACCTTGCCATGACTGGAGCCATCTGGTTTCACATAGACAAAGGAGAGATAGTTCGTACCTCCTTATCTCCTCCGCGATTACTGTTGTCTTTCCGGCTGCGTACATAGTTTTCATGTTGGGTCGTCTAGGGTTCAGACGCTTCGGACGCACTGTCTCTTTACGGTTTTCCATGTACACCATCATTTGTTCCTTAGTGTGGGGCACTGAAGAGGTTTCCTTTCCAAGATGTTGGGGTTTAAAGTTTTTCCCCAATGTTTCTGTAGCGTAAGATATTTTTTACAGGTTTGGGATGCTAGCCCAAAGCCCAACTTTCCACCAGTACTGGCTTCTGGAGTTTTTGGAGTCGGTTTGTTAGTCCCCTACCCCTAACCTATTGTCCTCAAGGCAATGGATTATAGTCTCATACCACGTGGGACAAGCCCAACCAACTCCTGTTGCTATGTAAGCGCGTTCAACCTATCCTTCTGTACTGTTCCACATGTTTTTTCACTACGCTTTCTGTAACCAAGCGGACCAAACTCACACACATTACAAACATAGCGGCTAAAATCATCGGCCTACCCACACCCAACATCTCAGATCTAAACCACAGGTCCATCATTCGACTGGCAAACACAATAGTCCAGAAAATGACTCACCCACTACACCAATACCTCATCCCACTACAATCAGGGCGCAGGTACAGAACTATGAAATTCCAGGAAAAGCCTTATCGCTGCGGCTATACAGACTAGGGTTCAGAAGCTTCGGACGCACTGTCTCTTACAGTTTTCCATGTACACCGTCAGTTGCTCTTTAGTGTGGGGCACTGAATAGGCTTCCTTTCCAGCACGTTGGGGTTTAAAGTTATTCATCAGTGTTTCTGTAGCATAAGATATTTTTTAACAGGTTAGGGTTGCTAGCCCAAAGCCCAACCTTCCACCAGTACTGGCTTCTGGAGTCTTGGGAGTCGGTTTGTTAGTCCCCTTCCCCTAACCTCTTGTCCTCCAGGCAATGGATTACAGTCTCATACTACGTGAGACCAGACCGGTTTTGGGTGGTGTACAAAGTGCCCTGGCATGTCAAGCCCAACCAACTCCTGTTTCTGTGTAATAAAGGCTGCATTTAGGGCGAGCATTTCATACCAGCAGCGCAAGGTAGTGTTCAAATGTCATGAATTTCCCCAACGGGGATCAATAAATGTAAATCTAAACCAAATCAAAGTGCTTATTTTGTTCAACAGAGATAGTTTTCCTGAGAACCACGGTGCCGGCTTATAGCACCCACCGTTTGGGGAGTTACGACGTCAAGTTCGTCATCCTGGACGGCAACGTGGAGGACGCCTTCGACATCATCAAGCGCGTGGAGAACGGCGTGTATGTGGGTGAGTGATTCTTTTTGGATATTCAGTCCTGGTCTAAAGTGTACATACACTTGTAAAGAACATGATGCCATAGCTGTCTTGAGTTTCCAGTCATTTCTACAACTTTTGATTTTTGTGATGTAGTTATTGGAGCACATACTTGTTCACAAAATAAAACATTCATGAAGTTTGCTTCTTTTATGAATGTATTAGGGCTCTACTGAAAATGTGACTGGGTCAAACGTATACATACAGCAATGTTAATATTTGCTGACATGTCAAAAGTTTTCTCTCCCAGTCACGTCCGTATCCTCTCTTCCTCTCTGCTCCCGGCCGCTTACTGTTAAAGACAACATATGGTTAGACAACTCGTACCACCTGGGAAATCTAATCAACTGCCAGCTGCGTCTCGCCGCCAGCCCCCGTCTGATGGTGCTCTGTCTTCAGCACCATGGACGGAGGCGGTGACCTTTGCTCCTGCAGGCGCGCCAGTCACACTCTCCCTCCACAAAGGCCCTTTTGGTAGCCATCCACAAGCTTCTGCTTGAATTTTTGACCACTCCTCTTAACGAAATTGGTGCAGTTCAGCTAAATGTGTTGGTTTTCTGATATGGACTTGTTTCTTCAGCATTAAGTCAGGACTTTGGGAAGGCCATTCTAAAACCTTCATTCTAGCCTGATTTAGCCATTCCTTTACCACTTGACGTGTGTCTAATGATTTTAGGTTGTCCTGAAGAATTTGGAGGTAATCCTCCTTTTTTCATTGTCCCATAAACTCACTGTAAAGCAGCAGTTCCATTGGCAGCAAAACAGGCCCAGAGCATAATACTACCACCACCATGCTTGACGGTAGGAATTGTGTTCCTGGGATTAAAAGCCTCAGCTTTTCTCGTCCAAACATATTGCTGGGTATTGTGGCCAAACAGCTCCATTTTTGTTTCGTCTGACATCACATGGACAAAGATAAGACCTTCTGGAGGAAAGTTTTGCGATAGAAACGTTTGGCATTCACCTTGAAGAGTGGACTTAGGGTACATGAAACATATAGGATGGATGGATAAAATAGTGAACGTACTAGACAACTTGTCTTTTAGTAGTAACTAAACAATGACTCCTAATTAGTCTGCTGACGTATGCAGTAACATATTGTGTCATTTATACACCTATTATTTTATACACATTATGAGGGACAAACTGTAAACATGGATTATTAATCTACTTGTTCATTTACTGTTAATATCTAGTTATGTTTTGTTTTAACATGTTCTATCTACTCCTCTGTTAAAATGTAATAATCACTTGTTATTCTCTTCTTTGATACTTAACATTAATTTTGGATGATACCACAGATTTAGGTACAGATCTGATACCAAGTAGTTGCAAGATCATACAATAAAATATAATACCTAATACATTAGTAATAATATGGTTAAAAAATTATGATGTAAAGGGTAGGTGTCGTGCTGTTTTCTTTTTAAACATGTTCTATCTACACTTCTGTTAAAATGTAGTAATCGCTTATTCTTTTCGTCTTTGATAATTTCCATTAGTTTTGGATGATACCACACATTTAGGTGTCGATCCGATACAAGGTAGCTACAGGATCATACATCGGTCATATTCAAAGTCCTCATGTGTCCAGGGAAGTATTTAATGAGTTTATAAACATAATATGAATTTTTAAAAAAGGAAAAAAATATTTTGTGACAATAACAAATATTGATGTAATCATAGTAGTATCGACCAGATACACTATTTTACTTGGTATCATTACAGTGGATGTCAGGTGTAGATCCACCCATGATGTTTGTTTACATTCAGGAACGCCGTATTTAGCAGTGTGTAGTGAAGCACGTTTAGCCATTTCTCGTCCTTCAGTGATAATGGTACTTGTACGAAACTTACCTATCACTGCCGACTGCGGCTGGAGGTTAGCAACTAACTGGCTACCCATTCTTAAAGCAGCTTTATCTTTACTTTTTTACACCAAAATGTGTCCATTCTCCCTTTTCTGTCTACACACTATGTCTGCTTGTAAGTACTCTGTGCGTGTGCGCTGCCGAACATGCTCATGTGCTCGCAAAACCGCCGTCATGCCCGTTAAAAAAAAACCAAAAAAACATGGGGAAACCGGGACCTCTCAAACAGAGCAAACTGTAGTAGCGTTTTTGATTCATTAGTACCGCAATACTATACTAGTACTGGTATACCGTACTACCCTACTTTTGATTGCCTTTTTTGGGATTTAAATTAAATGAAATGAAAGAATGCCGACTCAAACCCCCCCACCCCGTTCCCACAAGGCTGCCTTTCGCAGGCCTCACAACAGACTCCAGACACTGCAGTCGCTGCAACACAAACCGCAGGAAGCGCTCACAAAACAAACGTTTATTTGACTTCACAAATCAAAGTCTCGTGTGCACGTTGGGAGCGTAGAGAAGTGAAGCAGACGTCTAAGTGCAAGTGACACAGGTGGTTACGGTCGTGGCGTGGATGTCACAGAGTCTCCCGAGAGGCTCCGACTCATCAAATATTTGGCACGGCTCGTCGCAGATTTGCGGTCCAAGGCGGCAACGTTTATTCGGATCCATGGCTCACGTGTTCCCTTCCACTGTGTATCAATTTTTTTTTTTCTTAATGTTTTTTTCTTTTTTTTTTTTTTTTAATGTCTGTAATGATAATGTCATTACATGATTTCTAATCATTGCTATGTTGAAATTGTTACTAATACTGATACTGTTGTTAATATTCATTTTTGTTTGACTGCTTTTTAATTGTTTTGGGTCATGCTTGTATGTGTTCTCAATTGCTCTGTTGAATGCTATTCTGAATGTTGCTGGGTCGGCTCTGGTTTTGGAATTGAAATTGCATTATTGCATTAATATGGTATTGTTGTGTATTGTTTTGTTGGATTCATTTAATGAAATAAAAAATAAATAAATACATAAAGAATCTGGGTATTATCTTCGACCCAACTCTCTCCTTTGAGGCACACATTAAAAGCGTTACTAAAACGGCCTTCTTTCATCTCCGTAATATCGCTAAAATTCGCTCCATTCTGTCCACTAAAGACGCTGAGATCATTATCCATGCGTTTGTTACGTCTCGTCTCGACTACTGTAACGTATTATTTTCGGGTCTCCCCATGTCTAGCATTAAAAGATTACAGTTGGTACAAAATGCGGCTGCTAGACTTTTGACAAGAACAAGAAAGTTTGATCACATTACGCCTGTACTGGCTCACCTGCACTGGCTTCCTGTGCACTTAAGATGTGACTTTAAGGTTTTACTACTTACGTATAAAATACTACACGGTCTAGCTCCATCCTATCTTGCCGATTGTATTGCACCATATGTCCCGGCAAGAAATCTGCGTTCAAAGGACTCCGGCTTATTAGTGATTCCCAAAGCCCAAAAAAAGTCTGCGGGCTATAGAGCGTTTTCCGTTCGGGCTCCAGTACTCTGGAAGGCCCTCCAGTTCGAGATGCCACCTCAGTAGAAGCATTTAAGTCTCACCTTAAAACTCATTTGTATACTCTAGCCTTTAAATAGACTCCCTTTTTAGACCAGTTGATCTGCCGTTTCTTTTCTTTTTCTTCTATGTCCCACTCTCCCTTGTGGAGGGGGTCCGGCCCGATCCGGTGGCCATGTACTGCTTGCCTGTGTATCGGCTGGGGACATCTCTGCGATGCTAATCCGCCTCCGCTTGGGATGGTTTCCTGCTGGCTCCGCTGTGAACGGGACTCTCGCTGCTGTGTTGGATCCGCTTTAGACTGGACTCTCGTGACTGTGTTGGATCCATTGTGGATTGAACTTTCACAGTATCATGTTAGACCCGCTCGACATCCATTGCTTTCCTCCTCTCTAAGGTTCTCATAGTCATCATTGTCACCGACGTCCCACTGGGTGTGAGTTTTCCTTGCCCTTATGTGGGCCTACCGAGGATGTCGTGGTGGTTTGTGCAGCCCTTTGAGACACTAATGATTTAGGGCTATATAAGTAAACATTGATTGATTGAAATACATAAATTATTAATACAATTAAAATAAATAAATAATAGAAAAACATAAAAAATAAAAATAAATAGATGAATCCAACAAATTATTTAAAAAAAAATAAATAAATAAAAATAACAAATACAAATAAATACATAAAAAAAACATGAATTAATTGATGAAGAAAATATACAAATAAATAATAATAAAGAATAATATAAATACAAAATGATTAAAATTGAATAAATAAATAATAACAAAAATAAAAATACATAAATATAAAAAAATAAATGAATACATAATAAAATAATAATAATACAAATAAAAAATTAATAAGTACACAAATACATACAAATAATAAATACATATATACATAAAGAGATGAATAACAATAAAATATATAAATAAAATAAATAAATACAAATAAAAAATCTACAAAAATAATAACAAATACAAATAATAAATATAAAAAATAATTAAATGAATAAAAAATATATACACATAAATAAATTAATTTAAACATATAAATATTAATAAAGAAAAATAAAATGAATATATAAATTATGTTTTTTTTAAATATATAAATATAAAAAATAAATGAATAAATAATAAAAAAATAATATAAATAAAAAATAAATAAATACACAAATACATGAATAAATAACAACAATAAACACATACATAAAAAATACAAAAAATAAATCAATGAATGAAAATAAAAAATATAAATAAAAAAGTAAATAGAAATACAAAAAAAGAATACAAATTAAAAAAATAAAATAAATGGATGTATAAATAAATAAATGAATAAAAATAAAAAACATAAAAAAATGAAAAAAATAAAACAAATAAAAAAATAAAACAAATAAATAATAATAATACACAATGACAATTTTAAACAAATAAATAAACATCTCTCCATCATTTTCTACCGCTTATTCCCTTGGGGTTGCAGAGGGCGTTGGAGCCTATCTCAGCTGCATCCGGGCATAAGGACAAGTACAAAAAAAAAAAAAAAAAAAGATAAAAACATTTGACATCAATTTAAGATCACAAACACTCATTGTTGTTGGGGTGGAGGCCCTCATCAGCCTTTAGTTGAGCAACTGTCGAAGCAAAGTCGCGGCCCCCGGAGGCCGCGGCGAGGCCAGGGATGACACATTGTTGGGCATATTGTTTGTTTTGCTGGTGTGTTGAGTTGCAGGATGGATGGATGGAGGGATGGCCTGTCAGCATGCACATCTGTCTTGAGGGAGACTGGGACTGCTTCAGGCTCTATTGTGGCTGCACACAACTATGCATGTCTCTTGTACGCTTGTGGAGAAGCAGATGTGCGCTAAGACGACAGAACTGTTTTATGACCGCCATTAAAGCACCACCGTTTGTTCCAGGGCTCCCCCTGCAGCTGCGAAGCGTACTTACTCCAGTCCGTCAACAGTCATTTGGAATTTGTTGGCGAGCGGACTAAGGTTCAAGGGGGACCTGAGATGATACATTGACCACGCTTCCTTGTGGTCTACAACAGGCTTTCTCAGCCATAGTCGTCGCCCGTTGTTGGGCAGTCAGTGCCGCTGCGGGGGCCACCGAAAAATATGTTTCTCGGCTGTGGTCTGTACAGTTCAGTCCAGGTCAGTTTATTTCCAACATGCATACAATGGCAATGTAATGCATCAAATATTTCCAGTTGTTTCAGAGCTTGTTTCATCTTATCATATCATAGCAATTTTACCCCATTTTCTTCGTCTCTGGAACAGAACAGTGAATAAATAAATAATTATTACACCATAGTAAGTGAACAAATATTAGATACATAATCATTATCACACTTGTTGTTTGAACAGTCATATTGGTGCTTTGTTGGATTTCTTTGGTTAACCCATTCCATCGTTTAATTCCACTTACAGATACACTATATTACCAAAAGGTATTTGGCCACTCATCCAAGTGTCCATAATCACTTGGCCCGGTGTATCAAATCAAGCACTTAGGCATGGAGACTGAAAAAACAAGCCGCTTTCACTGATTTCCAGCATGCAACTGTCGTAGGATGACACCTGTGCAACAATTCCAGTCGTGAAATTTCCTCGCGCCCAATAATTCCAAAGTCAACTTTATTATAAGAAAAGTGAAGAGTTTGGGAACAACAGCAACTCAGCCACCAAGTGGTAGGCCACGTAAACTGACAGAGCGGGATCGGCGGAGGCTGAAGCGCATAGTGCAATGACTTTCTGCACAGTCAGTTGCGACAGAGCTCCATAACTTCATGTGACCTTCCAATTAGCCCACGTACAGTACGCAGAGAGCTTCAAGGAATGGGTTTCCATGGCCGAGCAGCTGCATCTAAGTCATACATCACCAGGTCTTATACAGTGGTGTAAAGCACGTTGCCAGTGGACCCTAGAGCAGTGGAGACGCCTTCTCTGGACTGATGAGTCGCACTTTTCTAGTAATTTTCGAAAGTCATCACTTTGCTATGTCCCTGAAGGGGGTCAAGCAAAGTGTTGACTTTCGAGAATGGCTAGTTTCCTTCGCTGACCATGACTACTTTGACGTGGACTCCATCTATATCCCATGTAACTATGCTTTTATTTTAGTGCGAGCTTGCTAAAACTTTAATGTGGGGCAGGTGCTTTGGAAGTTTTGTAATTGTGTTAGAGATATTCTGTAGAATATCTGAAGGGGGATTGACGGAGATAGATATCTACATAAATCCATATTTTAAAGTTATTTATTTTGTTCCGGAGTGATATGTGAAATAGCTAGTGTTCTATCTGGTACTCTGTTTATCTATTCCCTATATCCTGACCGCTGGTACACTGTAGACAACCTTGTGCTCGGAATGCAGGATGGCTCCAACTGAGCAAGACAGTAGATACGGGTATTCGCTCTATAGGGGGAAAGGAGGGCGAGTGGGATAGTGAAAAAGGCAAGGCTTCTGTAATGTTTTCAGATCAACTAAGGCAATGTGACTTGAATGTGTTGTGCATAGATTTGGTCTCCCAAAGCTTTGGAATAAAAGGTCAAAATAAGTTACTCTGTCTGGGATTCATTTAAAACCAGCTTATGTGTCATCAAAAGAACCTGGGGGGTGACCAGCAGAAGATCTGGTCCAAACGCAACAGTTTCCATGGCCGAGCAGCTGCATCCAAGCCATACACCACCAAGTCGGATAAAGTGGTGTAAAGCACTCTAGAGCAGTGGAGATGCCTTCTCTAGACTGATGAGTCGCGCTTTTCCAATCTGGCAATGTGATGGACCAGTCTGGGTTTGGAGGTTGCCAGGAGAATGCTACGTTTCGGACTGCATTGTGCTGAGTGTGAAATTTGGTGGAGGAGGCATTATGGTGTGGGGTTGATTTTTCAGGAGTTGGGCCTGGCCCCCTTGGTTCCAGTGAAAGGAACTTTGAACGCTCCAGGATACCAAAACATTTTGGACAATTCCATGCTCCCAACCTTGTGGGAACAGTTTGGAGCGGGCCCCTTCCTCTACCAACATGACTAGGTCCATAAAGACATGGATGATAGTCTGGTGTGGATGAACTTGACTGGCCTGCACAGAGTCCTGACCTGAATCACTGTATCTCAAAACACTGGTGAGTTTAGGCACCACCTTTTGTATTGTGATAGATGCCTGATATCACTTACAACACAGCCATTTTCAGCTTCTCCCGCCTGGATGCAGGTTTTTAGTCCCAAGAGGCAAAATAAAAGTTTGTCCCAGCAGCCATCACATAATCAAATAAGCTGTTGTAAATATTTTTTCCTGTATTTACTGCAATTTACTATTCTAGTATTATTTCAAAATTGTGTTTTATTCTGGCTTGTCCCAAATCTTATCTGATTGGGATTGTATATGTTTTATTAAGTCTTGTACGGTATACTGATTTTAGTATGAATCACATTCGGTACTATACCACCTCCAAAAAAGTACCGGTACATCACTCCCTGCGCCCACAGTCATCGTCATGTCGGGAAATTTATTGTGATCCGGCTTCCGGATCACACATTTAGTATGTTTAGTCCCCTTTTGTATCCCCCTACTATGTTTTGATCATGTTTTGGACTCTACCGATCCCGTTTGTTAGCGCACTTCCTTGTTTTGTATGGTCACCATGACAACTTCATTTGCTCCTCCTACACGCTCTGTTCACACACCAGTTTGTAATTATGTTCTCTGTATTTAAGCCCAGCTGTTACCTTAGTTCAGCCTGAATGTTTCGTTTTCTTTATGCAACAGTTACGTGTGGTTTTCTCTTTTGCACTTAGCCTGCTAATTTTTAGCTTCCCTCCGCGCGCCCAGCTCGCGCCTCCATATGGACTTGTGAACTCTACCCTAGCTACCTTTAGCATTTTGGTTTTGGACTTTCTCTGATTACAACAACTAAATGCGTGCATCTCTTATTCTTTTTAATAACATTGTTATTCTGAAGGTAACCAATAATAAACAAAATACTTTTGACCATTAATGCGACTTCTTGAACAGGTGCGATAGAAACGGATGGATGGATTAAAATGCATGAAAATGTTTATATATATACATATATGGAGAGAGAGAGAGCATTATTGCCCCCTCGGGGTTCTGTGCCGTCACAACTCCCTCCTCCAACCATAACAAATAAAGTAACCTAACCTATTACAACAAGGTGGCATTTAGCATTACTAACATAGCTTTGTGAGCTAAGGTGCTAACATTAGGCTCACATTTGAACAGCTACAGCATGCTAGGTTAAAGCTACTCGCTTTAGAAACACGACATGATAACGTTCTTGTACCAGCGGAATTATTCATTACTTATCGTGTTGAGCAACATCAGCTAAGATTTATGTAAGAGGCAGATGGGGTCATTAAAAGAGCCACATCTGGCTCGAGAGCTATAGGTTCCCTACCCCTGGTCTACACCATACACCCTTTGGGTTTTGTCACACACCATTCCAATGTTGTTTAATTATATTGTTCATTATTTATTATATTGTTCATATATATATATATATATATATATATATATATATATATATGGAGGGAGAGAGAGAGAGCGTTATTGCCCCCTCGTGGTTTTGTGCCGTCAAAACTCACTCCTCCACCCATAACAAAAAATGTAACCTAACCTAATAAAACAAGGTGGGAATTAGCAATACTAGAATAGCTTTGTGAGCTAAGGTGCAAAAATTAGGCTCACATTTGAACAGCTACAGCATGCTAGGTTAAAGCTACTTGCTTTAGAAACACAACATAACGTTCTTGTAGCCGGCAGAGCTTTATTTCAGGATGTGTAGCAAAGCCTGATTTTGGATTTGGACTTTCCCTGATTACAACAACAAAATCGTACATCTCTTATTCTTTTTTAATAACATTGTTATTCTGAAGTTAACCAATTATAAACAAAATACTTTTGCCCATTGATGTGACTTCTTGAACAGGTGCAATAGCAACGGATGGATGGATTAAAATGCATGAGAATGTTTTATATTTTGAACGTTATTTTTGACACTGTGATTATCTGCGGAATCATTCATTACTTATCGTGTAAAGCAACGTCAGCTAAGATTTATCTGAGAGCCAGATGGGGTCATTAAAAGAGCCACATCTGGCTCGAGAGCTATAGGTTCCCTACCCGTGGTCTACACCATACACCCTTTGGGTTTTGTCACACGCCATTCCTTTGCTGTTTAATTATATTGTTAAATTTTTATTATATATATATATATATATATATATATATGTATATATATATATATATATATATATATATATATATATATATATATATATATATATATATATATATATATATATATATATATATATATATATATATATATATATATATATATATATATATATATATATATTTCCCCCTCGGGGTTCTGTGCCGTCACAACTCCCTCCTCCAACCATAACAAATAAAGTAACCTAACCTCATACAACAAGGTGGCATTTAGCATTACTAGCATAGCTTTGTGAGCTAAGGTGCTAACATTAGGCTCACATTTGAACAGCTACAGCATGCTAGGTTAAAGGTACTTGCTTCAAAAACACAACATGATAAAGTTCTTGTAGCCGGCAGAGCTTTATTTCAGGATGTGTAGCAAAGCCTGATTTTGGGCTATATTCTTTCTCGATGAGTAAGCGTCACAAAAACGAGGACATTCTACTGTTATTGTCTCTTTAAGTCATCGTCTTTACTGTAAGCGTCCATCCCCATGTGCAAGGCCATTCAGGGGGAAGGAGCAAATATGTGCGGAAGAAGTAATCCTGGGCCACTCGGCTTCATGTGGTTTTCCACGTATTGTTGCGTTCCCCCCGTGGCGAGGCCTCAGTGTCTGCTCGAACATTAGAGCACTTAAAGCGGCGACCACATGAAAGGCTTGTTTGTCGTCCGCCTCCCCCCGCCCCCCCCGCCCCCCGGCCCCCGAGGCTGCTGATTGGATGCAGCTCTTGCATGTTGACACCAGTTGCCCCACATGGAAAAAAAAAATCGAACGGAGGTTACTTTGATTTCAGCAAGCCGGTACATTTTAAAAGGCAGATGCAGATGTTACGTAAGCGAAGCACTGACGTGTCACCTCGCTTTCCATTATCTCCAGCGTCTCGCAGACACGGAGGCTCCGCCGGTGAACAAGTGCGTGAAGTCAAGCTCACTTTGCTCGTTATTTTTGGACACGTCGTTGTTTTCAATAGGGGACAAGAAAAAGGGGGCAATTAGGATTCATTGCAGACATAAAATGGGGCGCAATTGGCGGAGGGTCTTTTCGGTCCTGCTGCCGTGCCTAAAACAAGTCAGCTGCACGCTCGCGTTCGAAGACTTTGCTGCTTTCCGAGTTCCTCGTCATCCATCACTGGCTCTCTGCTAACACCCTCGCTTTCGGGATGAAAACCCTGACATCTGTGCAAACACAAAATAGGGCTTCGGGCTTTTTAGAAACACTTACCGGAACCCATGGTGACCGGAGCCTGGAGCCTGGAGCCTGGAGCCTGGAGCCTGGAGCCTGGAGCCTGGAGCCTGGAGCCTGGAGCGCACCAATCAGAATCTCCCCTTGAGGAACACAAGGCCAATCCATTCGGCTGATTTTGTGGCATATTCTACAAATAATATTCTAACCATACTTTTTTACTAGAAGGGGTTATGTAATGATTAAGGTTTTTAGGTCAAATCATTAAAAACCTTTTTTACTCATCTTTGTGCATTGGAGGAGGTCAACTCGGGCATTTGCAGGGGACTACATACCTACATACCGTAGATAAAGTGATACCTCAATCAATCAATATTTACTCATATAGCCCTAAATCACGAGGGTCTCAAACGTCTGCACAAGCCAAAATGACATCCTGGGCTCAGATCCCACATCAAGGCAAGGAAAAACTCAATGGGATACAATGACATATCTTGGAGGGGACCGCGGATGTGGGGACCCCCCGGACCCCTGGGCGACTGGTGTAATGGACATGTGAGAGTCCAGTCCATAGTGGATTTAACATAATCGTAAAAGTCCAGTCCATAGTGGATCTAACTGAATAGTGAGAGTCCAGTCCATAGTGGATTTAACATAATAGTGTGAGAGTCCAGTCCATTTTGGATTTAACATAATAGTGTGAGAGTCCAGTCCATAGTGGATCTAACATAATAGTGTGAGAGTCCAGTCCATAGTGGATCTAACATAATAGTGAGAGTCCAGTCCATAGTGGATCTAACATAATAGTGAGAGTCCAGTCCATAGTGGATCTAACATAATAGTGTGAGAGTCCAGACCATTTTGGATTTAACATAATAGTGAGAGTCCAGTCCATAGTGGATCTAACATAATAGTGTGAGAGTCCAGTCCATAGTGGATTTAACATAATAGTAAGAGTCCAGTCCATAGTAGATCTAACATAATCGTAAGAGTCCAGTCCATAGTGGATCTAACATAGTAGTGTGGGAGTCCAGTCCATAGTGGATCTAACATAATAAAGTGACAGTCCAGTCCATAGTGGATCTAACAGAATAGTGTGAGAGTCCAGTCATTAGTGGATCTAACATAATGGTGAGAGTCCAGTCCACAGTGGATCTAACATAATAGTGTGAGAGTCCAGTCCATAGTGGATCTAACATAATAGTGAGAGTCCAGTCCATAGTGGATCTAACATAATATTGTGAGAGTCCAGTCCATAGTAGATCTAACATAATCGTAAGAGTCCAGTCCATAGTGGATCTAACATAGTAGTGTGAGAGTCCAGTCCATAGGAGATCTAACATAATCGTAAGAGTCCAGTCCATAGTGGATCTAACATAATAGTGTGAGAGTCCAGTCCATAGTGGATCTAACATATTAGTGAGAGTCCATTCCATAGTGGATCTAACATAATAGTGAGATTCCAGTCCTTAGTGGATCCAACAAAATAGTGAGAGTCCAGTCTATAGTGGATCTAACAAAATAGTAGGAGTCCAGTCCATAGTGGATCCAAAATAATAGTGAGAGTCCAGTCCATAGTGGATCTAACATAATAGTGAGAGTCCAGTCCATAGTAGATCTAACATAATAGTGAGAGTCCAGTCAATAGTGGATCTAACATGATAGTGAGAGTCCAGTCCCAAGTGGATCTAACATAATAGTATGAGAGTCTAGTCCATAGTGGATGTAACATAATAGTGAGATTCCAGTCCATAGTGGATCTAGTTAATAGTATAAGAGTCCAGTCCATAGCGGATCTAACAAAATAGTTAGTGTCCAGTCCATAGTGGATCTAACATAATAGTGAGAGTCCAGTCCATAGCGGATCTAACAAAATAATGAGAGTCCAGTCCATAGCGGATCTAACAAAATAATGAGTCCAGTCCATAGTGGATCTAACAAAATAGTGAGAGTCCAGTCTGTAATGGATTTAACGTAATAGTGAGAGTCCAGTCCATAGTGGATCTAACATAGTAGTGTGAGAGTCCAGTCCATAATGGATCTAACATAGTAGTGTGAGAGTCCAGTCCATAGTGGATTTAACATAATAGTGTGAGAGTGCATCTCATAGTGGATCTAACATATTAGTGAGAGTCCAGTCCATAGCGGATCCAACAAAATAATGAGTCCAGTCCATAGTGGATCTAACAAAATAGTGAGTGTCCAGTCTGTAGTGGATTTAACATAATAGTGAGAGTCCAGTCCATAGTGGATCTAACATAATAGTGTGAGAGTCCAGTCCATAATGGATCTAACGTAGTAGTGTGAGAGTCCAGTCCATAGTGGATTTAACATAATAGTGTGAAAGTGCATTTCATAGTGGATCTAACATAATTGTGAGAGTCCAGTCCATAGTGGGGCCAGCAGGAGGTCATCTTGAGTGGAGACAGGTCAGCATCGCAGAGACATCACCAACCACTGCACAGATGAGTGGTCCACCCCGAGTCCCGACTTTGAAATATTCACAGCGCTTCACATCTACCATACATGTTACAGCCTTATTCCAAATGGAATACATTCATTTTTGTCCTTAAAATTCTACACACAATACCCCATATGGACAATGATATTTTTTTATTTTTTATTTCTACTAATAAAAGAATCAGTCAATCAATCAATCATGCATATGTGACAATAACATCTACTTTAGAAAGTGCAGTGCACAACTGCGCACACAACGGCTGTAAATATACTCCTCCCCTCTTAACCACACGCCCAACCCCCAAGCCCCCACCTCCCGAAATCGGAGGTCTCAGGGTTGGCAAGTATGGCAAACTCCCATGCACCCTCAAGGACCCTGCCGAGGGTATAGAGCTGGTCCACAGTTCCACGACCGGGACGAAAACCACACTGTTCCTCCTGAATCCGAGGTTGGACTATCCGGCGTAGCCTCCTCTCCAGTACACCTGAATAGACCTTACCGGGAAGGCTGAGGACTGTGATCCCACGATAGTTGGAACCTACCCTCCGGTTCCATTGGGGTATTCGATTAATTCACTCCATTTTGGAATGAGGCTGTAAAATAACAAAATGTGGAAGAAGTGATGCACTAGTCAAATAAGGTTTTTACCATGTAGACCTGTATCATTTAGTCAACCAGGACGCACAGACAGATACAAATACGGTACAGCCTCCATGTGTTGGGCCTTGGCAGAAGTCTGACCTGCCTTGATTCCGGTCTGTATATCATTGGCCACACTTCTGAGGTCTTACTTGGAAACACAGAAAAGTGCAGGGAAGCATCGTTCATCCTCACAGTGGATTAGCAAGATGTTTGCACAGAGCTGATGATGGGATGATTGACAGTAAGTGCTTCGCCACCCTTGACCTCCCAGAGGGGCCCCCCAGAATAACTCTGCCAAGGGGCCTCTGTGCCTCACAGCGAGGCCAGTAAACCACACAGACACACCTGAGCTTCTCACTAATCCTCCCCTCATTAGGACCGCTGGCTTGAGATTGCGGTGTAAAAAATAGGAAGAACCCTCTTGAGCAGACGTATAAACACACATTTCAGCTGCAAGATTTACAGTAGAAGTTCATAGTGTTCAAGGTCTTTCTATGTTAGAACACTTCCCAACTTTGAGGTCTTGCACAAGTGTGTTGTCCATGAACCATCCTTAATCCTGGAGTTTAAACAATGTATACTTTGTAAAGACGATACAATGACCTATGAGCTATTTGTCTTGTTCTCTTTGTTCTACCTTCTCCGATATCCTCTATCTGTCCCTCGACTCTCTCTCCTCTATCTCGACACAACCGTTTCTTCCCTAAAGGGAGTTCATAGTGTTCAAGGTCTTTCTATGTTAGGATACTTCCCAACTTTGAGGTCTTGCACAAGTGTGTTGTCCATGAACCATCCTTAATCGTGGAGTTTAGACAATGTATACTTTGTAAAGACGATATTTGTCTTGTTGTTCTCATTGTTCTACCTTCTCCGATTTCCTCTATCTGTCCCTCGACTCTCTCTCCTCTATCTCGACATAACCGTTTCTTCCCTAAAGGGAGTTCATAGTGTTCAAGGTCTTTCTATGTTAGAATACTTCTTAACTTTGAGGTCTTGCACAAGTGTGTTGTCCATGAACCATCCTTAAACCTGGAGTTTCGACAATGTATACTTTGTAAAGACGATACAATGAGCTATTTGTCTTGTTGTTCTCTTTGTTCTAACTTCTCCGATTTCCTCTCTCTGTCCCTCGACTCTCTCTCCTCTATCTCGACACAACCGTTTCTTCCCTAAAGGGAGTTCATAGTGTTCAAGGTCTTTCTATGTTAGAATACTTCTTAACTTTGAGGTCTTGCACAAGTGTGTTGTCCATGAACCATCCTTAAACCTGGAGTTTCGACAATGTATACTTTGTAAAGACGATACAATGAGCTATTTGTCTTGTTGTTCTCTTTGTTCTAACTTCTCCGATTTCCTCTCTCTGTCCCTCGACTCTCTCTCCTCTATCTCGACACAACCGTTTCTTCCCTAAAGGGAGTTCATAGTGTTCAAGGTCTTTCTATGTTAGGATACTTCCCAACTTTGAGGTCTTGCACAAGTGTGTTGTCCATGAACCATCCTTAATCCTGGAGTTTAGACAATGTATACTTTGTAAAGACGATACAATGAGCTGTGAGCTATTTGTCTTGTTCTCTTTGTCCTACCTTCTCCGATTTCCTCTATCTGTCCCTCGACTCTCTCTCCTCTACCTCGACACAACCGTTTCTTCCCTAAAGGGAGTTCATAGTGTTCAAGGTCTTTCTATGTTAGGATACTTCCCAACTTTGAGGTCTTGCACAAGTGTGTTGTCCATGAACCATCCTTAATCGTGGAGTTTAGACAATGTATACTTTGTAAAGACGATATTTGTCTTGTTGTTCTCTTTGTTCTACCTTCTCCGATTTCCTCTATCTGTCCCTCGACTCTCTCTCCTCTATCTCGACATAACCGTTTCTTCCCTAAAGGGAGTTCATAGTGTTCAAGGTCTTTCTATGTTAGAATGCTTCTTAACTTTGAAGTCTTGCACAAGTGTGTTGTCCATGAACCATCCTTAATCCTGGAGTTTAGACAAAGTATACTTTGTAAAGACGATACAGCGAGCTATGAGCTATTTGTCTTGTTGTTCTCTTTGTTCTACCTTCTCCGATTTCCTATATCTGTTCCCTCGACTCTATCTCGACACAACCGTTTCGTCCCTAAAGGGAGTTTTTCCTTGCCTCCGTCGTGAAGTGCTCAGTCTGGGGTTTTAGTTGGTGCTTTTTAAAGTGGTTGTCGTAGAGCAGGGGTCACCAACACGGTGCCCGCGGGCACCAGGTAGCCCGTAAGGACCAGATGAGTCGCCCGCTGGCCTGTTCTAAAAATAGCTCAATTAGCAGCACTTACAAGTGAACTGCCTCTATTTTTTAAATTGTATTTATTTACTAGCAAGCTGGTCTCGCTTTGCTCGACATTTTTAATTCTAAGAGAGACAAAACTCAAATACAGTTTGAAAATCCAAGAAAATATTTTAAAGACTTGGTCTTCACTTGTTAAAATACATTTATTAATTTTTTTACTTTGCTTCTTATAACTTTCAGAAAGACAATGTTAGAGAAAAAATAAAACCATAAAAATTATTTTAGGATTTTTAAACACATATACCTTTTTATCTTTTAAATTCCGTCCTCTTCTTTCCTGATAATTTAAATCAATGTTCAAGTATTTTTTTTTTTTTATTGTGAAGAAAAATAAATACATTTTAATTTAATTCTTAATTTTAGCTTCTGTTTTTTTGACGAAAAATATTTGTGAAATATTTTTTCAAACGTATTATGATTAAAATTCAAATAAATTATTCTGGCAAATCTAGAAAATCTGTAGAATCAAATTTGAATCTTATTTCAAAGTGTTTTTTTTTAACCTATTTAAAACACGTCATCAAAATTCTAAAATCAATCTTAATCTGGAAAATGTACTAATAATGTTCCATAAATTATTTTTTTTATTTTTTTCAAAAAGATTCAAATTAGCTAGTTTTTGTCTTAATTTTTTTCGGTTGAAATTTGAATTTTAAAGAGTCAAAATTGAATTTAAACTATGTTTCAAAATTGTATTTAACTTTTTTTTCGTGTTTTCTTCTCTTTTAAACCATTCAATTCAGTGTTTTTTTCATCATTTATTCTCTACAAAAAACATTCCGTAAAAGGAAAAAAATGTACGATGGGAATGACAGACAGAAATACCCATTTTTTTATATCCATAGATTTATTGAGCAAATTGGCTGTATCTGGCAATTTATTTAAGTGTGTATCAAACTGGTAGCCCTTCGCATTAATCAGTACCCAAGAAGTAGCTCTTGCTTTCAAAAAGGTTGGTGACCCCTGTCGTAGAGTACACCCCTCGACATTTGCATTTAGCAGGCATGAGACATTGAAACAATGTTGGGAACTAGTTGATTGAGGTCCTGACGTTGAGCAACTAAAACCTAACATTGGAACAACATGCTTTTTGACAACGTTTAATCAATGTTGGGTTGTGACGTTGATTTGACCATTGAATTTAGGTCATTTCCCAACCATTATTCTACAACACAAATACAATTTTTAAATTTTGACTTGTATTTACTGTGTTAATTGATTTTACCCTTTAAAATCGTTTAAAATCTAATTTGTTTTTATATTGGTTTTATATTTATTTATTTGACAGCATGGTGGAACAAGGGTTAGTGCATGTGCCTTACAATACGAAGGTCCTGAGGAGTCCTTGGTTGAATCCCGGACTCGGGATCTTTCTGTGTGGAGGTTGCATGTTCTCCCAGTCACTGCGTGGGTTCCCTCCGGGTACTCCGGCTTCCTCCCACTTCCAAAGACATAAACCTGGGGATAGGTTGATTGGCAACACTAAATTGGCCCTAGTGTGTGAATGTGAGTGTGAATGTTGTCTGTCTATCTGTGTTGGCCCTGCGATGAGATGGCGACTTGTCCAGGGTGTACGCCGCCTTTCGCCCGATTGTAGCTGAGATAGGCACCAGCGGACCCCGCAAACCCAAAGGGAATAAGCGGTAGGAAATGGATGGGATGGGCATTGCGCGACTGTGCCCTATTGTGGTCTGTGTCGTCAACTCCCTCTGTTCACATAACAGTTTTCTCCCCGTCACTGCATGGGTTCCCTCCGGTTACTCCGGCTTCCTCCCATCTCCAAAGACATGCACCTGGGAATAGGCCCCTCCCACCTCCAAAGATATACACCTTTTCTTGTCTTTGTTTGAATATGTCTTAGTGCAAACCAATTTGTATAAACCTTTTATGGAAGCTATACAGGTTTGGTCCAATTACATCCATTATTATTATTATTTTTTTAATTATGTCTTTTTCCCTTTGTAAAATCGTAATTTGACAACTATGTCCTGAGATTACTACTTTAATGTCTAAAAAAATCAAATCAATTTCTAACAGAATAATACTTTTGTATCTAAATTATGGTCTGTTTCTCATTATACTATACATTATTTCCTGGTGTATTTTTAATCCTTTTTTTTTTTGTCGAAATCCCAACAAAAAATATGGCTTGCAAAATGACGAATTTATCCCCATAAAATTGAGGTGGTTACTTGTCCATGGTTTACCTTACCTTCCACCCGATTGTAGCTGATATAGGCTCCAATTACCCTGAAAGGGATAAGCGGTTGGAAATGGATGGATGGATAAAATTATCACTTGTTCACTTATAATTACAAACTTTTTTTTAACCTAAAGTTACCACTTTGTTCTTGAAAATTATAACATAATCCTTGTAAAATATACATTAGCATTAGTTATATTATGACTTCCAAAATATCCACTTTATTCTTGTAAAATTCAGATTCCAAAATACTTTTTTAAACATTTATTACGTTTTAAGGTATATACAATTTTACTAGAACTTCCATCCATCCATCCATTTCTACCGCTTGTCCCGTTCTAAAATCTTTTTTTTTCTTACCTAAACAAGACACAGAAAAAAAAAGAAAAAATAACAATGATAATAAAATAAAATAAAGTAAAAAGTAAGAAAAAAACGGCACAAACCACAATAGGGCATAGTTGCTCGATGATTTTTATATATATATATATATATATATATATATATATATATATATATATATATATATATACCGTGTTAGACCCGCTCGACATCCATTGCTTTCGTCCTCTTCAAGGTTCTCATAGTCATCATTGTCACCGACGTCCCACTGGGTGTGAGTTTTCCTTGCCCTTATGTGGGCCTATCGAGGATGTCGTAGTGGTTTGTGTTGTGGTTTGTGCAGCCCTTTGAGTGATTTAGGGCTATATAGGTAAACATTGATTGATATATATATATATATATATACACACACACCTGGGGATAGGCCCCTCCCACCTCCAAAGACATACACCTGGGGCTAGGTTGATTGGCAACACTAAATGGTCCTTAGTGTGTGAATTTGAGTGTGAATGTTGTCTGTCCATCTGTGTTGGGCCTTCGATGAGGTGGCGACTTGTCCAGGGTGTACGCCGCCTTCCGCCCGATTGTAGCTGAGATAGGTACCGGTGCCCCCGCGACCCCAAAAGAGTATGAGCGGTAGATAAATGGGATGGATGGGTATATACAATTTTACTAGTACATCCATCCATTTTTTACCGCTTGTCCCGTTCTAAAATATATATATATTTTTTTACCCAAACAGGACACAGAAAAAAAAGAAAGAATAACAATGATAAGGAAAAAAGTAAAGGAAAAAGAAAGAAAAAAAACGTATGTGTACAGAGGGAGTTGACGGCACAAACCACAATAGGCTGTAGTAGCTATATATATATATATATATATATATATATATATATATATATATATATATATATATATATATATATATATATATATATACACACCTGGGGATAGGCCCCTCCCACCTCAAAAGACATGCACTAAATGGGCCCTAGTGTGTGAATGTCGTATGTCTATCCGTGTTGGCCCTGCGATGAAATAGCGACTTGTCCAGGGTGTACGCCGCCTTCCGCCTGAATGCAGCTGAGATAGGCTCCAGCACCCCCTGCAACCCCAAAAGGGGACAACCGGTAAAAAAAAGGATGGGTTGATTTGTTTTTTCTTTTTTATTCAGTCATGGGTGGAGCTAAGGATAATATTAAAATATTGTTTGTAATATTGTTGTGCAGCACTTTGGAAACATTGTTGTTGTTTAAATGCGCTTTATAAGTAAAGTGGATTGGACCGGATTGAAGTCCATCCATCAATCAGAAGTGGTCTGAAGGGTCATTTGCAGGAAACGAGCCACCCGTCCATTTTCATCCTCTTCATCATGCTGAGCGAAGCCAAGCAAGGGGGGGGGTCGGTCTTAGTCATCACTGGAATGACTCCTCTTCATGAGTAATTATTAGTAATGGAAGGACTTGTATGGATCATTACTCACCCGTGTCTTTCACAAAAAAAAATAAAAAATGCCGGATGCAATTCAAGTCTTGGAGGAGATAATGCACCGTCTGTTCTCCTCTCGGGGGCGAACTCGCACCGCACCTTTTTATCGAGACGCAGCAACATTCTCCTCGTTTTTGCAAGGCGAGCGGGATCGTGCACGTGCGTCCGCTCAACTACGCCAGGGCCGGGACGCGGACAGTTTGTCTTTGTGCAGGTAGCGCCGCTCACGTCCGCCGGTGGAATGTGAGCCTCCGGTGTGAGACCCGACCACGGTGCGGAAACTCAACCCTCTCTCAGGGATGAATCACGGCGTCTGCTCCGCCAGAGAGCACCAAGCCCACAAGCAATAACCTGTCTGCCCACTCGGAGATTAGCACTGTCCTCCCCTTTTAGAAACAAGACAGGGTCTCTCCTGGGTGGTCCTCGGCCTTCAGCGTAGAGATGGAGTGATCGCCATGCAGATACTGGTGTCCAGTGAAGACGTTTCCAGGACGTATCGCTCCCAGTAACTCATCAGACGCACTTCTCTCCCCTTAATCCGTACACCTCGTTAATCTTTCCTTTCTGGCACTTTACCATGTTGTTCTTGTTTCAGACAGAAATCTAGCATAAACCCTCACTTTCTTGCATTTACCAGCCGAGGATTCTTCGTTAACCCCCCGCGACCCCAAAAGGGACAAGCAGTAGAAAATGGATGGATGGATACTTCATTAGGTAGCTCAGCTCTTGCAAACCCTGTTTCCATATGAGTTGGGAAATTGTGTTGGATGTAAATATAATCAGAATACAATCCTTTTCAACCCATATTCAGTTGAATGCACTACAAAGACATTATATTTGATGTTCAAACTCATAAACTTAATTTTTTTCAAAATACTAATCAACTTAGAATTTCATGGCTGCAACAAGTGCCAAAGTAGTTGGGAAAGGGCATGTTCACCACTGTCTTACATCACCTTTTCTTTTAACATCACTCAAACGTTTGGGAACTGAGAAAACTAATTGTTGAAGATTTGAAAGTGGAATTCTTTCCCATTCTTGTTTTATGTAGAGCTTCAGTCGTTCAATAGTCTGGGGTCTCCGCTGTCGTATTTTACGCTTCATGATGCGCCACACATTTTCGATGGGAGACAGGTCTGGACTGCAGGCGGGCCATTTAAGTACCTGCACTGTTTTTTTTGTTTTTTTTAAGGAAGCCACACTGTTGTAACACGTGCTGAATGTGGCTTGGCATTGTCTTGCTGAAATAAGCAGGGGCGTCTATGAAAAAGACGGCGCTTAGATGGCGGCATATGTTGTTCCAAAACTTGTATGTACCTTTCAGCATTAATGGTGCCTTTACAGATGTGTAAGTTACCCATGCCTTGGGCACTAATGCACCCCCCCCACCCTCTATGTCTTTGGAGGTGGGAGGAAGCCGGAGTACCCGTAGGGAACCCATGCAGTGACGGGGAGAAAACTGTTATGTGTACAGAGGAAGTTGACGGCACAGACCACAATAGGGCTTAGTCGCGTATGATTTATCATATATATATATATATACAATATAATATATATAACAATGAAACAATACTAATAAATAAACTAGAGAATGGTGTGTGACAAAATCCAATGTGTAGGAATTAATTGCTGAGTGTTTACCAGAAGTGACGAGTGAGAGGCGGAAGTTCAGGAGGACAAGGCAGAGCTCGAAGGTCCGTTAGGCGAGCAGGAAGTCAGGGGCTAAGCAGGGCGTTAACAGGTCCGTGTCCAAAGCGAGGGGTCGAGGTACAAGGGGCAGCCAGAGAACCAGAGAGGAAAACGAAGAAAACGAGATGCACAGCTCGCCAAGCAGGAACAGGGATTTGCTGCGGGAACGACAATGAAACACGGAAAGCAAAACAGAAAGAGAGCAGGATTGCATCAAGCATCAGATCGCGTACTGTACGCCAAGAGAAGGTTACGTTCCGGCCCGGGATGGCAGGTTGTGCAGGCTTTTAAAGGCAGGTCTTTTATTCCCGCATAAAATGACTGAAATTCCTTACTTTTTTCCCATAAAATCACTACTTTTTTTGGTAATATCATGACTTTGGTGAGTGTATAAAGTATTTGTGTAGGTATTGATGATGTAAGCTTTCAACCATGCAGTTTGAATAATAATATCCATCCATCCATTTTCTACCGCTTATTCCCTTTTGGGGTCGCGGGGGGCGCTGGCGCCTATTTCAGCTACAATCGGGCGGAAGGCGGGGTACACCCTGGACAAGTCGCCACCTCATCGCAGGGCCAACACAGATAGACAGACAACATTCACACTCACATTCACACACTAGGGACCATTTAGTGTTGCCAATCAACCTATCCCCAGGTGCATGTCTTTGGAGGTGGGAGGAAGCCGGAGTACCCGGAGGGAACCCACGCATTCACGGGGAGAACATGCAAACTCCACACAGAAAGATCCCGAGCCTGGATTTGAACCCAGGACTGCAGGAACTTCGTATTGTGAGGCAGCGCCTCACAATACGAAGTTCCTGCAGTAAATACAAATAAAATTGTATTCGCTGGAAATTATGATTTTTTTTTCTTCTATTTTTTTTTTTTCTAGTAGACATTTATTCATTTTGCAATATTACAACCAGTTTAATGTAAATTTAGAATCATTACTGTCATGAAATAAAAAATCCATCCATTCATCATCTTCCGTTTATCCGAGGTCGGGTCGCGGAGGCAACAGCCTAAGCAGGGAAACCCAGACTTCCCTCTCCCCAGCCACTTCGTCTAGCTCTTCCCGGGGGATCCCGAGGCGTTCCCAGGCCAGCCTGGAGACATAGTCTTCCCAACGTGTCCTGGGTCTTCCCCGTGGCCTCCTACCGGTTGGAGGTGCCCTAAACACCTCCCTAGGGAGGCGTTCGGTTCTCTCTGGCATCCTGACCAGATGCCCGAACCACCTCATCTGGCTCCTCTCCATGTGAAGGAGCAGCGGCTTTACTTTGAGTTCCTCCCGGATGGCAGAGCTTCTCACCCTATCTCTAAGGGAGAGCCCCGCCACCCGGCGGAGGAAACTCATTTCGGCCGCTTGTACCCGTGATCTTGTCCTTTCGGTCATGACCCAAAGCTCATGACCATAGGTGAGGATGGGAACGTAGATCGACCGGTAAATTGAGAGCTTTGCCTTCCGGCTCAGCTCCTTCTTCACCACAACGGATCGGTACAACGTCCCCATTACTGAAGACGCCGCACCGATCCGCCTGTCGATCTCACGATCCACTCTTCCCCCACTCGTGAACAAGACTCCTAGGTACTTGAACTCCTCCACTTGGGGCAGGGTCTCCTCCCCAACCCGGAGATGGCATTCCACCCTTTTCCGGGCGAGAACCATGGACTCGGACTTAGAGGTGCTGATTCTCATTCCGGTCGCTTCACACTCGGCTGCGAACCGATCCAGCGAGAGCTGAAGATCCCGGTCAGATGAAGCCATCAGGACCACATCATCTGCAAAAAGCAGAGACCTAATCCTGCGGTTACCAAACCGGAACCCCTCAACGCCTTGACTGTGCCTAGAAATTCTGTCCATAAAAGTTATGAACAGAATCGGTGACAAAGGACAGCCTTGGCGGAGTCCAACCCTCACTGGAAACGGGTCCGACTTACTGCCGGCAATGCGGACCAAGCTCTGACACTGATCGTACAGGGAGAGGACCGCCACAATCAGACAGTCCGATACCCCATACTCTCTGAGCACTCCCCACAGGACTTCCCGAGGGACACGGTCGAATGCCTTCTCCAAGTCCACAAAGCACATGTAGACTGGTTGGGCAAACTCCCATGCACCCTCAAGAACCCTGCCGAGAGTATAGAGCTGGTCCACAGTTCCACGACCTGGATTTCAACCATGCAGTTTGAATAATAATAATAAATACATATAAAATTGTATTTGCTGGAAATTATGATTTTTTTATTGTATTCTTTCTTTATTTTAGTAAAAACATTTATTTATTTTGCAATATTACAACCAGTTTAATGTGAATTTACGATCGTTACTGTCGTGAAATTAAAAACGTTTCCTTTAATATTAACACTTTATTGTCTCTAAATACTAACTTTTATTCCTGCATAAAATTACAATTTATTCTTGGACATTTCAGACTTTTTTCCTGTATAATCTCTAGTTTTTTTTGGTAATAGCATGACTTTAGTGATTGTATAAAGTATTTGTGTAGGTACTGATGATGTAAGCTTTCAACCATGCAGTTTGAATAATAATAATAAATACAAATACAATTGTATTTGCTGGAAATTATGATTTTTTTTACTATATTCTTTTTTTATTCTAGTAAACATTTATTTTTTTGCAATATTACAACCAGTTTGATGTGAATTTACAATCATTACTGTCGTGAAATTAAAAATGTTTCCTCTAATATTACCACTTTATTGTCTTAAAATGCAACTTTTTATCCCCCCATAAAATTACACTTTATTCTTGGAAATTTCTGACTTTTTTCCTGTAAAATAACAACTTTTTTGGGTAAAATCATGACTTTAGTGAGTGTATAAAGTATTTGTGTAGGTACTGATGATGTAAGCTTTCAACCATGCAGTTTGAATAGTAATAATAATAATAATAAATAAAGATACATTTGTTTTCTCTGGAAATTACGATTTTCTCTTATAATATTACCATCTATTATTTGTGAACGTACTGCTTTGCCTATTATGACTTTTTCTTGTAATGCCGCAACCTAATTTGTGTGAAATGACAACTGTACTCTCACAAAACTGCCACTTTCCCCTCTAAAATGTTCTCTCTATTCTCATAAAAGCCCACCTAAAATGATTACTTTATCCTCTTAAAATTTGGACTTTCTTCTTTTAAATCAACAACTTCATTTTTGGTCGAATTACAAGTTTACTCTCACAAAAAACATGTTTCCTTTCAAAATCACCACTTTATTCTAGTAAACATTTATTTTTTTTGCAATATTACCACCAGTTTAATGTGAATTTACAATCTTTACAGTCGTGAAATTAAAAATGTTTCTTCTAATATTACAATCAAAAGTACAACTTATTTTTTCGTATAATCACCACTTTATTGTCTTTAATTACAACATTTTATTCTCGCATACAATTACACAAGTTTATGACTTTTTTTCTTGTAAAATCATTACTTTTTTTGATAATATCATGACTTTAGTGAGTGTATAAAGTATTTGTGTAGGTACTGATGATGTAAGCTTTCAACCATGCAGTTTGAATATTAATAATGAATAAAAAAAAATTGTATTCGCTGGAAATTATGATTTTTTCTTTTCTTTTTTCTTTACTCTCTAAACATTTGTTGTTTTTTTTTGCAATATTACAACCAGTTTAAAATGAATTTACGATCATTACTGTCGTGAAATTTAAAAATGTTTCCTCTAATAGTACAACTTTACTGTTTCTAGATACAAACTTTTATTCCTGCATAAAATTACACTTTATTCTTGGAAATGTCGTACTTTTTTCCTGTAAAATCTCTACTTTTTTTTGGTAATATCATGATTTTAGTGATTGTATAAAGTATTTGTGTAGGTACTGATGATGTAAGCTTCAAACCACGCAGTTTAAATAATAATAAAAACAAATAAAATTGTATTTGCTGGAAATTATGATTTTTTTAAATATTTTTGTCTTTATTCTAGTAAACATTTTTTTTTTGTGCAAAATTACAACCAGTTTAATGTGAATTTACGATCATTACTGTCTAAAATTAAAAATGTTTCCTTTATTATTACCACTTTATTGTCTTTAAATGCAACCTTTTATTCTCCCATAAAATGACACTTTATTCTTGAAAATTGCTGACTTTTTTCCTGTAAAATCACTACTTTTTTTTTTGGTAATATCATGACTTTAGTGAGTGTATAAAGTATTTGTGTAGGTACTGATGATGTAAGCTTTCAACCATGCAGTTTGAACAATAATAATGAATTAAAAAAATTGTATTCGCTGGAAATTATGATTTTTTTTCTTTTCTTTTTTCTAGTAAATTTTTTTTTTTTTTTTTTTTTTTGCAATATTACAACCAGTTCAATGTGACTTTACGATCATTACTGTCTAAAATTAAAAATGTTTCCTCTATTATTACCACTTTATTGTCTTTAAATGCAACCTTTTATTCTCCCATAAAATTACATTTTATTCTTGGAAATTTCTTAATGTTTTCCTGTAAAATCACAACTTTTTTTGGTAATATCATGACTTTAGTGAGTGTGTAAAGTATTTGTGTAGGTACTGATGATGTAAGCTTTCAACCATGCAGTTTGAATAATAATAATAAATACAAATAAAATTGTATTTGCTGGAAATTATGATTTGTTTTCTTATTTTTTTCTTTATTCTAGTAAATATTTATTCATTTTGCAACATTACAACCAGTTTAATGTCAATTTACGATCATTACTGTCATGAAATTAAAAATGTTTCCTCTAATATTACCACTTTATTGTCTCTAAATACAAACTTTTATTCCTGCATGAAATTACACTTTATTCTTGGACTTTTCTGACTTTTTTTCCTGTAAAATCTCTACTTTTTTTGGTAATATCATGACTTTAGTGAGTGTATAAAATATTTGTGTAGGAGCTGATCATGTAAGCTTTCAACCATGCAATTTGAATAATAATAATGATAAATACAAATACAATTGTAATCTCTGGATTCACTTTAACTCTATTTTTGTAAACATTTATTTTTTTTGCAATATTACAACCAGTTTAATGTGAATTTACGATCATTACTGTCGTGAAATTAAAAATGTTTCCTCTAATATTACCACTTTATTGTCTCTAAATACAAACTTTTATTCCTGCATGAAATTACACTTTATTCTTGGACATTTCAGACTTTTTTTTCCTGTAAAATAACAACTTTTTGGGGGGTAATAGCATGACTTTAGTGAGTGTATAAAGTATTTGTGTAGGTACTGATGATGTAAGCTTTCAACCATGCAGTTTGAATAATAATAATAAATACAAATAAAATTGTATTTGCTGGAAATTATGATTTGTTTTCTTATTTTTTTCTTTATTCTAGCAAATATTTATTCATTTTGCAATATTACAACCAGTTTAATGTCAATTTACGATCATTACTGTCATGAAATTAAAAATGTTTCCTCTAATATTACCACTTTATTGTCTCTAAATACAAACTTTTATTCCTGCATGAAATTACACTTTATTCTTGGACTTTTCTGACTTTTTTTCCTGTAAAATCTCTACTTTTTTTGGTAATATCATGACTTTAGTGAGTGTATAAAATATTTGTGTAGGAGCTGATCATGTAAGCTTTCAACCATGCAATTTGAATAATAATAATGGTAAATACAAATACAATTGTAATCTCTGGATTCACTTTAACTCTATTTTTGTAAACATTTATTTTTTTTGCAATATTACAACCAGTTTAATGTGAATTTACGATCATTACTGTCGTGAAATTAAAAATGTTTCCTCTAATATTACCACTTTATTGTCTCTAAATACAAACTTTTATTCCTGCATGAAATTACACTTTATTCTTGGACATTTCAGACTTTTTTTTCCTGTAAAATAACAACTTTTTGGGGGGTAATAGCATGACTTTAGTGAGTGTATAAAGTATTTGTGTAGGTACTGATGATGTAAGCTTTCAACCATGCAGTTGGAATATTAATAATAAATACAAATAAAATTGTATTTGCTGGAAATTATGATTTTTTTCTTATATTTTTTTCTTTATTCTAGTAAACATTTATTTATTTTGCAATATTACAACCAGTTTAATGTGAATTTACGATCATTACTGTCGTGAAATTAAAAATGCTCCATCATCTTTAATTACAAACATTTCCTCCCCCCATTACATTACACTTGAACATTTCTCACTTTTTTCCCTGTAAAAAAACTTTTTTTTGCTGATATCATGACTTAAGTGAGTGTCTAAAGTATTTTTTGTATATGTATTGATGATGTAAATTTCACTTCACCACATTGGCTCAGGTCTATTTCTTGCTCCTCTCTTGCGGCTCCTCACTTTTGAATGTCACTTGCAACGGTACAAAAGTTGTGGTGAAAAATAATGATGCATGTTTTATCATCTCAGCTGCTCGGGCCCACGACTGCCAAAAAGTCCAAGAAAAGAAGTGAACTTTCCCCCCGTTTGGGCTCGGCGAGGGTGACGTCACTCCCCAGTGAGCAACGCCGTCCAAAAGCGACCCACGGGCCATTTGAGAGATCTGCAACTCTGACTCACTTTAAATTGAGCTGAAAATATCGCACCGCATACATCTATAAAACTTTTTGAAGGAGCCCGCCTCCTCTTTGGAGTGGTGCTGTTTGCACAGCCTGACCTTCTGCCCGCCCGGCTGCCCGCCGCTCTCCGACAAAGCCTGTTGACTTTGAAGTGACTTTGTCTTTTCATCTTGTCCACGCTGCAAAAACTGAAATCTAAATAAGGTGAAATATCTCAAATAAGCGTGACTTGGATCCGCAAGTTCTGCCGCCGGCCGGGATGCCCTGAATGTCCAAAGCGCGCATAGCAAAGTCCCACGGGAAGGCGGGAAGAAAAGTGACAAAAGTCGGTAAAATGTTCAAAAATCACACCCAAGTTTGAACCCGGTCCATGTGGGACTGGAACCTGTTCCAGTCCCACGAGTCCCGCCACCGGCCTGGATCCCCAAAATGTCCAAAACGCGCCCAGCAAAGGGAAGGCGGGAAGAAAAGTGAGAAAAGTTAGTAAAATGTTCGAGTGCCACAGGTCTTAAGACTTGTGGCACTCCATGTGGGACTGGAACCTGGGTAGGTATTCCGAACAAAGGTGGCCAAAATGGTCAAAAGGCCCAATTTTGTCCAAAATACCTCCTCGGGTTCCAGTCCTACGAGTCCTACAACCGGCGGCACACATCCCAAAAAATGTCCAAAACGCACCAAGCAAAGTCCCACGGGAAGTGGGGGAGAAAAGTCGGCAAAAGTCCCCAAAAATGTTCAAAATACTTACCCGGGTTCCAGTCCCACAAGTCCTGCCGCGGGCCAGGATGCCCAAAATGTCCAAAACGCACCCAGTAAAGTCCCACGGGAAGGCGGGAAGAAAAGTGAGACAAATGTCCAAAACGCACCCAGCAAAGTCCTACGGGGGGGGAGAAAATTGAGAAAAGTAGGCAAAAGTCCCCAAAAATGTTCAAAATACCTACCCGGGTTTCAGTCCCACAAGTCCTGCCGCTGGCCAGGATGCCCAAAATGTCCAAAACGCGCCCAGCAAAGTCCCACAGGAAGGCGGGAAGAAAAGCGACAAAAGTCGGTAAAATGGTAATTTGAAAATTTTTGGGACTTTTGCTGACTTTTCCAAATTTTTACCGGTAAAAAAATATATCCGTATTTTAAGTTATTTTCGGGTTCCTTGAGGTTAGCTAATTTGACTTGTTTTGGAAAGTCTTGACAAGCCAAATTTTCTTTTTCTATTGGCAAAAAATGTTGCTTCGTTCAAATAAAATACCCCTAATTTCTTATTATTTTTTTCTTGTTCTTGAACGCTGACTTTGTTGTGGCCGCTACGAGCCCAGAGCCTTGCTGTATTTGCTTCCTGGAAACTTGTATACCACCTGGATGCTCTCCAGTGGTTTCTACGCAGCTCTCGCACCACAAGCAGCGTGTCATTACGCAACGGTGCGGTCGAGCCCCAAGTGCACTTTGCATTTGTCTCTGGTGTTAAAGCCGTTCATTGTGGATGTTGTCATACACGCGCTCGCCGAGCTGGAGAAACCATAAATTGTGCCGTTTGCTGTTCATGGTCATGAGGAATTACAAATGGCTGCGAGCGTTTGACTTGTATTGTCAACAATTCAGAGAAAAGAGGATATACTTGTCTACCTACTCGACTTAAATGATGAAATAATGAATATTATATGGTGTACGGTTAGGATGGGTAGGGTTCTATCTGGAAAATATTGACAGTGCTTCATTATTCCCACGTTTTGTTACGTTTGAGCCTCGTTCTGTGACGCTTGGCTGGCATTGAGGTGAAGCGGTTGCGTTCTCTCGATGCAGTCGGATAAGACAAAGCGTAAAAATAAGAAATGATTTATTTATGCTAAAGAACAAACTAAGAACAAAAACACTTGCACAAAGGCACTATAGACAAAACCAACAGAACTAGCATGTGAGCTAGAGGTAACAAAAGACGCTAGCATATGAGCTAGGGAACTAAACAAACAAATAGCGTGGAAGCTAATCGAGTTCAAAATGTGTTTACCACAAGCAGAGATATCGACGTCGTCTGTTGCATAGAAAGCAAACTGTCTAGACTGCAAGGACGAATGAACAAAGGAGGCTCTCTTAAATAAGGACAGAAATTATGAGGCAGGTGCGCGTACCAAAACCCAAGGCAGGTGACACTAATAAATAACCATGGCAACGAAACAAAACAGGAAGTGCCACCAGGAACTAAGGAAGTCAAATAACAAGACGAGATACAAAAACAGAACCAAAACCAGAATATGTCATGATCCGAGCAGCGGATCATGACACATTCCAAAATGGAATAAACTATTTTTTTCCTCAAAATTCTATGGACAATACCCCATCATGACCATGTAAGAAAATATATATATATATTTTTTTTAATAAAAGCGAATTACAAATCACATGTACATAAGTATTCACAGCCTTTGCTCAATACTTAGTTGATGCACCTCTGGCAGAAAGTACACTCTCAAGTCTCTTTAAATACGATGCCACCATCTTGGCACCCCAATTTTTGATCAGATCCTCTTTGCAGCACCTCTCAAGCACCATCGTGTTGGTTTTTATCCAGCATGTCTCTGTACATTGCTGCATTCATCTTTCCCTCTAGTCAGGGAGGTGACCAAGAACCCGATGGTCACTCTGTCAGAGCTACAGTGTTCCTCTGTGGAGAACCTTCCAGAAGGACAACCATATTTGCAGCAATCCACCAATCCAGCCTCTATGGTAGAGCCATTTCTTATTAAAAGGTTTGCTAAAATGCAGCTGAATGACTCTCAGACCTAAATTCTCTGATCTGATGAGACAAAAATGGAAGTCTTCGGCGTGAATGCCAGACGTCATGTTTGGAGGAAACCAGGCAGCAATCATCAGCAGTTCGATACCATCCCTACAGTGAAACATGGTGGTGGCAGCATCGTGGTATTCTTACTGGGGGACCAGTAAGAATAGAGGGAAAGATGAAAGAAGCAATATACAGAGACATCCAGGATGAAAACCAACACTTGCCTGATGGTGCTTGAGAGGTGCTGCAAAGAGGAATGGGTGAAACTGCCCAAAGATAGGTGTGCCGAGAAGGTGGCATCGTTATTCAAAAAGACTTGAAGCTGCACTTGCTGCCAAAGGTGCATCAACTAAATATTGAGCAAAGGCTGTGAATACTTATGTAGGTCTCATTTTTAATGTTTTATATTTTTAATAATTGCCCAGGCACACCCTACTGGTTTTGGACTGTAAATATTTGGGGCTTTGGCAACAGCCGCTAGACTAGATCTGACCAATCTTAGTCTAGAGTTGATCTGACCCGTCTAAGTCTAAGAATAGATGTGACCAATCGAAGTCTATGAACATGAATTTATTAAGTCTACTGAGGTGTTGGCACCAGCTGCTAGACTAGATGTGACCAATCCAAGTCTACACTAGATCGACCGAACAGATTCTTAGAATAAATGTGACCAATCTAAGTAAGACTAGATGTGACCAATCTGAGCAAAAGATTAGATACAACAATCTAAGTCAACGACTTAATACGACCAATCTAAGTCTAATACTAGATGTAACAATCAAAGTCCAAGACTAGATGTGATCAATCTAATTCCAAGACTAAATCTGACCAAGCTAAGTCTAAGACTAAATCTGACCAATCTAAGTCTAAGACTAAATGTGACAAACTAAGTCTAAGACTAAATGTGAGCAATCTAAGTCCAAGACGAGATATGACAATCTAAGTCTAAGTCTACATGTGACCAATCTGAGTCCAAGACTAGTTCTGACCAGTCTAAAACTAGATGTAACCAATCTAAGTCTAAGATTAGTTGTGAACAATCTAAGTCTAAGACAAGATGTGAGCAATCTAAGTCTTAGTCTACATGTGACCAATCTAAGTCCAAGACTAGATCTGACCAATCTAAGTCTAAGACTGGATGTGACCAACCTAAGTCTAAGTCTAGATGTGACCAATCTAAGTCTAAGATTAGATGTGAACAATCTAAGTCTAAGATGAGATGTGACCAATCTAAGTCCAAGACTAGATATGACCAGTCTAAAACTAGATGTGACCAATCTAAGTCTAAGACTAGATGTGACCAATCTAAGTGTAAGACCAGATCTGACCAATCTATGTCCAAGACTAGATGTGACCAATCTAAGTCTAAGATTACATGTGAACAATCTAAGTCTAAGACGAGATGTGACCAATCTAAGTCCAAGACTTGATATGACCAATCTAAGTCTAAGACTACATGTGACCAATCTAAGTCTAAGACTAGATGTGACCAATCTAAGTCTAAGAGTAATTGTGACCATTCTAAGACTAGATGTGACCAATCTGAGTCCAAGACTAGATGTAACAATCCAAGTCTAAGACCAGATGTGACCAATATACGTCCAAGACAAGATGTGACCAATCTAAGTCTAAGACTAGATGTGACCAATCTAAATGTAAGACTAGATCTGACCAATCTAAGTGTAAGACTAGATGTGACCAATCGAAGTCTAAGACTAGATGTGACCAATCTAAGTCTAAGCCTACATGTGACCAATCTAAGTCTAAGACTACATGTGACCAATCTAAGTCCACGACTAGATGTGACCAATCTAAGTTTAAGACTACATGTGACCAATCTAAGTCTAAAACTTTATCAGACTAATCTAAATCTAAAACTAGATGTGACCAATCAAAGTCTAGGACTAAATGTGACCAATCTAAGTCTAAAACTAAATGTGACCGATGGAAGTCTAAGACTTAGATCTGACCGATCTAAGTCTAAGAGGAGGTTTGACCAATCTAAGTCTAAGACTTGATATCACCAATCTAAGTCTAAGACTACATGTGACCAATCTAAGTCTAATAGTAGATGTGACCAATCTAAGTCCAAGACTAGATGTGACCAATCTAAGTCTAAGGCTAGATGTGACGAATCTAAGTCCAAGACTAGATGTGACCAATCTAAGTCCAAGACTAGATGTGACCAATCTACGTCTAAGACTACATGTGACCAATCTAAGTCCAAGACTAGATGTGACCAATCTAAGCCTAAGACTTGATCTGACCAATCTACGTCTAAGACTACATGTGACCAATCTAAGTCCAAGACTAGATGTGACCAATCTAACTAAGTCTAAGGCTAGATGTGACGAATCTAAGTCCAAGACTATATGTGACCAATCTAAGTCCAAGACTAGATGTGACCAATCTACGTCTAAGACTACATGTGACCAATCTAAGTCTAAAACTAAATGTGACCGATGGAAGTCTAAGACTTAGATCTGACCGATCTAAGTCTAAGAGGAGGTTTGACCAATCTAAGTCTAAGACTTGATATCACCAATCTAAGTCTAAGACTACATGTGACCAATCTAAGTCTAATAGTAGATGTGACCAATCTAAGTCCAAGACTAGATGTGACCAATCTAAGTCTAAGGCTAGATGTGACCAATCTAAGTCCAAGACTAGATGTGACCAATCTAAGTCCAAGACTAGATGTGACCAATCTACGTCTAAGACTACATGTGACCAATCTAAGTCCAAGACTAGATGTGACCAATCTAAGCCTAAGACTTGATCTGACCAATCTACGTCTAAGACTACATGTGACCAATCTAAGTCCAAGACTAGATGTGACCAATCTAACTAAGTCTAAGGCTAGATGTGACGAATCTAAGTCCAAGACTATATGTGACCAATCTAAGTCCAAGACTAGATGTGACCAATCTAAGTGTAAGACTACATGTGACCAATCTAAGTCTAAAAGTAGATGTGACCAATCTAAGTCCAAGATTAGATGTGACCAATCTAAGTCTAAGGCTAGATGTGACAAATCTAAGTCCAAGACTAGATGTGACCAATCTAAGTCTAAGACTTGATCTGACCAATCTATGTCTAAGATTACATGTGACCAATCTAAGTCTAAGACTAGATGTGACCAATCTAAGTCTAAGGCTAGATGTGACAAATCTAAGTCTAAGATTACATGTGACCAATCTAAGTCTAAGACTAGATGTGGCCAATCTAAGTCTAAGAGTAAATGTGACCATTCTAAGACTAGATTTGACCAATCTAAGTCTAAGACTAGATGTGACCAATCTAAGTGTAAGACTACATGTGACCAATCTAAGTCTAAAAGTAGATGTGACCAATCTAAGTCCAAGACTAGATCTGCCCAGTCTAAAACTAGATGTGACCAATCAAAGTCTAAGACTAGTTGTGACCTGATTCTGACTGTTTCGAGTAGGCATGTCAAAGAGGACCATCATTGCGTGCCGACTCCCGACTGGCTTCTATGACTGAAAATCATTTTCAGGATTAGAATTTGGGTTCTTGTTCCATGTCAGTGGAGGTTTGCTCTTTTTGGGAACGGCGCTGACGCTTTGGAAACAACACAAGCTTAAACCCTGCTCCACTGTCACTATGCAACGGCGTCCCAAAACAGCAAAACACAGAGGGGCAACCCTGCTAGGAGTTGGCCCCTCGCTGCACCCCGCCAAATACTTATCATCATGGGAATCTCCTGGAATGTTCCGCGTACCCACAGAACCCAGAAGTGACTGAGTGGTGGAGACAGCTCCTTGAGGTTCTGCTCAAGATGGGTCCCCGGAGGAGCGCCTGTATCGCGTGACTGCGACCGCCGCCCTCCGTCACACACATGGGACTGGTTTACATTTGTGGGGCCGCGGTGATAGTGCCACAGACACCAGGGGCCCTCAGGAAGGGAAGGAGAATTAGTGTGCGGTGGGTTCTGCCATCATGCCGTGCCAGTCACGCCAAAGGATGCCGAGAACCAGGGGATCATCTGTTGCACGGGAGCAAACTATCAGTACTTCTCTCCGTCTTGTTGCAGTTGATTTTCATAAAATGAGGACGAAAACCTGAGAGCTTGAAGCTCGATTCCTGTGAAGAAAGGCAGAAATGTTATGCAGCATCATGCACTCGGTACGGAGAAAACGTGGCCACTTCACTACTTGTAAACAAACTCAGAGGGGGAAAAGTGAATAATTGCGAGAAAAAACCCCAAAGATGAGGGGGAAAAATTGTATTGAGTACATGTGTATTTTTCTTTCTAAAAATAGTGTCTTACGACAAAACCTGTTTCCATACGAGTTGGGAAATTGTGTTAGATGTAAATATAAACGGAATACAATGATTTGCAAATTATTTTTAACCCATATTTAATTGAATATGCTACATCCATCCATCCATCCATCTTCTTCCGCTTATCCGAGGTCGGGTCGCGGGGGCAACAGCCTAAGCAGGGAAACCCAGACTTCCCTCTCCCCAGCCACTTCGTCTAGCTCTTCCCAGGGGATTCCGAGGCGTTCCCAGGCCAGCCGGGAGACAGTCTTCCCAACGTGTCCTGGGTCTTCCCCATGGCCTCCTACCGGTTGGACGTACCCTAAACACCTCCCTAGGGAGGCGTACGGGTGGCATCCTGACCAGATGCCCGAACCACCTCATCTGGCTCCTCTCCATGTGGAGGAGCAGCGGCTTTACTTTGAGCTCCTCCCGGATGACAGAGCTTCTCACCCTATCTCTAAGGGAGAGCCCCGCCACCCGGCGGAGGAAACTCATTTGGGCCGCTTGTACCCGTGATCTTATCCTTTCGGTCATGACCCAAAGCTCATGACCATAGGTGAGGATGGGAACGTAGATCGACTGGTAAATTGAGAGCTTTGCCTTCCGGCTCAGCTCCTTCCACACCACAACGGATCGGTACAACGTCCGCATTACTGAAGACGCCGCACCG